>NC_136416.1:213788067-214378067 GCF_051521515.1 Lactuca serriola
CAAGTTAGAACAAATGTGAAAACCACATCATGTATCAAGTACCCAAGAAATTGCATGTGATGAATCATTAGATTTAATAGTGTAACTACCTGCGTAGGATGGCTTGATCTTCCCATCCTTGATTGCTTGTAGCTACTTTGTGCAACTTCGTTTCCAATGCCTTATCTTGTGGCAGTGGTGGCACTCTGCCTCCTTTGGGTTGGAGTTGGGTTTAGCAAAACCAACCTTGGTTCCACTAGAAGAGGTACCATCTTGGGATTTTCCCTTGTGGTTTCTCTTTGAGGAATCCTTCCTCTTTTTACCCTTCCCTTGCCCAATTGCCAAGATTGGGGCAGCAGCAGGAGTAGGAGTTGATGCAACAGACTTATCTTTGAGATTGCTCTCAGCAGTCCTTAGCAACCCTTGAAGCTTTCTCAAAGTGACCTCTTCCTTATTCATGTGGTAGGTCATGCATAACTTGTTGTAGCAGAGAGGCAAGGAGTGAAGGATGATGTCAATTGCTAGCTCTTCGTCAAAGTTAACATTTAACTTTAGCAGGCGATCAACATATCTCTGCATCTTTTGCAGATGAGCGGTAAGGGACTCTCCATTACGCATTTTGGAAGTGATCATCTAAGTGATGATATCATACCTTTCTTGCCTAGCGCTTTGGTGGCACCGGTCCAGCAAATCTTGATGCATCTCATAGGGATACATGTCCTCGTAGGACTTCTGGATTTTTGCAGTCATAGTCGCCAGCATTATGCAATGGACTTTCATAGCATCACGCTCATTGGCCTCAAATGTCACGATTTCCTCAGCAGACGCTGTGTTGATGTTGATTTCCTTCAACTTCTTATCGAGGATATACTCCTTGTCCTCGTAACGGGTGACCATTGGGATGTTGCGGATCCAATCATTGAAATTGTACCCGTCAAAGATGACTCTCCCTCACGAGTTCATGAGTAAGAACGAGTCGGAGGAGTTTGAGTCGGAATTAATTCTTGTCTAATATCAATTAAACTATATGATTTCTCATTTAATATATTATTCATATAATATATTAATAAACCATAATAACCTCTCACTCGATAAATCATCCTATCATGTTTCTTTGGTGAACGCAACCCAAAAGGACCATGCACAACCAGGTCAAGTACATACTAAATATAGTTACGGGCTTACACACTAATCCAACAGTTGGCGCTTCTGAACCTTGAAAAGTTTCGGCATCAGACCAAGCAAAGTGTAGCGAACCGGGAATATACCATTTGATCATATTTGCAAAGCACTTCTTGGCTGCAACATCATTCTCCTTGTATTGTTCGGTTATTCCCAATATGTAGTTTAGACAGGGTGTAGAGTAAAGATGCTTGTCTGATAAGGATAGCAAACACCTCTGAACATTCGTACCATCTCTTTCACTTTGTTGAAACGCCACACTCTAATTTTCCTTCAGGATTCTTCTGAGTTTCATCTTCGAGACATCTGTTGGATTAGTGTCTAAGTTCATAACTATTTTGGTATGTACTTGACCCGATGGTGCATGGTCCTTTTGGGTTGCCTTCACCAAAGCAACTTGATAGGTGATGTGTGTGAAACGAACTAGTTTTAATCCTATTACTTCAAACACAAATTAAACACACGAAAGGCAGTGAACCTATCGATTAATAGTATAGTTTAAGCAAGTAGGGTATCGAACACAGGGAACGGTAACAATCAAATTAAGTACTAGTATTACCTAATTAAAAACAATTAATAAAAAAGGGGGTTTCTCTAGTTTTGCAAGACTAGAAACTTAATCAATCAATTAACTTTCAAACAAAGACAATTAACAACTAAGAAGAACAAGAAAGGACAACTAGATTCAATGATAAAAGAGACTTCTGCTTAGATTCGATTCACTTATTCCTATGGTTGATTTCATGGCAGGTGTAATGAATTAATATGTCAATGGTTACCGATTCCTAATGTGATTGGGTTCATGTTCATTATTACCAATCCTTTAGTAGACAAGTTAATTCAAACAGTGATCAAGTGATTAAATTAACAAGTTTCCTAGTGTTCAGTTCGTATCAAGTAAGACTTTTAATAATAATTAATCAAATTGGTTTAATTCAATCAATTCATGTATGGTTGTTCATCACACATGCTCACACATTGATTTACATATTTTATAGTTAACCCTAGTTTCATATTCACTATTCCTAGGCATACAATTTTATATTCATAAAACTATATGAATCAAGTAATCAAGAAGATATTCATGCAACTCAATCACTTATTTGTTAACTAAAAACATTTATTATCAATACATAAGGATCTTTAATAAGCTTAACAAGATGAATAACCAAATTAATATCAATTCAACCACTCAATCAAACCATGTTCATAAGATTATCTCATCCAAACAGAAGTAAAAAGCTTTTAGCTCATATCTACAGCAAGTAATAACCTAAAATCAAAATCTAATGATTCAAACATGGTTCAAAACAAAGATTAAGAATAGAAGAATGATTATTTGCCTTTGATTCTCTTCTAAATTGTCTCTTATCTTGCAATCTCGAAAATAGCAGCTCCAAGAACCCTTTTGGTCTTCAAAAGACGCAGCTAGCCTCCACAAAAAGTTAGGGTTCGAATGAGAAGAGTTTCTATATATAAATTCTGAAAACAGCGTCAACTCGACGAGTTTTCACCAAAAACTCGTCGAGTTTTTTCGATAATCCGCGTATACAGCGTGTACGGCAAGGCATCTTCGAATCTGGAACATTCTAACCAACTCGTCGAGTTTTTGGTAAAAACTCATCGAGTTTACTTGAAATCAACATTTTCTCAAAACACGAAAGTCGCCCGAAATTGTGTCTAGTTTTCAGAACATTTTGAATCTCGTCAATCGGAGTTACGGTTCATGAGATATGGACAAAACACTGACGATGGGTCAAACTGTCCAGCAACATCCTTCTTTCTTCAGTCTTCAATCTCCAAGCTTCCAATCACTCAAATCCTCTTCCTTTTTCACCCGAGCATGTCTTTTATTGCTGAAATTGAAATATTAAGCTAATTAAGTACCTTTTGTCCATTAAATGATATAATATCAACAATAATTAATAAGATAATGAATGATTTCTATGACTAAATAAGCCCATATCAATAGGATGAATTATGGAGAGAAAGGATTAATTATGATTTATTAATATATTATGAGAATAATATATTAAAGGAGAAATCATATTGTTTAATTAATATTAGTCAAGAATTAATAAGAATTAAGTTTGTGGCTAAAAGACATTAATTAAACTTAAGGGACTAGAACTGTCAATTGTGTGATAGTTGAATGTTGAGCTAATGGACTCCATATTAAAGGGGTGGACGAATTCTATGGGGAAACCCATTAGAAATCGTCCAAAGGCCTTTAAGAAAGGGGTTCATGGGTTGCTTAGGGCCTAAGCATCCAAATTAGGGTTTCCTTGTTAGATAACCCTAATAGCCTCGCTATTTAAGGAACCCTTAAGCCCCAAAAACGTGTAGAAGTTGTTCTCGAGGGTTTCCACACATTTTGGGTAGCCTCCACTCTCCTTATGCTTCATCCTCTTGCTCTTGGTGTTTGTGAACCATTAGAGGAGTGACATTTGTGACTCTAAGCTTTCTAAAGTCAATACAAGGAGGATTTGAGATTGTTATTGCTACATAACAATCAAGGTATGATCTAAACCCTAATTCATATGTTATATTGATTATCATATACTAGATCTAGGGTTTATAGTCTTGGATGAATTGCATATACAATAGAGAAACCTAGATCCAAGCATTAGGGTTTGTATGAGCACATAGGATGTTCTTATGGCCAAAACGCATCAGTGGTATCAGAGCCTTGATTGGTTTCTATTGTATTGATGCCTTGGTTATTTGTTCAAGCTTCAAAAATCATTTTTTTGCTCCCTGCCTGATGAACTCGGCGAGTTCCAATGTGGACTCGGCGAGTTGCTCCTACTCGGCGAGTCCATAGAGGAACTCGATGAGTTCGAGCATCGGAAGGAGGCTGTTTCGGGATTTTTGCCTATTTTGACTTAGGATAATTGCCATAGTAGTTTAAAATTAATAAAATTCGAATTTTATTGATTCCTTATGATTATCCTAGTCAAAATAAAAGATTTTGGTCATCTAATTAGATAATTGTTACCTTTTTTTATAAATGTTAAGTTATGGAAATTATTTGATCATTATCTTGCAAGAATTTGAACTAGATCTAATTAGATAACCACCAATTATAGTTAATTGCCTTATTTGAATTATGTGATCTAGAATATTCTTGACAAAGTTTGGAAAAGTTTCAAATTAATCCTTTTAGGTTTTATAGTTTAAATTAGAACTTGAAAGTTTTGGTTTTGAAATTTAAATAAGTTAAACCCTAATGTTTTGAAATGTTTCAAAACTTGCCCTCAAGTTTTGGAATTTAAAAGTTGATTAAAAGTTTAATTTAGAAATGTTAAATTCTAAAACCCTAGTATAGTTTTGAAAAGTTCAAATCACACCCTTATTGTTTTATTAATTAATTAAAGTGTATAATTAAAAGAGGTTTAATAAATCCATAAAAGTTTTGGTTTACAAATTAATTGAATTAAAAGTATAATTGTTAAATTTGACCACCTAGTATTTTAAAAGTGTAAAATACACCCTATACTATATATAACATTAAAAGTCTAACATTATATATATGTATGAGTAAAAGTCAGTCTTACCGTTAGTAGGCCTCATTCACGAAACTGGTCTATAAGGGGTGTTTAAGGAAATTGCCTATAAAATGGCGATTGAATGGGTATCCACTCTTACCCACCGCACTCTTGACTAGTGGAGGGTCGTTAGCCGAACGGGTAGGATAGGACAAAACCTTCCATTATAAGTATAATGAAGTATAAAAGTAACTAAATGCTTTCATAAAATTTCCAATCTTAGTTACTTTAGGCAAAAGTGAATTGATGCAATTCCATGAAATTACACTTTGTGCCCTTGCGAAGACGTTAGTGGAGCGTGTGTGGTTAACCGGCACACTAAATGGTTCTAAGCAAAGGTAGCAAAGGGTGACCCAATGTTTTTCATAGTTCGGTGGAGCATGTGTGGTTAACCGGCACATCGAATAGGTGACTATAACATGTGGGGGCACCATGTAGATTTGCATGGTTATTCACACCCGCTTTGTCACAAACTAGAGGGGCATATCGAGATTTAAACATGTCATTGAAAAGTTCAATGAATCTCAAAGGATCTAGGAGTTTTCAATACATTTAAAACTTAATCTGTTTTTCGTTTTTCATGGTGGAGAATTAGTGAATCATCATTCACTTACCTTCAAATGTTCTGCAATTTGGGTTACGGCATCCCTCTCCCGAGTTGTGGAATATTATGTTGGGTCCTAGCTTTAATATCTCATTTGGTGATTTATTAAGGACTCAATCAATCAACTAACTTGAATTTGTTTTCTCCCATTTTGTAGATGTCAAAGTACGACAACTATGGTCTTCCCAAATCCCGTGGAACAAGCATTCCACATGAAGATGATATTCCACGACTCGATCGAGGAACAAGAAATCGTGCTTCACTTCCTTCACCTCCTCCCGTTATTCTCCCTAACCCACAAGATCGAAGAATTGAAAGGTTCAATGTCACTAAAGCCCTATTGGAAATGAAACATGAAGATGGTAAACCCGTGTGTGCCCACGTTCTAGCAATGAAATCACACATCGATAGGTTGATAATGTTGGGTGCGTCATTCCCGGATAAGTTGGTTGTGAACTGGGTTCTGCAGTCACTTCCAGAATCATATAATGAGTTCAAAAGAAAGTATTATATGATGGATCATGACGAAAACCTCATTGACCTAACTTACATGCTTATTACTGCTGAATCAGAAATGATTTGGCAAAACAATGGAGCGTATCTGTTGGGAAAGTCAACCAACCATGCTTCCAAGGACGTTCTAGGAGAACCGACCTGCATTTGCTGCCAAGAGAAAGGGCGTTGGATACAAGTCTGCCCTAAGATCCTGAAGAGTCCAGAAGATGGGAGAGTCAAAGAGTATGGTTGTGCTTCAGGATCAGTGAAAAGAGAGGAAGCTTGATGAAATTGCAAGATGAGTCTAATCACGAAGAAATGGATCTCGATCGCATAGATTTGAAGATTAGATTTGAGCTTAGAAAGTTAAGATAGAGTTGTTAGGAATATTTGATTACATAGTTTTTTCAGTTGATTTTGCATTGTAAGGACAAAATGTTTTCCGCTGCTTTTATGAATAAAATAAATTTTGTTTGACGTATTTATTTATTTATTTCTTTGCAATGAAATCGTTATGAAAAATTGATGTTTACATATTTCTACAACAAATGGATGTGATTCTTAATTATGTCAATTGTGGAAATGTCAAGAATTTACCAAATAGGGAGAGTTTCTCATCGCCCAAGTTCCAATTGGACAGAAACTTGGAATCATGCAACTTGATTGCATGATGAATGAGAAGTTTCATATTTGGAAATTAGACTAAGTCGTTGACAAAGTGTCAAATGAAGGACTAGGAGATCAAGTACACAAAGTTGTGTGTTGATCAAGTCCACCACAAGAGTAACAAAGATATTCGTCATGATTCACTAAAGATTTAGTAAATATGATTATCCTTATAAGATTAAGTGTAATTCTGAATTGATTGAAAAGGTTTAAATCAATAGCAGAACAAATAAGAAGAATCAAGTAGGCAGAAAGATAAAAGTTTCTCTATTCTAAGAAGAAGGGAGAGTACCTTTTATTATGCTTTATGATATGTCTTAATGATTAAGAACCATATTTCAATTGATCCTCTAAGTAAGTCTTAGTACAATTGTATGTATAAGAAGAGAAATCAAGAATTGAAGAAATGGTTAAATCAAGAAGTCAATCATACTTCATTCCAAAACAAGTCTTAGAGTTAAGATTGTGATATTGAGTGACAAGTCTTAATAAGGTTTATAACATTCATCAAATGTAGAATTTGGAAAAGGATTTTCTTATTTTCGTACATTTGAAATTGGAAAGTTGTGCTGTCTTGGATAAGACAAAGACCAACTAGGACCAATTTTATATGGTATTGATAAAAACTACACTAACTCTTGAATATTTGTTTGTCAAGAAATGTTTATTGACAAGAGAATCTTATATGTCAAGGAGTCAGTGGGAGTCTTAATGGTCTTGAAAGGTTTCAAGAACAAATCAAGAATAAACCTTATCGATCATCACTAGCACACGAGTTGAGGTTTACAACCTATCGTGTTGACATTATCTTGTTTTTGTGCCGTTCCAATTAAGTTAATTATGCATGTGAGTTCTATGAGTTCTCATTTGAATGCATAAAAGGCAAGGACCTTGATAAATGAAAAGTACATTGATAGGAAAGGGTGAGCTGCTTAACTACTTGGAAGACATGGTGGGCAGCCGTGTTACCATAAGGCAAGAAATCAAGATTGAGAATGTTCGGTCCATATGAGTTTGAATTTGTCGCAAACCATGGTTTTGACAAATTCACATGGATAGAAACACATACACCATTAAAATCTAAGTGTCATAAAATTTCCTCCTTCATGAAAATGACTGTGAGGAAATGCTTTCACTAAGAGAGATTTTAAGAAGATAGCGATTGTAAAATTGTATTCTCGAATTCAATTATGGTTATGGTATCCCTTTCCATGATTCGAATTGTGAGATTTGGAAATTAGTCTGAATTGTTTAAGACACACATATGAGATATCTAAGGCAAAAGGTGTATAAGTTTGAGAAGCCTTGATAAAAGATTATCAAAGCATTAAGTATTAGAAACATGAACTTAAGAAATTCAATAAGTATTGTTTTTCTGGAAGTTAAGTTGGTTTCTGAATACATGTCAAAGCTAGTGGGAGCATAAGTGTTATGTTTATGATAATCATCATGATAGTGGGAGCATAAATGTTATGATTGTATGATTATTAAGGCAAGTATTGCAAGTTAGCAATATTAATTATAGAAAACAAGAGTCATACTTTGCAAAGTTGTAAGGATGTAAAGTTGTTTTGCTATAATTAAGGGAGAGAATATTATGCTTCATTTCAAATCTAAAAGCTTAGGTTGTGGAATGTTAATAAATTTAGTCAAGGATACATAGCATGTTCTTAAATTTCGATTATGATTACGACATTCCTCTTCATATTTCGAATTGTGAGAACGTAGGACATAAAAATATCATGGCAGAAGATTGATAAAGTATCAAATCTTTATGTAAGACATTATGCATCGTGTCCCGTACGCTTCGGGTATAGGATCGATTGCAAATGATGTACAATTTAACCATTCTAAAATTTTCCAAATGTCTAGCGCATTTAGAGGGAAAAGGACAAGAATTGGTTTTGACTAAGATAATCAAACAACTATCAAAGGACAATCCAAAGTTCGCCGAGGATTGGTCGCTTATGAGTAGTTGGAAGTATACTATTGGATGGAGCATATCGACATAATTATGGATAGATAAGATTCTATTAAGAATGAGTTGTCATAAGGTAAGTATGGAATGGTTTCCATATTGGGAGTTGGATATTGAGAATCAATGTCTAGATTAGAAACTTTTATGCAAGAAGGATGTTCAAAGGAATGTAATTTGAGTGAGAGACATCACATCTATGGAATTGTCTTGTAACAATTTCCAATAGAGAGCTGTGTAATTCATTGGCATTAGTCATTGTGACGTTAGTGCAGTGACATTACAAAAGAATCATTGCATAAAATGTTAGAATCTAATATATTCTATAAGTGGCAAGAATTTGATATTCTTATACTTATGATAAGGATTGGGAGTTGTGAAATGAGTATGATTGGAAATGTGTTCATTTGATACATTTCACAAAGTAAGAACCATAAGTAAACATTGTGTGCATGCTAAGAGCATGGGACAAGTGTGGTAATAATTCAAGAAAGAAGTTGATTACCCGAAACGACAAATAATGAGTAATCGATATGGTGATAAATAAAAGGTGTTTTATTTATACTCAAAGGTTTGAGGCCATATGGGATTAGTATTATTCTTGTGTTTCACTTTGCATGTTTTGACTTCCTGAATAATTTAATTGGTTAAGAACAGTCAAATTATTCGAACGGGCCACAGTCGTTCATATATTGGAAGTAGGTATGATTGAAGACTGCCGTGAATTGGTTTGTGCATTGTCTAAAGAGCATTACACATAAGCAAATGTTTGCTGCAACGTTCATGAGTGCTTATGAATATGATTTGAGCATTGGATTAAACCCACGCTCACTTGGATCACTTCATGGATTTTTATCACGATTGATTAGTGAGACGATAACATCTTATACTCTTGAAACCGAGATGTGTGAGTTGTATCTTGCGAGTCGGTTGCACATTGATAATATGTAAACGCACCAGTAACTTGGTGTTATAAAACATATTGTTGTGTGTGATTTGATGAGTGAATGCAAGCGAGCATTGAGTCAAAGTTTATCCGTTCCTTTTATCCAAAGTAATATAAAAGCGATATCTGTGGGCCCCTCGATGATTTAGTGATGGCACCTAAGCGCTTGGCCAAGCCGGGACTAAATTGATGTGTTCAATTGTAGTCTGTTGTCAGTCGTCATAAATCTAAATTCGGGAAACAGCACATAGACAGAGAGAATGATTTAGATCCATGTCTCAGTCTATACGATATCTAGAATGGAGGAATATATGATCCCTTATCTAAAGGACACACGTATCTGATAAGATCAGAGTTGACAGCGGCTTTGGAAAGCTATGATTGCAGATCAGGATCTGAAGTCATACGCGGAATAGTTATTAGACTTATCCAAGTGGGAGACTGTTGGATTAGTGTCTAAGTCCATAACTATTTTGGTATGTACTTGACCTGATGGTGCATGGTCCTTTTGGGTTGCCTTCACCAAAGCAACTTGATAGGATGAATTATGGAGAGAAAGGATTAATTATGATTTATTAATATATTATGAGAATAATATATTAAAGGAGAAATCATATTGTTTAATTAATATTAGTCAAGAATTAATAAGAATTAAGTTTGTGGCTAAAAGACATTAATTAAATTTAAGGGACTAGAACTGTCAATTGTGTGATAGTTGAATGTTGAGCTAATGGACTCCATATTAAAGGGATGGACGAATTCTATGGGGAAACCCATTAGAAATCGTCCAAAGGCCTTTAAGAAAGGGGTTCATGGGTTGCTTAGGGCCTAAGCATCCAAATTAGGGTTTCCTTGTTAGATAACCCTAATAGCCTCGCTATTTAAGGAACCCTTAAGCCCCAAAAACGTGTAGAAGTTTTTCTCTAGGGTTTCCACACATTTTGGGTAGCCTCCACTCTCCTTATGCTTCATCCTCTTGCTCTTGGTGTTTGTAAACCATTAGAGGAGTGACATTTGTGACTCTAAGCTTTCTAAAGTCAATACAAGGAGGATTTGAGATTGTTATTGCTACATAACAATCAACGTATGATCTAAACCCTAATTCATATGTTATATTGATTATCATATACTAGATCTAGGGTGTATAGTCTTGGATGAATTGCATATACAATAGAGAAACCTAGATCCAAGCATTAGGGTTTGTATGAGCACATAGGATGTTCTTATGGCCAAAACGCATCAACATCGTCCGGAGCTTCTTTTGGTTGCACAGTGGGTTTCTTTCGGTGTACATCCACGATCTCAACATCTATTTTCCTAACTTCTTGAATGTAGGAGACCAACATCCTTTTCAAATGTGCCACAATAGGTTCGAATTTCTATTCATCTTTAGATAAAAGATTGAACAAAGAAATCCAATCATATGGATTAAGGCATGACAAATTAGCAATAGTGAATTCAAAGATCGATTTGCTTGCCCCTCATAATGCTTTGAATCGAGCATTGATGAAGCTTTCTGTTTCAACCAAACCAAAGAATTTCACAGTAGTAATCTTCTTCGAACTCCAAGTTTGATATTGGGGCTTTCCATGCTTGAGAAAAAAGGAGATAAGCATGAAATTGGCATCGTTATCTGAATCAGAATCTTTCTCAACCTTATCAAAACAACGGAATAAAAACGACTTTGGAGTGATTGGAAAGTCAAGCTGAGACTCTGAAATGTTTTCCTATTCAAACGAAGCAACTGGCTCCAACCAGTAAACATTCAGCTTGTCAATGGTTTCGTTCAAAATTTGCTCCACCAACCAAGGAAGGAAGAGGGCCTTCTGAGTTTTGAGTGTGACTTGAGAATCACGAACCTTCTTTTCCCTAGCTTCAGCTTCTTTTGCAACTCACAGTTTTTCATCAAGCTCTTCATCACGTTTCCTCCATTTGAGCTTTTCCCCTTCAGATAAATCTTCATCATCATCATCATCATCAACCAGCTTTCCATTCAGGCCTTAATCCATTCATAAAAGTAACCTTTTGGTTTTCCTTTCATGCTTGAGGTTATGTTTAAGCAATTTTTTTAAAAGATGATTAAAATGACTAAAAGTATGATCGAGTTTTTCATCTGGTTTTTTGATAAAAAGCACCAAACTCCGAAAGAAGTAGTGTTTGAACTGAATGCTCAAGATCTTCATCACCCGAATAAAGTTCTTTCAGCCTGTCCCATATTTCATTTGTTGTTTCACAAGATGTAACGCCCTATTCCAGGTATGTACTTTAATAAGAATTATTCATTTTTACAAAGGGACTCGACGAGTTGGAGGCTCCAAACTCGTCGAGTAGGAATGGGATTTTTGGACACGGGACTTGAAGTCTACTCGACGAGTAGGGAAACTAGAGTGAAACCCTAATTTTCAGGGTTTTCACCTTATTTAAAGACCTTAACACCCCCATTGTGGCCTCCCTCATCGCCTCCCATAGTCCATCAAACCCTAATTCATGATCTTGAGCTTTGTGAGTGTGTGAGAGTGAAAAAGGAGTGATTCTTTGGTGTTTTCTTGAAGGAGTGGAAGCTAGAAGTGCTTGGTTGAAGGAAGGAGTTTTGGATCCAAAAGAAGAACTTCATTTTCCAGTTCATTTGAGGTATAAAGTCTATACATTGTCTATTGGTTTACTAGATCTCTTCATGTGGTAGTTTAGGGCCTTTTAGAGCATATTATGGAACCATTCATGGATGCAAGCATGTTTTGGGGTAATAACTTCAGATCCAGAGTCTTTGAGGGACTCCATGGCATAAAGGTGCCAACTTTATGGCCATGTGGGTCCCATGCATCATATGAACCACTTTTTAGGGCTTTTGAGCTAAATAACCCATACATTCATGTAAAGTTAGAAACTTTACGTGATATATTGACCCTAAGGAACCAGATCTACATTTTGGATGCATTAAGCACGATTAAAATTGACTATATGGACTTGGTCTATGGGGGACTCGACGAGTTGTTCATACAACTCGACGAGTTGGGTCGTGGTCCCCCAACCTTTTCTGTTACCGAGTAAACTCGTTGAGTCTAGGAGATGACTCAGCGAGTTGGCCATGGTTTTTGGTTATGAAGATTGAGGAACTCGACGAGTTCAAGGAAGGACTCGGTGAGCTATAAGTGAAAGGTACCGACTATGTTATGAAGATTGAGGAACTCGACGACTTCAAGGAAGGACTCGGCGAGTTGTGAGTGAAAGGTCCCGACTGTGTTATAAAGATTGAGGAACTCGACGAGTTCAAGGAGGAACTCGGTGAGTTGTGAGCTAAATTTCCTGACTCTGTATGAAGGGAACTCGACGATTTCATGAAAGAACTCGACGAGTAGGATCGAGATTTCAGGGTTTTATGGATCATGGAACTCGACGAGTTGATGGACCAACTCAGCGAGTTGAGTGAACCAGGATGTTGACTTTGACTTTGACTTTGACCATTGACCAGAGTTGACCCTTAAAGGGGTTATGAGTATGAAAGGGTAATTAAAGGAGTTTGTTATGTGTAGGAGATTGAGAGGAGTTGATCCCAACACCGATGACAGTTCAGCTACTACGCGACATTGAGGTGAGTTACCTTCCAGTAGAAGTGGGTCGAAGACACCAATGCTGACCCACTAGTAGATTGATTATAGTAGAGATGATTGTCTTTGTGATAATTGTATGCTATGCCACTATCCGTTATGATTTTTGTGCTAGTATGCTATGATATTATGTGATAGCGGTGGGAGGGGACTAGTCCCAGGGACCGGTTGAGATATACCAGCAGGGTAGGTCAGGCACCCAGATATGCCTGATAGTATGATATGCTATGTTATTATGTGGTAGTGGTAGGGGTGAAATAGTCCCCATAGCCGGTTGAAATAAACCGGAGGGTAGGTCACGCACCCAGATATGCCTGTGATAGGTGCATTTATGCACCTATGTTGCATGTTTATTTTCGTCTTTTTATAGCATTCTACTTAATAATTCTTGCATTTAGTTGATTATTAGGGCAATTGCATATTTCATTAAGAATTCCTGGTACTTCACTATTTTTGATTTATTTTGCAGGCATTATGGAGCATGGAACGTGGAGCTTGGATGCATGGATGCATGGAGCTTGGATTCTTGGAGCTTTGGAGCATGCAGAGAAGATGAACCGGTCATTCCATGGAGGAAAGCATGAAGACATAACCCGATTCATTGTTGCATTATCATCATAACAAAGGACTACGTTTGAAATGCGGTTCTTGTCACACTGACACGGGTCGTGTTTGTCCTTTATCATCTCATATTTGAGCAACATGACTCGTGGTGAAATTAGATTGAAGATGGAGTCAGCAGTGAAGAAGTTTTGGAATTTTATCAAAAAGCATGGGCCATGCCAAAAACACATGGTCAAGACAAATGGCCATGCCAAACACACATGGGGAAAAGGCATGGCCATGCTAAAATCGCATGGCCTTATGGAAAGTCACGTGAACTTTAATCAAAACAGGAGAAGATGTCATTTGAAGAAAGAAAACGGTTTTGGGGAGCAGTTTGGGCGATCTTGGGTGATTTTGGGGAGAATTCTTGGAGCTTTTGAGAAGACCTAATCATTGCAAACACTTTGATTTCATTTTTGTAAGGGTTAAACATTCCAATTCCATATTTATTCTTGTTTGATTTTTTCTTAGCCATGTGTGGCTAAGAAACCCTTGTTTCTAGTTCTTGTTCAAAACATGTTGATTGCTTCACTTGAAGCATATGATTTGATGCTTGATTTGTGATTCTATTCTAGTGATTATGTTTTTTTTTAATCTAGAATCCTTGATTTTGATTTGTGTTTGATTGGCCACTTTCATGAATTGAATTTTTGTGCAGTTAATTAACTTTTAGGGCACCTAATCATTCTATTAAGTTAATAATTGGTAACAAGCAATAAGTTTTCTTATTGTAAAACATATATCACATGTTTTCACACTTCCGAGCGTATGAGAAGAAATGAACATTGTTGGGAAGCTTGTACAAAACTTAATGCAGTTTTTCAATACAATCTAAGAGCGTGTTTAGGTTGAATTAGTAAAGCTAGGTCTAGTCAAAGAGCGTGTTTTGGTTAGATAA
Source organism: Lactuca serriola (assembly GCF_051521515.1). Taxonomy (NCBI): domain Eukaryota; kingdom Viridiplantae; phylum Streptophyta; class Magnoliopsida; order Asterales; family Asteraceae; genus Lactuca; species Lactuca serriola. The sequence continues at coordinate 213,802,572 of NC_136416.1, forward strand.
TTTGGCAAGCGAGAGGTGTTAGAGCGTGTTAATATCTTTCGGTACCAACTTAGAATAGCAATCATGAATTACATCAAGTCATAATCAAGTTGAACAACAACATTGAGAACTAGACCTGGAAGCACTTTTACAACTTGTTTATTTCATTTTCTGCATGTTCCAAAGTTGATTGTTATTTTCATTATTTTACTTTTGCAAATAAAACCCCCCTTTGTGACCAAAGTACCTTGTGCAAAGAGGTATAGACTTTTGTCTCGTGTCTCTGTGGTTCGACCCTGCTTGCCTTGTACTACTTTTTAGTGCATTAAAACAGTGTAATTAGAGTCTGTTGTACCCCTTTATTTGTTGGGTTTGACACCCCTAACAGCCTAGCACGGTAGGTCGAACACCCAGATATGCTTCACAAGGGGTAGGTCGGGCACCCCGGTATGCATGACAATGGTAGGTTGAGCACCCAGATATGCTCAGCAGGGTAGTCCGGGCACCCAGATATGCCTGGCAGTATGTTTATGGTATGGTATGTGGCATGATGGGGGGAACTCACTAAGATTTGTGCTTACAGTTTCAGTTTTTGTTTCAAGTCCTTCTTCTTCGAAGGGAAAGGATCCGGTACGGTAGCAGCGCATCACACATAAGATTTCCGTATATGAGATTCTTGGGATTTGTACTCTGACATTATTATTATGTTATGACATGATTTTGAGACTTATGATCTATGGCTTTTTATGAAATGAAATAACTTGATGATGTTTTCTATAAATTGTTTTATAAATCGCTATATCAAAAATGAAATTTTTGGTCCGTATTTTTGGGTTGTTACAAGTTGGTATCAGAACCCTAGTTTGAGGGATTCAGACACCCCTTCGGGTGTGTATGAACATAAATCGAGGGTTTGAAAAGTTTTACAAGAAAAATAATTTTTTTTAAAATTAAAATAAAGAATTTTGAGAAAGAACAAGGTGTGTGATGCGTGCAATTAGCCAAGCTTAAGTAAGTTTTCCCCAAGATACCCATACGAGTTATGTTATGATATGATATGATTATAAGAATCGCATGTTAGATTAAGGATGAGGATATAGGAAGGATTCCTTATATGGCTATTGTATGGTTATGAGAAGTGCATGCTAGATTAGGGCTAATGATCTAGGAAGATGCATTATGTACATGCTTTATGTGCTTATTGAATTGCATGATAGTACTGACTAGTCAGAGATATGATAGCCTGATTAGGATATGTTTTGTTTGGGCTACTCAATGCCTGATTGTTGTGTGCTTTGTGCTTTTAGGAGTCCTAGTTATCTTTAATTAACTAGTAAACGAATGTGTTAAGTTACATATTATGAGGACGAAATAATTTCAGAAGGTCAGGTCTAGCCCTATTCCGCAGCTCTTGTCTGAGTCCAACCCTTGTAGGGTAGGACCTCTCATTCGAAGAATTATCTAGTCTTAGTGATATGTAATGGTATTCTCGGCTTGGTTAGGTAAAGGTAGCAGGAATTTCTTACACAGTTGATGGCGGAGAGTAGGTTGGAGAGTAACCCTAGGGTAAGCCTAGGATAAGAGTAGTGTAGTGAGCAGTAGTAGTAGAAGGGACTTGGTGAAGTCAAGGCAATCCTTAAGGAAAGTATGGATAGATGTGGAAGGTAGTATGGGACCGTCTACTGAAAGCAGAGGATCCATACTCGAGTTAAGAAGGGCTGAGATAGAACCAGGGAACTTGTAGATAGTGTGAGACCTCTCGAGATTATGTATGACCCTGATGATTATGTATCTTGTTTCAGAATGGTAGTGACACGTCACGGAGCAGGAGGTTCAGGTTCTAGGTCAGGATAAGATTCAAGTTCGGGTGCAGGTTCTGAGCCGGTTGATGACGGAATATGCGAGTTCAACGCGTCTGAAATTACGAGATGCATCCTTGAGGCGGCCTCGGTTAGACTCAACATCGAGCTGATGGAGGAGCGCCTCAGGGCGTTCAGGAACGACGTGACATCTGGCCAGTCAAGGACACGCACACTCTCCTTCAAGGATTTTAAGGGATATGGTGCTCCAGACTTCCACGGGGTAAAGGACCCCATTGTGGCTAGGAGGTGGATTGCAGACATGGATTCTGCTTAGTTGACGAGCTTCTGCCCTAAGGGGTCGAAGGTCCAGTATGCTATAGGGTGTTTGAGGGACGGAGCTAAAGATTAGTGGGAGGCGGTTAGTGATTTGTTGGGAGCCCCATTCATTGAGGCTATGACATGGTCAGACTTTATGACCAGGTTTAGGGATGGGTTTGCGCCAGCTGTGGAGCTTCAGCAGCTGGCCAGGGAGTTTCTGGATATAAGGCAAACGACTGAGTCGGTGCCAGAGATTACCACCAGGTTCAGGGAGAAGGCCTTATTGGTGCCTCAGCATGCAGGGGACGAGGAGATGAGGAAGACTCGGTATCACGACATGTTGAGGGATGACATCTGAAAACATGTCAGCTACTCGGCATGCCTAACCTTGGAGGATATGATAGCCAGGGCGAGAGAGAGAGAGAGGGAGATTGACATTGAGAACCTGTAGAAGAGGAAAGCGGAGGCTAGGCAAGTTAGTGGGATTTTAGGGAAGAAACCCAAGGGATCCGACTCTAATTCGAAGGGCCATTAGGGCTAGAGCCGATGTGGGAAATGCGGCGGGCCACATGAGGGAGTTTGTAGAGCTGGGGACTCGGGCTGCTACAAGTGCGGCAAGATCGGGAACTTTAGCAAGGATTGAATAGCCCCTACCCCTACCATCCAGACATCAGACCTGATTTGCTTTCATTGCAATCAGAGTGGCCATAAAAAGGCCAACTGCCCTCGACTAACATCAGGAGCGCCAGTGGCGGCGCCAGCTCCAGCAACCCTACAGATCACGGATGGTCAACAGGGCACGACAGAGGCTCTAGTGGTGAGGAGTCGAGCCTTCCAGTTAACCGCTGAGGAGGTGCGTGTTGCACCGGATGCAGTGACGGGAATGTTTTCTTCTCCCTAACTCTTATTATATGTCGTTTATGATATTATGTGTTATGTTTTGTGTTTTGTTTAGGATTGTTTCATGTGAACGGCATTCCGGTATAGGTGTTATTTGACTCGGGGGCTACCCGATCATTCATCTATCTTGCTCTTAGCAAGAGGTTTCCTGAGTCTTTGGGGATATTGGATTGTCCTTTAAAGGTTGAGATAGTTGACGACCGATCAGTCCGCGCATCATAGGTTTTCAAAGATTGCGTTTTGAGTTTGTATGACGAGCGTTACCTCGTGGATTTGGTTCCCATTCCGTTGCGTGGGAACAAGGTTATCATTGGCATGGATTGGCTAATCCCCAATGGGGCGGTGATCGATTGTGCATAGTAGTTGGTGCATGTTAGGACCCCAAGTGGGGGAGAGCTGGTGATTAAGGGCGAGAGGCCGCAGCGTAGACCAGCTATGTGTTTGGCAGCGAGGGTTAGGCGCTACCTTCAGCAGGGTTGCGCAGGGTATCTTGTCTACGTTATGGATACCCGGAAGAAAAGTATAAACCATATTTTGACCCAACAGGAGGCTATGAAGGAGGAACAACGGAAGAGTGAGCGTATTGTGGGTCAGATTACCTCCTTCGACTATGATAGTCGCTGGTTGTTGACCCTTCACCGCCGAGTTTGGGTCCCATATGCAAGTGGAGTGCGCCAGATCCTGATGGAGGAGGCACACAAGTCCAGATTTTCCATCCATCCCGTGACGACGAAGATGTACAGAGATCTTCGCCCTTATTACTGGTAGCCTTGCATGAACCGGCATGTAGCCTGGTACGTCGAGAGATGCCTGACCTGCAGGAAGGTCAAGGTAGAGGACCAGAGGCCTCACGGCAAGACGCAGCCGTTGGATATCCCTATGTGGAAGTGGGAGGATATTACTATGGATTTCATCACGAACTTCCCAGGACCGCACAGGGAGTGGATTCGATTTGGGTTATCGTGGATCTGTTGACCAAGAGTGCCCATTTCATTCCGATCCAAGAGAGCATTTCAGCCAAGAACTTGGCTTAAATCTACATCAGGGAGGTAGTAGCTCGACACGGAGTGCCAGTCTTCATGATTTCTAACAGAGATGTACGGTTTACTTCCAGATTCTGGAAGAAGTTTCACGAAGAGTTAGGTACTCGTCTGCACTTCAGCACGACTTTTTACCCACAGACGGATGGTCAAAGCGATCGGACCATCTAGACTCTAGAGGATAAGATGCGGGCATGCGTCCTAGACATCGGTGGTATCTGGGACACCTACCTTCCCTTGGCAATGTTTTCCTATAATAATAGCTACCATACGAGTATCGACCATCCTCCCTTCGAGATGTTGTAGGGAAGAAATGCAGAACCCCGATTTGTTGGGGTAAGGTTGGACAAAGGGTCATGGAGAGTACCGAAGTGGTACTAAATATGACAAAGAGGATCCAACAGGTCTGGAGCAGGCTTCAGACCACTCAGAGTCGGCAAAAGAGCTACGCCGACAGACGTCGGTCGGCCTGGAGTTCCAGGTCGGGGATATGGTTCTTGTTGAGAGAAAAACTTGAGAAACGCACTTGAAAAAATGTTAGAACAAGTTTATATTGCGGAAATTAAAGTTAATCTCAAAGGATCATAAAGCTCAACAATAATATAAGTTAGAGTTAGATAGTTAGATGATTAGTTGTGGAAATATAAGGAAATATAAAAGACAGCAAGTATTATATCAAGTATACACTTAAGTTGATTCTTAACAAGGAATGCAATCAAACCAAGTTAGTAAGTGAGATCAAACTTATTGATTAAGTCTTAGAAAGACTTGATCCGAAGAGATAAAACAGTTATGATTCTATTTAAGAGATAAGTGAAGAGATTTCAAGATGCGTAAGAGAAAGATCGATTTTTTTTATTTCATTGAGAAAGGGAGAACTCTATTTATAGAGTCTCGAAGATTACATTCAGTCTAATATGTTTAAGAGATACCACGCAGGGCACTTTGGATAAAAGAAAGTACTTATGAAAAACAGATAAAAGACTAAACTGAGAACTGATGACAATAACTGTGATTGTTGATCTTAACTGCGGGGAGAGATTGACTGCGGTTGTTGAAGGCGACTTCGGATTTGTTTTAAGTTTAAGAGGGTCACTTTAATGTTTCAAAAATTTCCCCTTAAGTGACCTCATTAACTTTTCTTTCAAGTGTTGAGCTTGAGGAACTTGATAAGAATCCACCAAAACTTCCTGACTTCCTTAAGCTTTGCAATCCTCCTTCATATCTCAAACTTCACTTCAGCAATCGTATGTTTGGATTTGTTGATTGTAGCTTGAATAATCTCCAACTGCTTCCGGGTCATACGATTCATGGCAGTCATCGGGATGAAGTATTTATTTTCATCATTCATGCGTTTAAAAATGACTCCAAGGTCTGGGAAGTTGGTTGCTCCGAGGGATCTTTCTTGAAAACCTTCAGTCAGGACGGGAGTTGGTTCAAGAGGAGGAAGATTAAATTTCTGAGCAAGTGCAGGGTGGATGTCAGCATCGATCCTTGCGAATTCACACACATTCTCTTTGAGAAAGATGCAGGCCCTTTCATAAGCAATCATCATCTTTGGGTGCTTATCAGACTTATTTTTGAAATACCTTTGCAATTAGGAAGATTTCTTCCGGGTTCATGCAAGGGAAGTCAGGTTGGGTTCGAACATAGTCTGAACTTCTTCTGGTAAGAGTGCATTGGATGAATTCTGCCTTCATGAATTTTCGAGGCTTGAAATTTTTTACTGCCGAGGGTCTGTCATTCGATCAGATTTTCTCTAGCCATCCTCCAAAAATACACACTCTTTTGTCCTAAGGGTCTCATAACTCATGCATGGAGTGATTTCACCAACCAAGATTGGATTTTTATGGCATAACACTACTCATACAGTCAAAAGGGGTTGGTCCTAGACTCTGGAGTTCAAGATCTCATCAAGACTCCACCTTTATGGGACAAAACCCTAAAATGCTCAACACAACATGCTCAAAAGAAAGAAAGGCAAAGTCTGAAGCTTTATACCTCAAAGGGAAGCTTCCCACCTAGATTTGCTCAGATCTAAAAGCTTGGACTCCAACTTTCCTTCTTCAAGGCCTTCTCTTCTCTTCAAAACCACACAGATACTCTCTCAAAGCTCAAACACACACACACACACAAGCTCTAGAATGGAGATTAGGGCACTCTTAGGGTTTTCTCTCTGGAAATGGTGGCCAGAAATGAGGCCTTCATGTTCCTTATATAAGGGACTCACCCCAAATTAGGGTTGCATTCTGGGCCTAGTACGCCCAACGTACTGGGTGGTCTCCGCGTTGTAGGCACACTAACGAGTACGCTAAGCGTACCCTCCGGTACGTCCCGCGTACTCGTTTTTCACACTTTTATAAATAAGGCCAAAAATGACAATAGCTCAAAAGATTAAGGTTCTTGAGGTATACCTGGACTCGGGATGTTACATACTTACATTGTTGCTATGACATGTACTGTTCTGACCAACAGATCGGACTTGTGGGTTTGGAGGATAATAATGGAATGCACGATTTTTGTTGGATGTGTTTGGTTTCGATAAAACTCAATTGTTTTATTTGGCGTTTAATTTATAATTGGATTTCAGTTGCTTGTAATCTAGTCAGGAAGACTAACGGAAGACTAACGGAAGGGTGTTAGTCCGAATTTTGTTGTTTGCATGTTATGTGGTGCTGTTGAGGAGTCGGTTGAGCATGACTTCCGAAGTTGTTGGTTCCCGATTCAGATTTGGACTTGGTTTCATCAGTATAGTGGGTTATTTTCTTCCGCTCCTAGCTGTTGTGAGGAGTTTCGGTTGGTGCTAAGATCTTCGGGTAAAGGAAAGAATAGGTTGGAGCCCAAGTTGGAAAGAATAGGTTGTAGCTCAAGTTGGTGTTAATTACTTGGTGCATTTGGAAAGCTCGCGGCACTTCTCCTTTCAATGTTTGTAATTTGTACTTCATTTTTATGCTAGCTTCTTGCTAGTCTTAATATACTCGCTCTTCAAAAAAATATCTAGTCATTGGTCATTGGCTTATGGTTTTAAGATTTCAAACCGTATAAAAACCGGTCCGAACTGTAAACTTTATATATATATATATATATATATATTATACCTTAATATACATATTTGGTCAAAGGCTGAAAATTAAGAGGTACAAACGCTTATTGCTTCATGTACAATGATTTTAAGCTTTGAAATCTAATCTAGTCAACATTGAGAATATAAGGATAAGTAAGAATTCAGTCAACATTAATGAAATAGCCAAAGCTAAACATTTGAAATGCTCAGTCAAACAAAATGTAAATCTTATCCGTGAATTGATCAAAGTTAAACCAACATACGCTCAATTTCAGCCAATTAAATCGGTTTGATCCAGTTATAAAGCATCTCATCTTCTTTAATCTTTGTAGCTTAATTACCAGCCAACATTAATACCCTTTACCTCACCAACCCCATCGTCAATGCCCACCATCGCCATGTCGCCATGATGCTACCTTGCTACTGTCATTTGAATTCCCCCTTAATCGACCTAACCAACATTTACAGCTATCACTACTCGCCTCAAATGACATCACTCTACCATCAGCTGTTTTTTTGATTTCCAGGCTTGTGTGCTTTCCTTTATTCTGGTTTTCCTTTGATTTTATGTAATAACAAGATTTTGTTGTGGATAAATGAAATTCGTGGTTCCAGATATGTGGGTGCAGATATTATGTGTGAAAGGTATATGATAGGCTATTGATAACTATTTTTTGATGATCATGCATACTAGGTGTTTGATAATATCCTTAAGAAAGCCATTTTTCTCCTTCTACCTATTTTCATCTTCACCACTGCATATGGTGTGCTTCACACCATCCTTCCCCATTAGCATGTTCATCTACTTCATTAGCATTTATATCTTATTCAAGCTTCAAAGGGACGAGTAACAAACTAAAGTGCCAAGATCAATTGAAGTGTCCAAATCTGACATAAGGTAAGCTTATATGATTTCTTTATTTTCTTCTATTAGAGACATCGAATGATGTATTCTAGACTCAATGATTATTTTCACATTGATTTTTGATAGGATCTGCTTCTTCATCTCTTTGGGATGCTCTATTTCCTATTCACTCCTCTTGGTTTTTTCCATTTTCGATCACTAAGATGAAATTTAATTTTTTGAACATGATGATGGTAGATGTTGATGTACATACATGTTGGAGGCTTCCCCTTGATTTTTTTTTATCCCTAATTATTTTGTTACATGGCCTCGATTTTGAAAAACTAAAAAATCTGATTCAAGAATTGGCTAATCTTGCCTCTTTTGTTTGATAATTTTTTTAGCAAAGGAGTTTGATTTATACTATCCCCTTAATTTTATTAGAGTATTTTATTTCCCATTACTAACACAATTGTTTGTTTTCTTATCCTTACTTTCAGATTAGTTTGAGTAAGACCAAGAAGAAATAAGTAAAAAAAAATGAACTCTAATTTCAACTGAGTATACATGTTAACTTTTTTTGTTTGTCAATTTTTGCTTTTTTGAACTCTAATTTCAGGTGAATCATTTGGAATTTTTTTAGGTAGTGTGTGGTGTTGTGCGAAAGCAGGATCTACCCATATGTGGCTGATTGTTGGGTCAAGAGTTGAGAATAAGCTCTGCCCATTAAAACAAGTATGTATATTTATCAGCTGATCAAAAATAACTGTGTGATTCTCCTTTGGTTCACTCTATTAGTCTCTTAGACGATATTGTCCCTATCCCAGTTTCATCTGTTATGGTGAATTCAACATCTTCCTTTAAGGTGACCCAACTTAACAACCCTATAGAGCTCCCAAGAATTTACCAATAATTGAATATCAAACCTTAGAGGAGTTGTATGCTTTTAATTTATTTTTCTGTTTTAGCTGTTTTTTCTATTGTTTGTATGTTTTCAAACACTTCTACTTTCTTCAGAGCAACTTAGAGCAGCAGGTTGAAAAATTTTATGCATAAATTCTTTATGTCAAAGGAATTTGAGTAAAAAAAAGATGTGATAATGATTAACTTTTTAGTTGGAAAAATGTGAGGGGTGGATAATGGAGAACCAAAGTCACATGGTTTCTATTTATGAATTCAATGCAACACATGTCTTTATTCTGTTAATTATTTTTTGATTACGAAGATAAAATGATAACTATGTTTGTTTTTTATTTTGATTATTATTATTATTATTATTATTTTGTATTTTGTAGATTCTCTTGTAATGTTGATTATTAATGTTTTACAGATTTAAATTAATGTTTAATGTTAGTTTTTTATGACAATTTTTTGTTTTTTTTTTCTGACGAGTAATGTCAAGCAAACATTTGAAGTTTCTTTATGCTTGAGTTCATTGGGTTTGATATAAATTGTTTTAATACTATTTTAAAAATCCTAATAATAGATATAGTTATCATATCCTTTAATACTATTGTTTTCCAAATAACGAAAAACACGAGATACATCTAGATTAAGTATTAATTCTTTAATAATTAAAAATATGGAATAACAAGTTCACCATGAAAATGGAGATTGGAGAACATAAACTATGTTCATACATATGGTAGCAATGTGCTACTTGGAAAACCAAATTTAACAATAAAACTAAATAGCAACGTATGTTTATTTTAAAAACAATATGACATTAAAATTTTAAAAACGATACGACTTAATATTCAAAATTAAAAACTAACACCATTTTTTAAAAAGATGATAAAACATTAAAATAATTAAAATGAGCGATTTTTGACATAATTTATGTTTGTTTTGTTACAAAGTTTGACTTATATTTGATTAGATAGCTTATTTTTAGAAAACGTAAACCTTAAATTCTAAGTCTAAAATCCTAACCCACACATATGAAACACGAAATCTATACTCTAAAAGAAAATATTCATCGATACACAACATGTTCTTTGTAATTAACACGTTTCTGAAACATTACCATTCATCGAAAGAGGACTACTTGCTAAAATAAAACTAACGTCCACCAAAGACGGACTAATTTTCGAAATGAATTATAATCGCATCTAGAAACTAATTTATGAAAGAAGTAATTCACCACCTGTCGCTTGGCGCGAGTAAATAGCCAGTGTGTGTGTGTGTGTATATATATATATATATATATATATATATATATAATTTAAATTTTTTATATGTAATTGTATTTTGTTGTATTATATATTAATTTTTATATATAAATAATAAAATTTAAAACCCACAACATTTAATTACCCAGACCAATAGTATCTTATTTTGAATCCATAATTAATGTAAGGAATCTGTAGTGTGTATTTGGTCATGTTTAAATCACTCCTTGTTGAGCTTGATAAAAGTGTCATTTGCTTCCACATTTATTGACAAAAGTAGTCTTCAACTAATAAAAAACATATCAAATATTTAATTTTTACGCTACCTGCTTGTAATGAATATGAATCTACACTTGGAAGAATTATTTTATTAACTTCAAAAATGTTAGCAAGTATGTTTTGTAATATATTTTTCTAATTTTTTAGCCTAAAATTTGATCTGATATGATTCGGTTAAGGTAGTTGGCTGGGTATGGAGATTGGAGATCCTTCCCCTATTTCAATTTGTTTTTCATTTGAATATGTATATATGTATTCTTGTCGATTTAGCATGTTTAGCATATTCACTCACTTGTGCCACTTTTGTGGGCTAAAAAGACTTCAGATTCGCAACAAATATGAAATGACCCATCCAAGACTAGAAATCAATTAAGAAATTACTCTTTTAATAGTGTAGTTTTTTTTTCTAAATTAGTATAATGTGCTCGACTAAAATGGGCCTGAAAAACCCAAACCGTGAAACCAAACCGTTAGTAACGGTTTGGTTTGGTTCGGTTTTAATTTTCAACAGTTCGGTTTCGGTTTTCGCATGACAAAAATCGTTACTAACGGTTTGGTTTCGGTTTGACCTAAAAACCGAAAAAACCGGACCGTGAACACCCCTAGTCAAACCAATGAAAGAGATCAGTTTTATTGTATCTCCGGCCTTTTTTTGTTTTTTCACAAGATTTCAAAACTTAAAGTTAACTGGGCCACTTGGCTTAAAAACTCAATTAATTTTATTTCCTTCATGTAATTTCTTTTTTCTAAAGTCTTGTGAGTTATTAATACATATGCCGATCCCAAAACAATACTACGAGTATCAAGACATATGTTTTTTTTTGTGAATTATGTATTTGACTTTATCTATCTATCACTTAATAGTTGTTACATATATACAGTGCATATATGAATATTATCACAAAGAGACAATATATAAGTTTTGTGTATGTACAAAATATGCTTTTTCATGGTTTCTTGTATTTGTAAAGATATTAGTCATCCTTGTGTTGTTTTACCTGCAAACAGCGGATAGTATGGTTATGTTTTCTAAGCATTTGTTAAAATTTTATAAAAAGAAATAACTATTTAAAGATTTTTTCAGATGCAAACCCTACCCCCCAAACATTTCGACCAATATGCCTCATGTACATGAAAGGTAAAGTGATGCTCTTACTTGAACTAAGTGAGACATATTGATGGATTCCTACCTCATTACTTGTAGAGAAAGCATACAAAAACCTTTTGAACACACACATACACACATAACTTAGTATCCCAATCAATATGACCTACTTACACCTAAAATACCAAGTCACCATTCTTCAACTGTCAAATATATATATATATATATATATATATATATATATATATATATATATATATGGGTTAGGTTATTTTATTTATAGTAACTATTATGTGCCAGAATGCACAGATCTGGACCATCGGATGGAATATAATCAAAGGTCATGATCTGAGGGTCTATGATAGTACAATAAGGCAACATGTATCATATAATCACACAAAGTTCAGCATAAGGGCATTTTAGTCAATTGAGACAAATTTAAAAAAGGAAAAATCGAGATGTGTAGGATAATTAATGATTTTGATTTAAAAAGTCTGATTTTTTTTCAAATTAATTCAATTTCAAATGTAATCTGTAAGCATAAACCGATTTTATTCTATCAGAATGTTATTTTGTTAGAATGATATTCTGTAATTCTATCAGAATGATATACAACTATGAACATAATATAATAAAAATATATTATAAAGACCAATAATTTTTAATGAATATAAATTTTATATAAGACGAAGTTTAATAGTTTAGTATAAGTAATTACATTCATCATTAAAGAATACGACTATAAACATAAATTATATTCATTCTTGAAATCTCTTGCAAAAAAAATATCAGCCAGTGGCGGAGCCTCTTGAGGGCCAAGGGAGGCCATGGCCCCCCTGATTTTTGTAATGTTTAATAACAGGTTCTGTAATATAAAATTGGTTTTATTTATTGTCTAATTCCTGGCCTCTCATCTTTAGTTGTAGAAATAACTAATCAACTATAAAAAAAACAAAAATATACATCTTATTTGATTTGATTATTTCACAGGAAATATAAAGATTAGGAAAGTAATAAATAATTAACAAGAATCCAAAAAATTACGGGACACATCCAAACGAACTCTAACGAAATTAAGATTTTTATAGATTAAGAAACAAAAATTCTATAAAAACTCATTCTAATATTCAATCTATTAACTCAATATTTAGAAAATACAAACCCTAGATCAATCTTCCGGAAAAACAATGCTTCTCACCGGAAAACATAATACATCTGTCGGACTTCTCACCAGAAGATATTGTTGTTGCGTGCTGCCTCCGCTGGAGTACTCACCACTCCACATCTCTCCGGTCCGCCATTATTGACTGATGTGGCTCTGTTTCTCTAGTCTATTGTTTCAACAACCTGCAATTCCGATGAACAACTTCCGACAGTCGGTTACTTCCTGTGTCTCCATTTCGCCTTCCGTCGAACTGCAACTCCGACCAGCGACTCATTGGTGTTCATCACTCTACTCAACCAGATTTGTGAGGTAAGTCTTCATCTCTATTTTTCTCTTACTAAAAGTATAGAACTCTTTTAAATGTTAAAAGATATATATTAGTCTGACAAGTATTAAAAGATACACCAATTTTAATATTATTTAATTTATTAGTTTCTAAATATTTTAATCTAATTTAATGTATAAGAAAACTTATAAAAGTTACAGAAAAAACTCAATTAATAACTTATAATAATTTAATATATAGTAACCATATGGTAACTTTTTTAATTTTTAGTATTTATTGATTGTTAAAATGTTAGTAAATTTTAGTATCTTTTAATTACCTTTAATGTATAATTACAAACTGTATAAACAATATTAAAGTCAATGTAATTAGTGTGGTCAAAATGCAATTGTAAATTGTTATTTTGTTAACTATTAGTAAATTATATTATGTAGTCTACATCAAAATAGAATAACAAAATTAATGAAAGAAAATACATGAATAGACACCATCTTTTTGAATGCTTATGCCTAGTGTTCATAAAATTTAACCAAATAAAATATATATATATATATATATATATATATATATATATATATATATATATATGTGTGTGTGTGTGTGTGTGTGTGTGTTATTGTTTTAACATTTTGGGTTTGGCCCCCTTGGTTATAAAGCACGAGTTCCGCCCCTAATATCAGTATTCTTGAAAGAATCATCATTCACTTTCTTGTTTCGTTTCTATATGTCTTGTGTATGTTTGACCTCTTAGCCACTTCAAAATATGCTAGCATTCTATGAGATTGACATTTTATAAGATTGGCATTCTGTGAGAATTGTATTGCATGAGAATGATTTTATACAAGGAGCTACAGAATTGTGAGATTGGCATTCTGGCAGAATCATTCTTATGTGATTCTCCAAGATTATAATACTCTTTACACATTATTCAAATAGAAGAATACATTAGACACATAATATTCCAAAAGAATGAAATAACTATTCTTAAAGAGTGAAACAATTAAAGATAAGAATAAACACCCAATGATGAGGAAAGAAAGTCATTCTCATAGAATTAGCTTAATTAGCTTAAACTGAAAAGTATTTCATCAATCGATCAACAATTGGTCCATCTTTTGCTGCAACTAGAAACTTGATTAGTGATATTTTAATTAAAGCAATACAAAACATAAAACATAAGTAAAAAGTAGTTAGAATAACTATTATACAACATACATTAGAATAAGTAGAATAATTTTAAGTGAACATTTTACCAACCAACATACATAGAATAAACAAACGTAAACCACAATGCTTAAAATATTTAAGGTATACATAACTTACAATATCTAGAATAAATCAAAAGAAATCATTATCACATAAGAATATCTAGAATGTTTAAGGAAGAATGATGCAATGTTGGCATTATGTCGAACACCTGGTGGGTGGAAGTTACACTTTCACATTACATATAGCAGATTAACATGTCAAAATCAACATCAGATTCAACAACAAGGCAAACATCATGTACAATTTCAGAAAGCAATTAGATTCAAGCTGCAAAATCAAAAATCAATTTCACAACCAATCAATCGACTCAAGTTGCAAAATTATAAACCAATTAACATCATATTCCAAACACAAAATCGATAAGTAAGACATAGAAAAAAAACTGAGATTTAAAGTTACGATTGATGTACCAAAAGAACTAAATCACCATCAAAAAACCAAAAAAAATCAAAACTAAAACAAAGATGGGTGAAAAGAGGGAAATGGGGGTGTCCATACCATATAGGTGCCGATCGGAGAACACTATGATGGATGCAAAGAAGGAAACAAGCCCGATGTATCAAAGCGCAATGGTCGACGATGGCGCCAGTTGCCAAAGGGAAGAAGAACGGCGACTTGCTTGATTTCTTTAATGGAACCGATTTGGCTTTCAGGCCTATTGACGAGTCTTGATCGCAGTGGTTTTTGGAGTGAAAAGATGGAGGTCGGGGAAGATCGCGATTGTCTCTTGCTTCATATCAAGTACCAAAAATATCCTTGATCATAATACACTCACTGGATGCGATTGTCTCCGATGAAGAAAGATACATCGGTGGTTCCGATTTGGTGTTTATCGACGGCTATTGTGGGGAAAGAAGACGTTGATTATTTTTGTGTTATAGTGGTTTTTGTAAGGTATAAAACTGATTGCAATTTTATAGGGATTTGATTGATTTTAATTTTGGAATTTATTTAATATACATGCAATATTACTAATTTACCCTTATTGATTTATTTAAAAGTTTAATTTGTGCTAAATTCTGATTAGTCCATATGTGCACACAATACTTGTTGAAAATATTTGAACCTAGTTCATATATATATATATATATATATATATATATATATATATATATATATATATATATATATATATACCTTAAAAAAACATTTAGCTATTTTAGGACAAAAAAAGTTTTAATTTTAAATTGTACAAAATTTAAAGCATGAAATACAAACGTTTTTTGCATAAATCAGATTAATCTTTGAACATCACAATTAAATTATCTTAAATTAAGGAAATATAATAAGTTGAAGTTGACCACATATTAGTATAGTTTAATGGCCATTTTATCTCTTATTAGTATAGCATTATGTTCTCATTCCCATATAAATTTTTGAAATTTAAAGTCCTTATTTATACCTCTTTATCCCTTTATTTCGGCTCCATTCTACTATATATTGTAAAAAAAACCCTCACGATCACATTTTAAACTCTCTCTCTCTCTCTCTCTCTCTCTCTCTCTCTATGATGTCTTTCTTTCCCATTTCCTCTGTATCTTTCATATGCAGGGGTCCTAATTTGTTATTATTTTTGTGATTAGGGCTTGATGAACATGAGTAAATTTTCTAGCTTTGATTTTTTGTATTTTACTTTCCATATGCACTCTAAGATGCAGAATCTACAAATTGTTGTTTAATTTCCCAGGTTTGAGTTATGCATGGTGTGTGAAGGTTTGATTATACCATGAAAGGTAAGAAGAATGTGGTATTAGTAACTGCATCATCAATGGACAAGTTGAAGATTTCAACACTCACGGAGCTCTCCTCATCACCATTCATAGAGGGGGGTGCCGATGAAAGAGATCATTCTGACTCATCAGTAGATTCTTGAAGGCTACAATACATAATCATAAGGCTTAATCTCTCCAACCTTTCAAAAACGAGGACATCAACATCTTAGTACCAATGCATAGGGTGAGAGGTAGTTGGGTAAAGATAATTGATGCTTTAAAGGAACAATATCTTTGTTCCCTATTGCAAATTTTATTTCTTTATTTTCTACAATTTACTTAAAGAAGAAAGAACATCATAGGTAATGTTTTATTAATATGTTTTGCAGGTTGCATTGAGGTTGATGAAGATAATGAACGGTTGTTTATTTCTGGCATAAATCACTACCCATTCCCTGACTTCAGTATCAATGATTGCCCCTGTTTTGCTGTTGTATTGCTTACTCGTTTCCATTCCATCTTTCATTTGAGGAAACGATAGCAAACCAACTTTCTCATTGAACCCATAAACTACAAATTAAGAATATGTTGTTAACTTTGTCACCTTCTCCAAGTTGTTTTATGCTCCAGTTGAAATATTTCCTAATATTATCTGAAATCATGAAAGTTCAAAATTTGAAACAAAGATCAATGGTGACAATTTGAAGTTGTTGAAAAATTAAAAACATCACTTATTCATAATACATAAAGCCTAGAAATTTAACTCGACATTGTAACCTTAATTTTTTTTGTCTTTTGCAGCACAATGGCTCTTTCTTGGTGGTCAATTGAAAGTAACATCCATATTTCTATGGTTCACTGAAGGTGACTTTTAGACTTATTTTCATCGCATGGGACAGGATTAAAATATTTTTTGGAGTAAATTACATGAATGGTCCCTATGGTTAAGGGTAATTTGCACGTTTGGTCCATAACTTATTTTTTAACTCGGAAGGTCCCTACAATTTGTTTTTATTATGCGCTTGGTCCCTGTCTTACCTAAAAAGACTATTTTGCCCTTGATTTTTTAATTTATTTAAATAAACACACCCCAACCCCACTTCCACCTCACATTACCTGTAGCACCTGGTTCCTAGTACGTAAAAATTTATCTATGTATTTTGCATTTTGGCCTTGGACTCGGCGAGTTGTAGGCCCGACTCGCCGAGTAGAGACGGGTTTGGGAGCACGCTTAAGTTGGCGACTCGGCGAGTCCACATTCTGGACTCGGCGAGTCCCCGCTGTCTGATGAAACCCTAAATTTCAAGGGTTTGCACCCTATTTAAACCAACCTTATGTGCCCCAACCTCGCCCCCTTCACCCTTAGAGCTCCCAACATCGTCCAAACCCTTATTCCTGTAGAGATTGAAGTGTTTTGGTGTGTTTCTTGAAGATTTTGAGAGAAGAGAAGAGTAGATCAAGAAGAGAAGAAGGAGGCCAGACATCTTGGTGTTATTTCAAGTGATTCCCTTGAGGTATAACTCAGTTTCCCTCTGTTTTCATGCTTGTAGACCTTTATAGCTCCATTAAAGTCCTTCTTGAGCCAATTCCAAGCTTGATTATGAATTAAGGTTTGCAATAAGTTGATTAACCCTTAGATCTAGGCATGATTGAGCTCCAGGAGCTCAGATCTACTGCCTTTATGGAGCCATATTGCATGAAAGCCCTAGATCTACTCTTTTAGTGCATTTTGAGCCCTAAAACCTTCATTGGTGTTTATTTACACGTAAAGTTGGACCAGGCCCTAGAAACCCATATCTATGTATGGCATGAGCTGGATCCAAGCAAAATTGAATATTTAGTGTTTGCATGCGATAGACTCGGCGATTCGAGTCGCGAGTCCCCGAGTTTCCCCTTTTGTGTTTGCGGAGTGGAGTAGTGAGTCATGGGGTGTGACTCAGTGAGTCGGAAGCCAGACTCACCCATGAAGGAACTCGGCGAGTCAATGCCCTGACTCGGCGAGTCCAAGGCAACCTTCTTGCCTCAAGAACAGACTCGGCGAGTTGTTCATACAACTCGGCGAGTCTCATGTCACACCCTCGAACCAGACGGCGGAAACGTCCAAGGGCTATTGTGATTCAATTGAATACCATCACAGTGAATATACATGAAACATAACATCATTCATCATCATGCATTGAAATAGTACAACTCGTAGTGTTTTACATTTAGTACATTGTTTCATAACATTACATTCCCAAAAAGTAGATTGTTCGATACTAGTTAAACAAACAACAAGACATCACTGACTACATTTTTCCCTTCGATTTACCTGTTACCTGAGAATACAAGTATTTTGAAAAACGTCAACATATGAAATGTTGGTGAGTTCATAAGTAATGTTTGAAATATAATGTTTTGTATTGTTTTGAAAACCACCAGAAAATCCGATATTTTCTTAAAAGAGTATCGTGTAAAAAGTGTGAAGATCCGTAAGTATGCTTGTTTGTTTCTATAAATGAAAAAAAAAATTGCTAGACTTGGTATGCATCTTGTAGGTGTATGAATTGAAAACCCTATGAAAACCCGATGTTTTCCTAATACTTTGAAATACACGTTTTATATTTTGTTATACCGTTGTGACGTGTGTATTCGATAATTCCAGGTGACATTGGATTAATTATGGATTGTGAATTGTTATAAACACGCATTAATGAAAACGACTAGTTTACAACTATACAAACGATCCCTTAGGCGTCGTCCGTACTATTCACTTAATCCAACCACCCTAACTCCTCATAGCCCCACAACCGAGGAGAAAAGAGGGAGCGAAGCCCCCGCTATTTCCATAAGTCTTTCAAGGCTATCGTGAATGCGAAAAGGCCCTTGGCCCGACTCGCATTGGTGAATTCTTGACTTTGCTAGCAGTACCAAAAGACCCTTGGGGCCCAACAGCACAAAAGCCATTGAAAGTCCTTTTACATGGAATTAGGTCATGTAAGACCCAACAACATGTAAGCGAGTTTCCTTCTGGCCTAAAGATCATGTCATTGGGCTAGCTAGGCCCAACAAGCACGATTTGAAACTTTCGGGACCAAAGATGGTGTATCGAAGTCTGGTGAATTCCCGCGTGTGTATTGACTTCCCGTAATTTCAGCGTGTGTATTGACTTCCCGTAATTTCAGCGTGTGTATTGTAGTATCGTCGTGTATAGATTTTTGATTCATTATTGATTCGAGACCGAATCAATTCGTTTGGTCATACAACTTCTTCGCCAATCTTTTAGCACTGTCAAAAGTTTTGGGGTTTGCGGCTATCACGTTTCCTTGGATCGGTGAGGTTAGTCCCCAGATGAATCGCTCAATCTTCTTTCCTTCCGAGGTGATCATACCCGGGCATACCTGAGATAGTTCACTAAATCTCGATATGTAGGCATCGATATCCGCATTCCGCACAGTGAGGTTCCACAGCTCTTGCTCCATTTTCTGAATCTCACCTCTTGGGCAGTATTCAGCCATCAACATTTCTTTTATTTCCAACCACGGCATGGAGTTGGCTACAGGGAGTGTCATGGCTTCCACGTGTCCGTTCCACCAAGTGAGCGCTTGATCAACAAAAGTGCAGGCTGTGAACTTCACCTTCATCTCCTCAGGACAATCGCATATCTCGAATACCGATTCCACCTTCTCGATCCATCGCTTTAGAGTGATCACCCCTCCAGTGTCGTTAAAGGTTCGTGGTTTGGCGTTTGTGAAGTCCTTGTAGGTACATGTTTTGGTGGGTCCTTGATTCATTCCTTTGTTCGAACTCCCGGCCCCTTGCCCGTTGACTCCTCCATTGTTCCCCTGATGAATTTGTGCCATCGCCGCAGTGACTACAGCAGAGACCGCTGCCTGGAATGCGGCTGAGTCAACTTCGGGTGGGGTTGGTCCAGGGTTTCCGCGAGTAGGTCGGTGAGGCATCTTTCTGTCATGAAACGGAAAGATGTTGAGTGTACGTGGCTTCCGTGTGGTTGTGATCCTACTGACTAGGTGTATGGCACGAACTTAAGTACTTCTATCATGTAACATACAATCATAGATTCGCAACACATAGCAATTTGTAATATCATAACAAAGCACGTAAAATTTTCACTAATATTATCCGCATTTAATACATGAAAATTTTGCTCGTAAGAGCATACATAAGTGACATTAGTTTGACAGCATAATGGCTCTATGAGTAGTGTAGTCACTTAAACATAGAGTCGGGGTACATAGCATAGTTCCTAATGACCTAGTAAGATAAGTCTATCTCTAGCCGCAATGAGTTGTGCCCGGGGGTGGTGCCGAGGATGTGGATGCTCCCTGAAGACGAGCCACCTGTCGTTCTGCATCTTGGAGTCGAAATTCCCACCTCACCTGCCTCATGTGAAACTCTCAAGAACGTCACGTGTCTCTTGTTATGCACGCTCGACCCTAGTCCACAACTGGCGTACCTGGTCGGCAGTGCTCTGAGCAAGGTCGCCAGTGTTCCGTAACCGTCTCACCATGACTGGAAGGGCTCGATCTGCCGGTCCTCAGTCCCGCAGGTCAAAGAACTTGCGTGACATGCCGTACGGGGGTCGCTATCCCTGTTGTCTGCTCCATCTCCAGAGATCAATACCCCAGGGAGGTGTAGGACCAGTGGGGCCCACCCGGTAAGCAGGCACCCTGATCGGGTAAGGGGGGTTGATGACCACGGACTCTGCGTCCGAATCACCCCCTTCACTGTCATCGGGTTCCTCCTCGAAGTTTCCTTCATCTTCTTCCTCCTCCTATTCCTCTTCTGGTTCAGCGGGCTCGCCCTCGACTCCTGCCTCCGGTTCCCCGTCAGATTCCTCTTCGGGGTCTTCCTCAGGCTCCTCGTCTAACCATCCGTTATTTCTCTGGTTAGGGAAATAAGGATCTCCGGGGTGATGAAAACCAGCCATGCTGTCTGCGAGTGTGTGTAAATATGCTAACATTATTCCTAGGATGCTACAACTATTGTATAGGCTATGCAGGTGTTCTTCGCTTTTTGGTGATAAAGGGGTTTGTTTTTAAGTTCCTTAGCTATCGCGGTCTCATCAGAACATGTGTTAGTTATACCTTGGAGGGAATGTAGTTGATCAGGCCACATCCACTCCTTGATACCGCTAAGAACAGTCCTGAATTAACCGGGATACTAGCGTTATCTTGTTTGATTCGGCGTTATGTTCTTATTCCTAATGCAAGCAAGGGTGTTTTATTGTTGTGTTTCACTTGTTTTGTTCAGAGTTGTGTTAGTCCCTCTTTTGGTTTATAGTTGCATATCAATGTGGCTAGATATGCTAGTTCACTATAAACAAAGCTCTGATACCAACCTGTCACACCCTCGAACCAGACGGCGGAAACGTCCGAGGGCTATTGTGACTCAATTGAATACCATCACAGTGAATATACATGAAACATAACATCATTCATCACCATGCATTGAAATAGTACAACTGGTAGTGTTTACATTTAGTACATTGTTTCATAACATTACATTCCCAAAAAGTAGATTGTTCGATACTAGTTAAACAAACAACAAGACATCACTGACTACATTTTTCCCTTCGATTTACCTGTTACCTGAGAATACAAGTATTTTGAAAAACGTCAACATATAAAATGTTGGTGAGTTCATAAGTAATGTTTGAAATATAATGTTTTGTATTGTTTTGAAAACCACCAGAAAATCCGATATTTTCTTAAAAGAGTATCGTGTAAAAAGTGTGAAGATCCGTAAGTATGCTTGTTTGTTTCTATAAATGAAAAAAAAAATTGCTAGACTTGGTATGCATCTTGTAGGTGTATGAATTGAAAACCCTATGAAAACCCGATGTTTTCCTAATACTTTGAAATACACGTTTTATATTTTGTTATACCGTTGTGACGTGTGTATTCGATAATTCCAGGTGACATTGGATTAATTATGGATTGTGAATTGTTATAAACACGCATTAATGAAAACGACTAGTTTACAACTATACAAACGATCCCTTAGGCGTCGTCCGTACTATTCACTTAATCCAACCACCCTAACTCCTCATAGCCCCACAACCGAGGAGAAAAGAGGGAGCGAAGCCCCCGCTATTTCCATAAGTCGTTCAAGGCTATCGTGAATGCGAAAAGGCCCTTGGCCCGACTCGCATTGGTGAATTCTTGACTTTGCTAGCAGTACCAAAAGACCCTTGGGGCCCAACAGCACAAAAGCCATTGAAAGTCCTTTTACATGGAATTAGGTCATGTAAGACCCAACAACATGTAAGCGAGTTTCCTTCGGGCCTAAAGATCATGTCATTGGGCTAGCTAGGCCCAACAAGCACGATTTGAAACTTTCGGGCCCAAAGATAGTGTATCGACATCTGGTGAATTCCCACATGTGTATTGACTTCCCGTAATTTCAGCGTGTGTATTGTAGTATCGTCGTGTATAGATTTTGATTCATTATTGATTCGAGACCGAATCAATTCGTTTGGTAACGATTTTTGGTGCTGAAGGTGTATTATGTTTCGTCAGTAGTCGTGGTACTAGTATTTCATCATGACGGATTTATTGTTTAAAACATTAGAATTTTACTTTTTGCAGCCCCTTTCTTTTGGATAAATTTACACTTTTGACCCTTTGTATAAAAGAATTTCCATTTTAGTCCTTAAACCATTTTTCTTGACACTTTAGTATCAAAACTTGTTGAAAAGGTATTTTTCAGCTCAAATTTATTTGAAAAACAGTTTTAGTCCCTCAGAATGAAGTTTTCCCGGCTGAAACCTCTATTTTCGAAATTTTTACACTTTTGGCCCAAAATATAAATTTTTTGCATCTTTGGTCCCTTTTAAATATGAAAAGTATTTTTAACCCTTGAAATGGACTTGGAGCACTAGTAGTCCCCTGTTTTACAGAAAAGTACAGTTTCAGCCCCTCTAATTTGAAAATCTCGCAATTTGGGCTTTATTGGGCCGAAAATTCATTTTTGGCCCATTATGTTTAAAAATTCACATTTTAATCCTTCAAAAGAGTAAATTTCAAAAAAATACATTATTGAAACTGTTTTGACTCATCTCAACCATCAGAATTTGCATTTTGTCATTTTGGGCCCTTTGAATTTATATTTTCAACATTTTGAGCCCAAAAATGTTCATATTAACCAACTTGGTTATTTCTCTAGAAATGATTTGTGTGTAATAATATGATTTATACTTGTTTCATACAACCTAATGTAAATCTCAGTTTTAAGGACTTTTTGACTAGATCCAACACCACAATCACATAAGAACATATATATAAACATAGAAATCACACAAGGCATACATATACTCATAGATCTACACATTTGCTTGTATTCCCCCCCCCCCACCCACAAAACTTATAAAAACCGAAAAATAGGGGGTATGAAGCTCACCTTTGGGTGTGGTTTCGGCCTTTAGAAGAAGTGAGAAGAAAGTTTGGCCTTAGTACCTCTCCTTGGAAGATCTCGAACTTAGAGAGTTTCTAGGAGAGTGATCAAGGCTTTTACATGGATTAGAAAAAGATTTTGATAAAAAAAAAGTACCAAAATCATAGATCCTAACTTGATCTTACCTTAGGTGAAGAATTTGTGAAGATATCTCCTTGAAAGCTCCTTAGATCTCGAAATTTTTGGAGGAGAAATGAGAGAGTTTCTTGAGAGAAAAAGATGAGTGAAATGTGTGTGTGTGTGTGTGCTTGAAATCGGCCGAGAGCAAGAGAGAGAAGGATAAAGGAATGGCTAAGCTTGGAAGTATGTGAGTGCATGGATGTTTGAGTTCTCATGCATGGGTGTCCCATGGATAATGGTGAGGTGTCACTCACAAGTCAACTCCTCTTTCTCTTGGGCTTGGACCGAGAATGGGGAGAGTGAGGGGAGGTTTTTGGGCTTTTTGCCCTTAGGCCCATGTTCTAGTTAGGTTGAATGATTTTTGGCCCTATAAAAATATAAGTTTGATTTTTATGCTTTATTAGGCTAGATTAGGTTAATTATGGTCCAAAATGGTTCATATAATTAATCTTTTTCATTCTAGGCCCAATATGGCCCAAAATATTGAATTAAATGGAAATGGGTCCAATTAGAGCCCATTTAAGAGTTCTAAACCCAAGATGGTCAAATTGGAAGCTTATTGGTCCATTGGGCCCAATAAGGAAGTCCTAGTCCAAAAGTGGACTTAAACAAGAACTTCTAGGGTTTCTAATTGCCTATTGACTACTTGAAATGCTTGCATGGTGTATTTGATTGAATTTTTGTTGTCATAAAGTAATCATCATACATGCTCTTAAGTCTTTGATTCATAATTTTACTCAATTGTTGTAGTTACAAGGCACAAAATTTCTAGTTGTGACATCTCAGTATAGCATGTTCTTCGGATGAAGATGAACTCGGCGAGTTGTTCATACAACTCGGCGAGTAGGATGAAGGACTATTAGACCTTGGATTAAAAGGAAAACTCGTCGAGTCAACGCCTAACTCGACGAGTAGAGACGGGGTTATGGTCAGACAAAAGGATAGGGACTCGGCGAGTTGGCAGGCCAACTCGGCGAGTTTGGTCAACTGGAAGTTGACTTTGACTTTGACTCTTGGCTCGGTCAGGGGTAAATGGTCATTTTACCCTAAGGACCGTTAGCAGTATTTGACTGGGTCTTTTGTGGGGATTTTAGCCGGAGGACTTCCGGGACAGCAGCAGCAGAAGACAGTCAATTCCCACGCAGATCAGCAGCTACTTTGAGGTGAGTTACCTTCCAGTAGCGGTGGGTCTATGGCCACAATGCCAGCCCACCAGTAGGAGTTGTATGTTAGATGATTGTCTATGTGATATCATTAGATTTGCTACTACCTGATATGTTATATGCTAGCATGGTATGTTGTATGTGATAGTAGTAGAGTTCGGTTGTTAGGACTGAAGGGTAGTCAGACATCCCAGATACGTCTTACAGTATGTGACGATATGTTTATATGCTGACATGTTATGTTATATGTGATAGTGGTAGTAGGAGGGGAATAGTCCCCAAGTTTGGTCGTTAGGACCGAAGGGTAGATCGGACACCCAGATATGTCTGATAATATGTTATGTTATGATATATGTGATAGTAGCAGTAGGGGTGAAATAGTCCCCGAGGATCGGTTGTTAGGACCGATGGGTAGTCAGCACCCCAGAATGGCTTGACATGGGTAGTCAGCACCCCAAAACGGTTTGACACGGGTAGGTCGACACCCCATAATGGCCATACCGGGTAGGTCGGGCACCCCAGAATTGCCCGGCAGTGTGTATGATATGTGATTGTATGGTATGTGGTAAGATGGGGGAACTCACTAAGCTTCGTGCTTACAGTTTTCAGTTTTGGTTTCAGGTACCTCTTCTTCGAAGGGGAAGGAGCCGGCACGGTAGCGGTACATCACACACACGCTTTGTATTCCGCACTATGGGATCCTCCTGGGGTTTTGTACTCTGATAGTATTATGTTTTATGAAATGGTTTCCAGACAAGCAACATCTTTTATGAAACGACATGATCCGTGAATGTTTTATTTCTAATGTTTTGCAAATTGTATGTTTTAAAAATGAAATTTTTGGCTCCTATTTTTGGGATGTTACATTACCTTACCTTATTTATCCTATTTTATTTAAATAAATTAAAAAATCAAGGGAAAAATAGTCTTTTTAGGTAAGACAGGGACCAAGCGCACAACAAAAACAAACTATAGGGACCTTCTGAGTTAAAAAAATAAGTTAGGGACCCAACATGCAAATTACCCCAAACCATAAGGACCATTTGTGTAATTTACTCTTTTTTTTTTGCAAAGTCTCAAGCTAAAATTGTTTATCACTTCATAGTCGTGATGTTATCTTTTTTCTTAATTCTTCTTATAGCTTTAGATCCAGATAAGACTAGACCCAAATATAAATTTAGTTACACTTTAGGTTGCAGTCTACTGGTAACCCCATTTTTTGTTCCTGTTTGGCAATAAATACAAAGACATAAAAGATTCTGTAACATTTCACATTGGCTTTGGGACATGGTGTTAACGAACTTGCAATGTTGCAAATCAGAGATTCTCACATGTCAGGTCCATGAAATTGTGCTATAATAAATGGAAGTTTTGGTATTGTGACAACCGTTTCGATCCACTATCTGGCTAGCCTTTTCTTCTTTATCCAATAGCTTGCAGACTTATTGGATTTCTTTTATAGTGGATCACCCAAATTTCTATATGTGGTAATGTTGACTTGTTGAGTATTCAACAATAAAAACGTATCACCATTTTAGTTGATGTGCAATTTTTGGTTCCTTCTGCCAATTACTTCTAAGGGATGCACTATTACTAACAAATTTACTTCTATTTGTTTTGTAGTTTAAATAAACTAAACCATTTTATAATATTAATTTACTTATACATGGGCCTTTTTTAATTAATCATATATGGGATTTTGTTTTTTCATTTTAAAGCATTGTGCTTTGAAAGTACAATGCTATAATTAGGTTGCATATATATGTAAACATGCATGGATCAAGGGTTTGTTGATTTGCCACATAGTAGTTCTTATTTTGGGACATGGACCAAGGGCCTCAAGAATGGACAATCATGTTCTATCATGAAGTAAGTAGCTACTCCTATTACCAAAAGTTAGCATTTAGTTTTGAAATTTTAGAAATTAATATGTATCCACTATATTAATGAAAGTCATTGACATATTTTTAGAGCTTCTAACCTGGGATGTATATGTCCACCTGTTAAATTATTATAAATGGTTTAAAAAATAGAATATTATATATGTAAATATTGAAAAACATAAGTTTAAAAAATATATTTATATATTCTAAAAGAGACAGAAAAAACTTTATGCGGACAAATTGATAAAGGTGCTTACTGATATCTATAATTGTACGAGTCCTTTTATTAGTTTTTATTGTTTCAGTTTCATGTGTAATCAGGTTTTCATGTTTTTTCTACCTACAAAACGTAGAACTTGACTTAAGTATTTACCTTGAGTGTTTGGAAAAATAATAATGATGGAAAACCCTTTTTAAGTGTCAACTCACCTGTTTGTTTCATGTTTTTTAGCAATCGTACATGTTAAGAATCCACTCTTACTATTTACCTGAAAACATGACAAAATAACATTGTGAACTTGTGTATTATGTGTGCATGCTGATAAATAGTTAGCTTTAGATGAAAAACTCCAGATTGTGTGTGACCCTACTAGCTATTCTAAGTATATTGTTATTATATGTAGACCCATATTAGATACTATTCAATATTACATGTATGATGCTTCCATATGCCTTTTACTCACAAGTCACATCAACTATGATCATAATTTAGGGATTAAATTGGTTAGAAGCTAGCTTACATTGAAGCTATGAATTTTCCCTCCCATGTAAATTTATGTACACTTGACATTGTTGAAATATTTAAGTACAACTACTCTAACTTCTCAATTTTGTAACGTTCTGTATGAAGTAATTTTATTTTGAATTGGGTTTCATATTGCATTTAATATTCAGTGGTCCCGTATGATCTACAAAGGGGACAAGTAATTCCGTCAATCTTCATTTGTATATAATTGCGCTTCAAATAATTTTTGGATACACAAGAGGATGATAATACGAGCGTAGGAATGGCAACACATTTTCAAGTATTTCATGATGGTCAAATCTAGATGATAACATTTGTGCTAATAACAAATGCGTAAAGTTGGTGGTATGATAACAAATAAATTACATGTTTTGTTAAAAATGTCACAGTGAGACATGGGAGCCAAACATGGCTTGAATCCATGCTATAGTTGAAAATAATAGTATTACTTATTTTGCTTAGCCAAGCAACATTACTTTTTTTTTTATTTATAGTTGAAAGATCATATTACTTATTTCATGCACGATCAATCATGTGTTCAGATTAAATCCTTATCGATTTCTTTTACGACAGCATGATTTTTATTAATAATTGTTTAGATGTAGTAACTATTTCCAATAAAAAAGATGATGTAGTAACTATTTCCAATAAAAAAGACAGCATGATTTTTATTAATAATTGTTTAGATGTAGTAACTATTTCCAATAAAAAAGATAATCGTCGTCTCTAGAAACTAAAAGAATCCTAATTTTTCTAAACTTGACTTATTACCATTGAATTTAGCAAGAAAATATGTTAATTACTTGTTTTGTATTATTTAACCACCAACAAATTCCCTGGTTGTTTTGTATCTTTAAGTATTTGACAACATTTTTTTGTACTCTGAGCAGTCCGAAAAAGAATAAGCTGGGGTGAGAGAGGCTCGAACTCTCGACCTCAGGATAACTCAGAAGCTATGAGACCTACGCGCTAGCCAACTGCTCCACCACCCCAATTGTGTTTATTCCTAAGTTTTATCTTACTTAACTAAATTATAAACAATTAAACATTATGATAAATGTTCTGACGAAGAGGATTTATTCAACTTAAAATGCTCGATGCATAGGCATTTTTTTTATTCACGAATAGTCAGATAACAATTCTAATTATGGCCAAAACACAAATATCTTTTTTATAATCCTTGTTACCGTTTTAATATTTCGATTTAAACCTTATATTTGTACAGACTATATAGTATATGTCTACATTTACATAGCTATGAGTTAGTATCCTTGCAAATATTTATGAAGATAAAATGATCAAGATCCAACGTTACATAGATCAATGGTAATTATCATTTATTCATGTTAATGTCTACACCTTAAAAGATTAAAAAAAATTTAAGTTTGTATCTTCGAAAACGCTAAACTTTAAAGTTTGGAATTGGATTTTCACCTCTTTACTGCCAGAGCAAACATCCAGAGATTTGTTTAAACATGTTTATATGTATGTACATTTTATGTTTGTAATACTATTACTTTATAAAAAAAAACATGAATGAAGTCATTCGCGTGACTCCTCCTCGATAGGAACACTTGTGTAGGTGATTGTATGATTCTCAGTCTCCACACCATTTCCTTTGTACTTAGTCCATGATATTTTCCATATTTGCAATAAGCTTTTCCTATAATAGAATAACATCAAATCCATGAGAGAAAATAAAACTTTTCAAACAAAGTCAGTTACCAGTTGCCAGTTACCAGTTGTCAGTTACCAGTTGCCAGTTACCAGTTACCAGAAGAAGATATACCTCTCGGATATAATATCTCTCTTGGCAAGCATAAGTGTCAAAAATACGGGAACCATTGCAGCAAATAAATGTTTGATGGTGTGTCCACTAACAATTTGATGAGTCCATTTGTAAATTGGATCATCTGCAGCTTCTTCAACCTTAGCTAGAAGATAAAACCCTGAAAGTTGTATATTAAAAATCAATATTTGAGATTATTTTATAGTGTTATTTAAAAGATGAAGTAGCAAAATATTAAACCTGCAGCCCATAACCAATATGAAGAATGTGTGTACATGGGTGGTAACAAGATGGCCATTGCAGGAATGGCAATACAAGGTACAAATTGAACCAAAGCATATGGTCGAAGATCATCATAAAACCTATTAAAAAAAAAGAATAATTAATTTTCAAAAAGAAATGAAAACTAATTTTATGTAAAAGAATATGTTTACCTCCAGTAGAAAATGCTTACTACACCAACCAAAAGCAGGGGAATGATGGCGTATGTTCCCTTGCGTTCATCGATTCTTTCAATGATAAATATTGCAATTATAGAAGTGAATGCAATGGTCATCTGGTTCATTTAAATCAGAAAAAGAAAAGATAGAAAACATGAGTTTATTTATTTATATATTGAAATGTGATAAAACTATGATGAATGAGCAAACTTACAGGCAAACGATCCCAAACAAGGCGAGCATCATTTGGTTTGAGGTGATAATAAGAGGATCCAAAAGCAACAGCAGCCACACCAATGTAAAAGCATGTCCAACCACAAAGCTCACCTTGCAGACTTGGGTAACAAATATGCATAACATAAATTATCACTTGTAAAACCATGTCCAATAACTTAAAGATTCCCTGTATAACTTAGATCCAGAAGCATTACCTCAACTTAAAGAAGTTTCTATGATAGCAAAGCATGAGCCCTATGACACCAACAATGAAGAATGGCACATTTGAAATGACATTTAGAAAGTTAGGTATGCCTGAAAGTGAAAAACATCAAGTTTATAACAGATGTAAACAAACTATAAAGTGATAAACATTATGCAACTAAACACCAGAACCAAACACATAGGCTCACATTTCCTTATCATTAATCTGGTGGAAGAATAATTGTCTGAAGTCTAAACAATCACACCAGAATCCAACATTGTAAACAAGTTAAATTAATCATAAGTTCATAACTAAGAGCATACAGACCATATACAGCTGTATTAGTCCCCTTTTTCAGAATTTCCTTGATTTGGGATGTTAGATAGATGATTTTTCAACTTCAAATTTTAAATGGACTTCAAACTTCCTGATAAAAGTTGCAAACTCCATTGAACTTCATATATAGTAACACAGAACAATGTCAGAGTAATAAATACGCAAACAAAAAAAATTCCATACGAAACTAGGTCTGAACTTTTAAGCCCAGAGTACATTTTTTTCTCCGAACAGATTGAGCCGCATCTATCCGTGAAACGAACAACTGATAGATGCATCTTTACGATACTATCAACAAAACATAGCAGCATAAAATTAAAACGATAGAAATTATCGCCATGAAGTATGGCCAGTTACGAAACCAGACGAACAGAAGGAGTTGAATCCACTACTTAAACAGTATTCAAATTAAAAGTATTTACCGAAGAATTCACGTTGATCCGCGAAATCGTGGTAATCCTGATCTTGAGGGATGGTCGGAGTAACAAACATCAACACTACAAAGCATACTATCGCAACTATCCATACCAATACAGTCCGATCAGCCATAATTACTGCTACATGTACGAGTGTGTAATTTGGGCAAATAAGATGGCTCCAGCAACTGTTCTTGAGTCTGGAATAGTATTCGATTACCGGCGAGTTGGTTGTCAGAGATAGAGATTCGTCGGTGAATGTATCAGGTTTGACTGATCTCGTAAACCGGTGTATTAAAGGCGACTGAAGGGGTGAAAGTGTAGTTTTCAGTATTCGTTGGACTAAGTTTGTACTTTGGCTTGTCTATGTTACCATCCGATGATTATCGTAAAACCACCCTCCACTTTTAGTATGTTTCCTTTTGACCTTTTAACATATTGTTTTATAACAACATTGTAGCATGGATAAGGATTTGCCTAAAGGTGCCCTTAGATATATGGATTTAAAAAAAATATTATCATTTCATATAGTTATATCACATATAAGCATAATTTGAAGTCCATGACATCATGATTTGGTGTCTCAATAATCCATGGGTTTTGATATAAGTATTTTATCTTCGAAATTAGTAATGACAGACCTCTTTATTCTAATCCAACTAGTAATCACAATCTGGAAACATGGATAGTGCATTTACTCATAAGTGAAACACCCATCATACACATAGATGTCGCCCCAATGTTAGAAACACCAACTAGGAAATAAGACGAGAAGATGAAAGCCTTTATATATTCAAAAGCTTCCAAAAGATATATCATGGTAAAACAATAGTAAACCATGAGATAGAAGTTTTACATGTTGAAAAACGAACAGCAAAGCAAAAGCAAAAGTCTATTGTTATAGAGACAAGCTCAAGTTCTAACATGCGAAGGCAAAGCAAAAGCAACATAATAAGCCACGATATATAATATGAAACACAACAATTAGGACTAGAAATTTATTATAACATCCCAAAAATTCCAGAAAAAAATTTCATTTTTAATTCATTTCAAAACATCCAATAATCATGTCAAAACAACTGAATGTATCGTAGTGAAATAATATCAAAGTACAAATCATAAAATCACATAATGCGGAAAACATGGACGGATGCGGTGCAATCAATCTAGGCCCTTCCCTTTCAAGCAGGAAGCACCTGAAACATAAAGTAGAAACTGTAAGCACAAAGCTTAGTGAGCTCCCCCAAAATACCTCATACCATACATACATAATAGTCAAAACATAATTGGGTCTATTTCACCCCCATCTATCCTTTCAACTTGTAATGGGTATATTTCAACCCCTTCGGTCTCTTTCAACCGGTATTGGGTCTATTTTACCCCCTTCGGTCTCTTTCAACCGGTACTAGGTATATTTCAACCCTTTCGGTCTCTTTTAACTGGTATTTGGTCTATTTCACCCCCTTTGGTCTCTTTCAACCGGTATTGGGTCTATTTCACCCCCTTCAGCCTCTTTCAACCGGTATCAAGTCTATTTTACACCGTACAACTAGCATAGAATCATAACAACAAGAGTTACAAAGATAACATACAACATAGCAGGAGATTGTCACAAAGACAACTACCAACCTCTAGACATAATTCAGTGGGCCGACATTGGTGCCTTCGACCCACGAGCATAGTGAAGGAAGCTCACATCTCGGTCTAAACAAATAGATGAATAGGTATCGACTTCAAATATCAGCTCTACCCATTACTTATTCATGAAATAGTGACCAATCTCAAATATAACTCAAAATACCTAAAATACTCTCAAGTCAAACTCTGGTCCAAGATAAAAGGTCAAAAAGTCAAAAGTCAAAGCCAACGTTAACTTTCCACGTCGTGATAGTCCTTCATCATGTCGTGGTCCCTAAAGGACAAAACAGATAATCTGACCCCCAGTCGTCACAACGTGGTGACCTAACACCACGTCATGGAAACGGGGTCCCAAACAGCTTAATTGATTATGTTGTTTTCTCTAACCTCTCGGGCTACAAATCTTAGATCTCAATTAAAACATGATCTAGAAGGATAAAGTTTCTAACTTTACCCTTAAGACCATCCAAAAGGTCAAAAACTCAAACCCTAGGTTCATAAGGTATGAACTTAACCATTAAGCACTTATTCCTTTAAATTTGAAGTCCATCTTCTCCATAAGAGTTTCTAATACTAAAATCGACATGAAGTTGGTGCTTTATAGACATGTATGCCCAAAACATGTCTAGAATCCAAATTAGGTCAAAATGGGTAAAAAGGTGACCAAAACTCATGTATGGGTGTCAAAACACAACCAAATCTCATATCCATGAGATATAATATTCTTGGGACCCTTATTTAGTTACAAAGTTGCAAACTTTATCTATTATATCTTGCCTAATGTAACCAAAAGTCCAAAATGTGCTAAAACTATAGATCTATGAAGATAACACCAACAAGAATGGATCTAGAAGGCTCACCAAAGGTCCAGAGAGTAAACACAAGGAGTGAGATGGATCTCTATTTGAATCTTGCACCACGCTTCCTTCTTATTCCTTCAAGGATCACCAAAAGCACCAAAATGGGCTCATAATGTGCAAAGGATGCAATGGTCAGGTTTTCTGAGTGTTTGAGGGTGATGGAGGCTGATAAGGGATGAAACGCTAGCTACTACTTCCTTTAAATGGGTCTCAAAGTCCAAAAATTAGGATTTTTGCTCAAACAGCCGCCACCACGTCATGGCCAAAATTTTCCACGCCATGGAAGGTACTATTTATGCGTGTTTCTCCAGCACACTACCACGGTGTGGCGATCCATTCACCACGCGCGTGGCGATCCATTCACCACGTCGAGGTCAACCCAAAATGACAATTAAACTTCATTATTAGTGTAACGACCCAAATTTTCGAATATTTTTTCATTTTTAATTAACCAAAACATTCTCATAAAATATGAAATCTCAATGACAATCATTTTCAAAATCCATAACATTGACATTTTATTTCAAATATCAGAGTGTCCCATCAAAACAAATATTGAAGAGTGCATGACGCGCAATCCAAGCCTTGCCCTTGTGTCACAACTAGCATTTTAGCTAGGAAATTCTATTCTCATGTAATCATTCAACTATTGTAAAACATATACTCTAAGTAAATATCACCCAGTGCTCATTTAAATTCACCTTTCATGTTCAACAAAGAGTCTGAAAACCCTAAGAATCCCAGTTTGAGTTCATATTGGACTAGGATTTCCTTGTTGAGCCTAATGGACCAATAAGCATTCAATTCAACTATTTTGGGCTTGGAAACCCTATTTGGATTCTAAATGGACCCAATTCACAAATCTATAACATTTTGGATCATTTGGGCCTAAAATGATTCATTCTAACCCTAATGGGCCTTATTGGGCCATAACTAATCCAATTAACCTTAGTGAGCCATGAACCCATTCTTTTATTCTATTTGGGCCGTGAACCATATAATGATCCCATTGGGCCGAAAAGTAATCATTGGGACTCATGATTTTGAGTAAAGACAAGTAAAGGCCCAAACTACTCCAACCTATCTCCTAGCCCAAAATTATCGGCCCATGAGTAAAAAAATGAAATGGGGGTTGACTTTGGTGATGCCACCTCCATATTATTCACCATGTAACAAGACAATTGCATCTCATACTTCCATGCAAGCTTGTATGATCCAACATGCTTCAAGACTAGTCTCTCTCCCCTCTTCTTTCACTCTCGATCGAAGATACACACACACACACACACTTCACTTACAAATTGCTCTCAAATAATCCCTCAACCACCCAAGAACACTCCTTCATTTCCTCTCTAATTTTCGAGATTTTGAGCATCTTCAAGAAGGTTTTCACCACTAAAAGTCATTATTCTCTTGGTAAGTCCTTACATATCCAAGAAATATAACTTCATTCTCATGTTAGATCACTCCTTCTAAGCAAGTTTTTGGTGATCATACTCCTAGAAACCTTCTAAGTTCGAGATTCACCCAAGAAAGCTTGCTAGGACCAAAAATCTCTTCATCTCTTCTTCAAAACCGAAACATCAAAGCAAAGGTGAGTTCATACCCCCTTATTTTCAGTTTTCATATGATTTTTGGGGGATAATTCAATTAAAATGTGTAGATCTATGTGTTATATGCATGTATTGTGTGATTTCTTAGTTTATTTTGTAAAAATGTGTTAGATCTAAACAAATATCGTCATTTTAAGTTATAACGACTTATATAGAGATTCAATACCAAATTTAACATTTCGAAGATTAACCCTTCAATTGTGTCAATACAAAATAACTTATTTAATGATACAAGAACCTCGACATTATTATAAATCAGAAAATATCGGATTTTCTGGGGAAATCTTCATATACAATTATCTAGGGTTGGCAATTCTCGACACGACACGAAATAAATAGGTTTGGGTTGAGTTTTTCAACCCGCAAACCCGCTAACCCGCCAACCCGATTATTAAACGGGTCATATATGGGTTTCTAAAAAAATAAACGGGTTGACCCGCCAACCCGTTTATATTTTTAATAAAAAAATTTATTTTATTTTTAAATGTATTTATGTTTCAACTATTAATATTTAATAAGTATTATATTATATATACCATTGATTCATAGACCATTTGACTGTTTTGATATTTTGACTCGTGGTGGATGGTCTAAGGTCGTAAGTCGTAACCTATAAGGTTAAGTCTGTAACATGTTTCTATGAATTTTTTTTAATTTTCATTTGGATGTTTAAGAATTAAATGTCTAAAATTCGGACCCACGAACTCAAATCTGACCCACTAACTTGCCAACCTATGAACCCGTATAAATAAATGGGTTGGCGGGTCATATATGGGTTTATGTTCCAAACCCGCCAACCCATGACCCGCCAACCTGTGACCTGTATATTTAAATGGGTCGTGTTTGGGTTGACATATTTTAACCCGCCAACCCGCGACACGCCAACCCGAACACGACACGATTGTCAGGCCTACAATTATCACTTACTTACAATACAAGAAATCTAAACTACATTCATATATGTTACAACTATGAAATTCACACATGCATTTATACTTGGTTTTCACATCATTTTCAAACATTTTACAGAAAATATCGGATTTTCTGGGTTTTTACGAAAGATACAAAGACTTTTACTCAAACATACTTATGAACTCACCAACATTATATATGTTGACCGTTTTCAAAATAACTTGTATTCTCATGTAATCGTTAAGCAGGAAGATTTTCAAGTATGTATGGATTTATTTTGTGTAACATCACTCATCGTACAATTAATACTTTGAATTTATGTAATTTATAACATTGTACTTAATGTGAACAATGCTGGTTGTTATATGTAATGTTGGTGGTGAATGTGTTATGTTTCATGTATATTCATTGTGATGATAATTCAATTGTTAGTGACGCGAGCCCTCGGACGTTTCTGCCGTTTGGTTCGGGGTGTGACACCTTGCCCTTAGGCTCATATGTACCTGAAACAAATCCACAAATTGTAAGCTAATGTTTAGTGAGTTCCCCAAAGCATGCCCCACACAATCACATAATCCATATTAGCTATAAAAGCTACATAAACCACATAAGACATGCATACAACATACAAGGATGACATGGAAACCCTTCAAGGTTTTACACCTAGTGCCACTGGAAATCCCACGTGGTCTTAACTACCTGTCATGGGAACCCCTACATGGTCTTCCTGCCATGGGAACCCCCACATGGTCTTCCTACCATGGGAACCCCTCACGGTCTTTACTACCAAGAAATAACATACAAGTTACACATGCAAATATACTAGTTAGCCATGGAAACCCTCCAAGGTCTTATACATGAGTGCCTCGGGAACCCACTGAGGTCTTTCATGCGAGTATCACAAATAACTAGCATACCATATATCTCATAACCAACTAGCATATCACATAACAATTAATAGGCCGACATTGGTGCCTTAGACCCATTGGTATGGTGAGGAGACTCACATTCTCAAAATGTTGAACTCAAAAGATAAGATCGAATAAGTCCCAACGCGCAACTCCAACTCAGCTGCCTACAATCATCATGTAACCGGTCTTGTCAAAATCCCAGAATACCAAAAATACCCTCAAGGTCAAAGTTGGTCAATCATGGTCAAAGTCCAAGTCAACAGTCCATGTTGACCCCAACTCGTCGGGTGCATCTAGCAACCC
Organism: Lactuca serriola; assembly: GCF_051521515.1. Lineage (NCBI taxonomy): Eukaryota > Viridiplantae > Streptophyta > Magnoliopsida > Asterales > Asteraceae > Lactuca > Lactuca serriola. Next base: position 213,839,511 of record NC_136416.1, read on the forward strand.
GTCGAGTTCCTTTAGAGTCTAGAAAATCGAGACAAACCCTAGCCAACTTGTCGAGTTGTCTCATCAACTCAACGGCGGGGAAACCCGATCAATTCATTGAGTTGCCAAGGCAACTCGTCGATTTTCCCCCCTGTTTGCTTATTCAGATGATATGTTGATTGCAGGGACTCTAGAGCTTAGTTCTGAAACCTAAAGGTGTATAGAAGGATGAAGTTTCCAACTTTATCCTCTAGAACCACTTCGAATGCTCTAAAGCCCTTAACAAAGGTTGGAAAGCTCAAAAGTTTAGCCATGTGGTTCAAGACTCTAGGGATTTGGAATCCCTCCTTTCCAGAAGAGGTTATTGTTGGATTAGTGTCTAAGTCCATAACTATTTTGGTATGTACTTGACCCGATGGTGCATGGTCCTTTTGGGTTGCCTTCACCAAAGCAACTTGATTGGAGAAATGAATAAAGAGAGAGAGGATAATATGATTTATTAATATGTTATAAGAATAATATTAAAGGAGAAATCATATTTGTTTAATTAATATTGGTCGATAATTAGTTTTGTGATCAAATGTAATTAATTAAACTAGAGGGGCTGATTTGTAATTATGTGATAGTTACAAAATAAGGTAAGGATTATCTTATATATATGGTGGACGAATTTAAGGTTGGAAAGCCTTAGAATTCGAGTATGATAAGGATTCAAGGATTATCTTATTGGTTGCTTAATGGATAATCAACTAGATAAGGATAATGACTGAAACCCTATCTCTACACCTATATAAACAACCCCAAGGTCATGAATTCGGGTATCCCTTCCCAAGAAGTCCCAAATACGAATTCTAACCTCCCTCCTCTCTCTTTATACCTTCTCCACTTGCTTATGGTGTTTGTGAGCCATTAGAGGAGTGACACTTGTGACTCTCTGCTTTCCAAGGTCAATTCAAGGAGGAATTGGATTGTTATTGCTATATAACAATCAAGGTATGTTCTTAAACCTATTTACATGTGAATTCTGATTTCCATATGCTAGTTTTAGGGTTCAAAGTCTTGGATTCAAAGTATGTACAATAGAGAAACCTAGATCCGAGCTTTAGGGTTTGTATGAGCACATAGGATGTCTTATGACCAAAACCCATCAGTGGTATCAGAGCCATGATTGGTTTCTATTGTATTGATGCTTGATGTAACTGAAAATCGAGTTTTGGCCTCACTGTTCGACCTGACTCGGCGAGTCACTCTTGGACTCGGCGAGTCAGCCCTACTCGGCGAGTTCCAGAGGGTGACTCGGCGAGTCGGTGCGTCAGACAGTGCTTATCTCGGGATTTCTTGCTGTTTTTGCATTGGGATAATTACCTTATCATGTTAGATTAATATTAATCCGATTATATGATATATTTGACTATAATTTTAATCTAATTGAAGATATTTATCAATTAATAAGATAATTGTTTCCTTATAAGATAATTGATTAATTATTTTAAGTAAATTGATAAATTGTTTTGCAAGAAATCATCAAATATGGATAATTATGTGATTAAATGTTAATTTGAATTATTCGTTATTTGATCCTTGTTGTTGTGAAAAGTTTCATATTTGGCCCTTTAGGTTTTATAGTTTAAATTTGAACCCCAAAAGTTTTGTTGTTTTGAAATTTAAATAGTTGAAACCCTAATGTTTTGAAAAAGGTTTCAAAACTTGCCCTCAAGTTTTGGAATTTAAATTTTGATTAAATAGTTTAATTTTGATGCATATTTAAATTCTAAACCCTAATGTGTTGAAATGTTTCAAAACTTGCCCTCAAGTTTTGGAATTTAAAAGTTGATTAAATGTTTAATTAGGAATGTTAAATTCTAAAACTCTAAGAAGTTTTGAAAAGGTTCAAATCACACCCTTATGGTTTTATTAATTAATTAAGGTGTATAATTAAAAGAGATTTAATAAATCCATTAAAGTTTAGGTTTACAATTTAATTGAATTAAAAGTATAATTGTTAAATTGAACCACCAAATATTTTAAAAGTGTAAAATACACCCTATACTATATATAACATTAAAAGTCTAACATTATATATGAGTAAAAGTCAGTCTTACCGTTAGTAGGCCTCATTCACGAAGCTGGTCTATAAGGGGTGTTTAAGGAAATTGCCTATAAAATGACGATTGAATGGGTATCCACTCTTACCCACCGCACTCTTGACTAGTGGAGGGTCGTTAGCCGAACGGGTAGGATAGGACGAAACCTTCCATTATAAGTATAATGAATTACTAAAGTAACTAAATGTTTTCATAAAATTCCCAATCTTAGTTACTTAGGCAAAAGTGAATTGATGCAATTCCATGAAATTACACTTTGTGCCCTTGCGAAGACGTTAGTGGAGCGTGTGTGGTTAACCGGCACACTAAATGGGTCTAAGCAAAGGTAGCAAAGGGTGACTCAATGTTTGTCATAGTTCGGTGGAGCGTGTGTGGTTTACCGGCACATCGAATAGGTGACTGTAACATGTGAGGGCACCATGTAAGTTTGCATGGTCATTCACACCCGCTTTGTGATCCTCGGCATCCCAGTCACAAACAAGAGGGGCATATCGAGATTTAAACATGCCATTGAAAGTTGAATGAATCTCAAAGGATCTAGGAGTTTTCATAGATTTAAAACTTAAATTCTTTTTCGTTTTTCATGGTGGAAATTAGTGAATCGTCATTCACTTACCTTCAAATATTCTGCAATTAGGGTTACGGCATCCCTCTCCCGAGTTGTAGAATATTGTGTTGGGTCCTAGCCTTAGTATTTCATTTGGGTGATTTACTAAGGACTCAATCAATCAACTAACTTGAATTTGTTTTTTCTCCCGTTTTGTAGATGTCAAAGTTCGACAACTATGGTCTTCCCAAATCCCGTGGAACAAGCATTCCACATGAAGATGGTATTCCACGATTCAATCGAGGAACGAGAAATCATGCTTCACTTCCTCCTCCTCCTCCTCCTCCTATTGTTCTCCCCAACCCACAAGATCGAAGAATTGAAAGGTTCAATATCACTAAAGCCCTATTGGAAATGAAACATGAAGATGGTAAACCCGTGTGTGCCCACGTTCTAGGAATGAAATCACACATTGATAGGTTGATAATGTTGGGTGTGTCATTCCCAGATGAGTTGGCTGTGAATTGGGTTTTGCAGTCACTTCCTGAATCATATAATGAGTTCAAAAGAAAGTATTATATGATGAATCATGACGACAACCTCATTGACCTAACTTACATGCTCATTGCTGCTGAATCAGAAATGATTTGGCGAAGCAATGGAGCGTATTTGTTGAGAAAGTCAACCGACCATGCTTCCGAGGACGTTCTAGGAGAACCGACCTGCGTTTGTTGCCAAAAGAAAGGGTGTTGGATACAAGTCTGCCCAATGAGCCTGAAGAGTCCAGAAGATAGGAGAGTCAAAGAGTATGGCTGCGATTCAGGTAAAATCCACTATCTAACTCCATTAAGTTCCTATTCATTGATACATAATGTGATAAGATTGCATTTGAATGTTTTATAGGATCAGTGAAAAGAAAGGAAGCTTGGTGAAAGAGCAAGATGAATCTAATCACAAGGAATGGATCTTGATCGCATGGACTTGAAGATTAGATTTTGAGCTTAGATAGTTATGATAGAGTTGTTAGAAATTTTCTTTTGAAATACATAGTTTTCAATGGATTTTGCATTGTAAGGACAAATGTTTTCCGCTGCTTTTATAAATAAAAATAAATTTTCGTTTGACTTATTTATTTATTTGTTTATCTCCTTGCAATAAAATCGTTATGAAAATTGGTGTTTGAATATTTCTACAACAAATGGATATGATTCTTATTTATGGTGTTTATGGAAAAATCGAAAATTTACCAAATAGGGAGAGTTTTCTCATCGCCCAAGTTTCAATTGGACAGAAATTTGGAATCATGCAACTTGGTTGCATGATGAATGAGAAATTTCATATTTGGAAATTAGACTAATTCATTGACAAAGTGTCAAGTGAAGGACTAAGAGATCGAGCACACAATGTTGCGTGTTGATCAAGACCACCATAAGAGTAACAATGATATTCGTCATGATTTACTAAAGGTTTAGTAAATATGATTATACTTACAAGATTAAGTGTAATTCTGAATTGATTAAAGGGTTTAGATCAATAGCAGAACGAATAAGAAGAATCAAGTAGGCAGAAAGATAAAAGTTTCTCCATTCTAAGAAGATGGGAGAGTACCTTTTATGCTTTATGATAGGTCTTAATGATTAGGAACCATACCTCAATTGATCCTCTAAGTGAGTCTTAGTACAATTGTATGTCTAAGAAGAGGAATCAAGAATTGAAGAAATGGTTAAATCAATAAGTCAATCATACTTCGTTCCAATAACAAGTCTTAAAGTTAAGATTGTGACAATGAGTGAAAAGTATTAAAGGTTTATAACATTCATCAAATGTAGGAAGTTGTGATGTCTTGAATAAGACAAAGGCCAACTAGTACCAATTTATGAAGTGTTTTGATAAAAGCTACACTAACTCTTGAATATTTGTTTGTCAAGAAATGGTTATTGACAAAAGAATAGTATATGTCAAGGAGTCAGTGGGAGTCTTAATGGTCTTGAATAGTTTCAAGAACAAATCAAATAAACCTTACCAATCATCACTAGCACACGAGTTGAGATTGACAACCTATCGTATTGACATTATTTTGATTATGTGCTGTTCCAATTGAGTTAATTATGCATATGAGTTCTATGAGTTCTCATCTTGAATGCATAAAAGGCAAGGCACCTTAATCAATGAAAGGTACATTGATAAGAAAGGGTGAGATGCTTAACTACTTGGAAGACGTGGTGGGCAGCTGTGCTACCATGAGGCAAGAAATCAAGATTAAGAAAGATCGATCCATATGAGTTTGAATTTGTCGTAAACGTTGGTTTTGACAAATTCACATGGATAGGAACATTTACACCGTTTAAAATCTAAGTGTCATAAGATTTCCTCCTTCATGAAAATGATTGTGAGGAAATGTTTTCACTAAGAAAGATTTTAAGAAGATAGTGAAATTGCATTCTCGAATTCAATTATGGTTACGGCATCCCTTTCCATAATTTGAATTGTGAGGTTTGGCAATTAGTCTTAATTGTTTAGATACACATATGAACTATCGAAGGCAAAGGTGTATAAAGAATCCTTGATAAAAGATTATCAAAGCACTAGAAACATGAACTTAAGAAATTCAATAAGCATTGTTTTCTGAAAGTTAAGATGCTTATGAATACATGTCGAAGCTAGTGGGAGCATAAGTGTTATGTTTTATAATAATCATCAAGATAGTGGGAGCATAAAAGTTATGATTGTATGATTATTAAGGAAAGTATTGCAAGGTTAGCAATATTAATTATAGAAAACAAGAGTCATACTTTGCAAAGTTGTAAGAGTTGAAAGGTTGTTTTGCTATAATTAAGGGAGAGAATATTATGCTTCATTTCAAATCTAAAGGATTAGGTTGAGAAATGTTAATAAATTTAGTCAAAGGTACATAGTGTGTTCTTAAAATTTCGATTATGATTACGGCATCCCTCTTCACAATTCGAATTTTGAGAACATAGCAAATAAAACATTATGCGTCGTGTCCCATACGCTTCGGGTATAGGATCGATTGCAAATGCTTTAATGTTTGACCATTCTAAAATTTTCCAAATGTCGAGCGCATTTAGAGGGAAAAGGGACTAGAATTGGTTTTGACTAAAATAATTAAACAACTATCAAAGGACAATCCAAGTTCGACGAGGATTGGTCGCTTGTGAGTAGTTGGAAGTATAGTATTGGAAAATATGGAAATGTTTCCATATTGGATGGACCATATCGACATCATTACGAATAGATAAGATTCTATTAAGAATGAGTTGTCATATGGAACATATGGAAGTGTGTCCATATTGGGAATTGAATATTGAGAAATCTATGACTAGATTAGACACTTCTATGCAAAAGGATGTTCAAAGAAAGTACTTTGAGTGAGAGACATCACATCTATGGAATTGTCTTGTAACAATCTCCGATAGAAGACTTTGTAATATAATTGGCAATAGTCTTTGTGACTTTAGTGCAGTGACATTACGAAAGGATCATTGCATAAAATGTTAGAATCTAGCATATTCTATAAGTAGCAAGAATTTGATATTCTTTCACTTATGAAAAGGATTTGGAGTTGTGAAATGAGAATGATTGGAAATGTGTTCAATGTGATCTATTTCACAAAGTAAGAACCATAGGTAAACATTGTGTGCATGCTAGGAGCATGAGACAAGTGTTGTAATTCAAGTAAGAAGTTGATTACCCGAAACGACAAATAATGAGTAATCAATATGGTGATAAATAAAAGGTGTTTTATTTATGCTCAAAGGTTTGAGGCCATATGGGATTAATATTATTCTTGTGTTTCACATTTGCATGTTTTGACTTCCAGAATAATTGAGTTTATTAAGAATAATCGAATTATTCAAACGGGCCACAGTCGTTCATATGTTGGAAGTAGATATGAATGAAGACTGTCGTGAATTGGTGTGTGGATTGTCTAGAAAAGTATTAGACATAAGCAAATGTTTGCTGCAACGTTCATGAGTGCTTATGAATGTGATTTGAGCATTGGATTAGACCCACGCTCACTTGGATCACTCCATGGATTGTATCACGAGTGATTGGTGAGACGATAACATCTTATATTCTTGAAACCGAGATGTGTGAATTGTATCTTGCAAATCGGTTGCACATTGATAATATGTAAACGCACCAGTAACTTGGTGTTATAAAACATATTGTTGTGTGTGATTCGGTGCGTGAGTACAAGCAAGCATTGTATCAAAGTTTATCCGTTCCTTTTATCCAAAGTAGGATAAAAGCGATATCTTTGGGCCCCTCGATGGTTTAGTGATGACAAACGTAAATGCTCGGCCGGGCTAGGGCTAATTTGATTTGTTCAATTAGTCTGTCGTCATAAATCGGAATCGAGATATAGTACAAAGAGAATGATTTGAAATCATATCTCATATGATATCTAGAATGGAGGAATATATGATCCCTTATCTAAGGACACGCGTATTTGATATGATCAGAGTTGACAGCGGCTTTGGAAAGCTACGATTGCAGATCGAGATCCGAAGTCATACGCAGAATAGTTGTTAGACTTATCCAAGTGGGAGACTGTTGGATTAGTGTCTAAGTCCATAACTATTTTGGTATGTACTTGACCCGATGGTGCATGGTCCTTTTGGGTTGCCTTCACCAAAGCAACTTGATTGGAGAAATGAATAAAGAGAGAGAGGATAATATGATTTATTAATATGTTATAAGAATAATATTAAAGGAGAAATCATATTTGTTTAATTAATATTGGTCGATAATTAGTTTTGTGATCAAATGTAATTAATTAAACTAGAGGGGCTGATTTGTAATTATGTGATAGTTACAAAATAAGGTAAGGATTATCTTATATATATGGTGGACGAATTTAAGGTTGGAAAGCCTTAGAATTCGAGTATGATAAGGATTCAAGGATTATCTTATTGGTTGCTTAATGGATAATCAACTAGATAAGGATAATGACTGAAACCCTATCTCTACACCTATATAAACAACCCCAAGGTCATGAATTCGGGTATCCCTTCCCAAGAAGTCCCAAATACGAATTCTAACCTCCCTCCTCTCTCTTTATACCTTCTCCACTTGCTTATGGTGTTTGTGAGCCATTAGAGGAGTGACACTTGTGACTCTCTGCTTTCCAAGGTCAATTCAAGGAGGAATTGGATTGTTATTGCTATATAACAATCAAGGTATGTTCTTAAACCTATTTACATGTGAATTCTGATTTCCATATGCTAGTTTTAGGGTTCAAAGTCTTGGATTCAAAGTATGTACAATAGAGAAACCTAGATCCGAGCTTTAGGGTTTGTATGAGCACATAGGATGTCTTATGACCAAAACCCATCAGTTATAATCCTCAAAACGTTCCAAAGTTGGAGACTTTATGGACATGCATGTCCAATGCATGTCTTGGAGTCAAAATAGTCAAAAAGGGAAAATATACCCTAAATTCCATGCATACATGTCTGAAAATCCAAGTCATAAAATAAGAACATGTCAGAGTACAATCCCATAATATCCATAGTGTGGAAAATAATGAGTGTGCGTATGATGTGCCGCTACCGTGCCAGCTCCTTCCCCTTCGTTGAAGAGGTACCTGAAATCAAAACTGTAAACTGTAAGCATGAAGCTTAGTGAGTTCCCCTATCGTACCACATACCATACAATCACATAACATACACATACTGTCAGGCATATCAGGGTACCCAACCTACCCCTTCGGTCCTCTCGACCGGATGCTGCCTAGCATACCTGGGTGCTGGCCTCCCCTTCGGTCCTCATGACCGGATACTGCCTAACATATTTAGGTGCTGGCCTCCCTAGCGGTCCTCTTGACCGGGTAATGCCTAGCATACCTGGGTGCTGGCCTCCCCTTCGGTCCTCTCGACCGAATGTTGGGGACTATTTCACCCCTCTACTAGTACCACATAGCATGTAACACATAACCATATTCTATCTAGTATGACTGGGTATAACCACCCCCTTTGGACCTATCGACCGGTAACCTTGGGGACTATCTCCCCTACTGCTACTAGCATTTAATATCATATCATACTAGCTCATAACATATCAGGTAGTAGCAAACCTAGATGAATATCACAAAGACAATCATCTATCATACAAATCCTACTGGTGGGTTGGCATTGTGGTCGTAGACCCACCGCTACTAGAAGGTAACTCACCTCGTACGAGTAGCTGCTGATAATCTGTGCGGGGAAACCTCTGTCTGTTGCTGCTCCGGAAATCCTCCGACTATAATCCCCACAAAACACTCAGTCAGAAACTGATATCTACTCTTAGGGTAAAATGACTATTTTACCCCCAACCAAGTCCAAGTCAAAGTTAACTTCCACTTGACCCGACTCGCCGAGTTGGGTCATCAACTCATCGAGTCCCTAACCCTTTATCATTCCTTGTCTACGACTCGACTCATCAACTTTAGCAACGACTCGACGAGTTCCTCCTCATATGAACATCGAATGAACCTTCATCTGACTCATCGAGTTGTATGAACAACTCGTTGAGTTTACCTTCATCTGATGAACAAGTTCTGTCCTTGACTCACCAAGTTGTATGAACAGCTCATCGAGTTCATCTTCAACCATAAGGAGATTGCCTTGGACTCACCGAGTCTGTTCTAGCACTCGTCGAGTCCCATGAACTCCAGGTCTAACGCTAAGTCCAATACGTTGGGTCACTCCTTCGGTCCTTCTACAACCCTTCTAACACCCAACTGAGTTCTTTTGACCCTCAACAGATATGAGACTTTATGCCTTGGACTCGTTGAGTCCCAAGAACGGACTCGCCGAGTCGATAACGTCCATGCCCTATTTCCTTGATTTATGATGTACAACCTTTGACCAAATGATAGATCCAAGCCCCTAAGCTCGATCTAGCACGTAAAGTTTCGAACTTTACGTGCATGCATGGGACTTTTGAGACTAAAAGGCTCTAAAATGGCTCTTATGTTGCATGGGACCTTCCTTGGGTGCAAAAGCAACCCAAATCTGCCTTGTGACTCCTCCCAAGACTTAGATCCGAAGTCATGACCCCCAACCATGTTTGCAATCACGTTTGGCCACCTCATATGGCTTAAAAAGCCCTAAATCTTCCCCAAAAAGGGATTTGACAAATGAACAAGCAAGGTACAGACTTTATACCTTTCAAAGACTGAAGATGATGCACCAAAATCGAATCCTTCAGTCTCCTCTTGATCCTTCTATGCTCTTCCTTCTTCTTTGTGAACAAAACTACCATAATCACCACAAAAGCCTTAGATATTGCACCAAAACACTTAGGGTTTGCTATGGAGGGTTTCTGGGAGAAATAAGGACGAGTGGTGGCTAAAAAGATGATTAAATAGGGTGCAAACCCTCAGATTAGGGTTTTGTCCAGTCAGAGCCTACTCGTCGAGTCCGGGGCCCGACTCTACGAGTCCATCACTTAAATCTCGCATCCCATCCCGCTTCTACTCGGCGAGTTGGTCCTTCAACTCGCCGAGTCCAAGGCCAAAAAGGCAAAATACTTAAATATATTACATACCAAGAGCCAGGTGCTACATTCCTATCCAAAACCGTCACGGGCCGCTCAATGTAGTTCAATCTCTCATCCACCTGAATATCATCCAAAGATATAACCGCAGCTTCGTCTGTGACATACTTTCGAAGCTGAGACACATGGAAAGTGTTGTGAATTTGGCTAAGCTCATCCGACAGATCTAAACGGTAAGACACATTGCCTACCCGGATCGAAATCCTGAACGAGCCAATATACTGGGGCCCTAACTTGCCCTTCTTCCAGAACCGAATAACACCTTTCCATGGTGATACTTTCAGCAAGACGAAGTCTCCCACCTAGAACTCAAGATCCGATCGGCGTCGGTTAGCATAGCTTTTTTTGACGGCTCTGTGCGACTCGTAGCCTGTCACGCACCTGCTGAATCAACTCAGTAGTCTTGAGCACCAACTCGGTGCTCCCCACGACTCGGTGTCCAACCTCACCCCAACAAACAGGGGTCCTACACCTCCGACCATATAACATCTCAAACGGAGGTCAATCGATACTAGCATCATAACTATTGTTATATGAAAACTCTGCTAGTGGGAGGTATGTATCCCAACTCCCTCCAAAATCCAACACGCATGCCCGAAGCATATCCTCGAGTGTCTGGATTGTCCTCTCACTCTGGCCATCTGTCTGGGGGTGGTATGCCGTGCTGAAAAGTAATTGAGTGCCCGGTTCCTCGTGGAACTTCTTCCAGAATCTAGATGTAAATCGAACATCCCTGTCAGAGACTATTGACACTGACACCCCATGCCTAACCACCACCTCTCGCACATAAACATCCACTAATTTCTCAGCAGAGATGCTCTCGTAAATTAGAATAAGGTGGGCACTTTTCGTCAATCTATCCACAATCACCCATATGGCATCCACACCCCTTGCTGTCCTTAGTAACTTTGTGATGAAGTCCATGTAATCTCTTCCCACTTCCACATAGGAATGGGTAGCGGCTAAACTTTGCCATGTGGCCGCTGATGTTCGACCTTGACCTTCCTGCAGGTCAAGCACCGCTCCACAAACCAAGAGATCTTCCGCTTCATGTAGGGCCACCAGTAGTTCAGCCTCAGATCTCTAAACATTTTTGTAGCTCCATGATGTATAGAGAACTTGGACTTATGTGCATCCTTTAATATCTTCTGTCTCACTCCCACAGTTACCGGCACCCACACCCGACCACACTGTGTCAAGAGTCCCCGACCATCTCGTACAAATAAGGGAAACTGCCCTCGAATCCATTGTATCTTCCAGTTCTCTTTCTTCAAACCCTCCACTTGAGCCTTCTTGATCATATCTAGTAGTGGAGAGACCATCGTCATCCTCAGACAAACGTTCCCAATCGGAGAACCTGCCGTCTTGAAGCTCAAAGCATCGACCACCATGTTGGCCTTCCCAGGGTGGTACAAGATCTCGCAATCATAATCTTTTAATACATCAAACCACCTCCTTTGCCGCATGTTTAGATTCTGCTGATCCATCAAATACTTCAAACTTTTGTGATACGTGAAGATGGTACACCGAACTCCATACAAATAGTGCCTCCATATCTTGAGGGCAAACACCACTGCCCCCAATTCCAAGTCGTGAGTGGGGTAGTTCGCCTCGTGAGGCTTCAACTGCCTCAAGGCGTATGCGATCACATGCCCTCTCTGCATCAATACAACGCCAAACCCCGAGATCGATGCATCACAATACACTACCAAAATCATCCAGCCCCTCCGGTAGCACTAGAATCGGGGCCTCACATAACTTCTGCCGCAAGGTCTCGAAAGCCAACTGCTGGTCCGGTCCCCACCGAAAAGTCACATTCTTCTTTGTCAAACGGGTCAATGGTACGACGATCTTGGAGAAATCCTAGATGAATCTTCGATAATACCCCGTTAGACCCAACAAGTTACGAATCTCATATGCGTTCTTCGGTACTTCCCACCGCATCACTGCCTCAACCTTGGCTGGATCAACCAAAATACCCTCCCGGTTGATGATGTGCCCCAAAAACTACACCTCTCTCAACCAGAAATCACACTTTGAGAACTTGGCATAAAGCCTTTCTGTTCTCAGTGTCTCCAACACCTCCATCATATGTTGCTCCTTAGTCTTAGAATAGACCATAATATCATCGATAAACATGATCACCGACCGATCCAACATTATCCTACACACCCTGTTCACGAGATCCATAAACGCTGCTGGGGCATTGGTGAGCCCAACTGGCATCACCACAAACTCGTAGTGCCCGTACCGAGTTCTAAAAGTTGTCTTCGGTATATCATCATCCCTAATCCTCATCTAACGATACCCCGACCGAAGATCAAGCTTGGAAAACTAAGATGCACCCTGCAGCTGATCGAACAAATCGTCTATCCTCGGGAGCGGATAACGGTTTTTCACCATTAGCTTGTTCAGCTCTCGATAATCAATACACATCCTGTGTGACCCATCCTTCTTTTTCACGAATAGGATCGGTGCTCCCCACGAAGAACTACTCGGACGAATAAATCCTTGGTCCAGTAGCTCCTGAAGCTGCGTAGATAGCTCTTGCATCTTGGGCGGAGCTAGTTGGTACAATGCCTTGACTATCGGAGCGGCACCCAACACCAAACCAATGCGAAACTCCACTTGCCTCTCCTGAGGCACTCTAGGTAACTCCTCGGGAAAGACATTCCGAAACTTTTGTAAAACCGGTACATTTGTAACGCCGGGGTTTCAGGGCTAAGCATTTTTGACAATTAATAGTCTAGGTCAACTATTGTAACTCTGTTTGAAGTAATAAAGATGAAATATTTGAGTATTATGTGAATTGTGTGTAATTATGTGCTTATTATTTAATTATAAATGTATAATTAATAAAGAATAAAAATAAGCGTCAAAATTAAAGTGTGAGATAAGCCCGATATCTTTACATAAAGTTGTAGTGGTCGAAACAAGGATTTCGGGGATATAAAGAACGCCGAAATCTGAGTTATAACAAAGAAGTTATGGCCCGTCAAAGTTTTACGACAAAATCGGTACGACACCGAGAGACGTAAATAGTGAATTTATGAGGGAGGACTTTTTAGCCTAGTGATCTAAACCAGAGTTGTAGTATATGTTAAACCGATAACATCCATAAAAATAACGCCCAAATCTGACTTCGTATGAGGAAGTTATGATTTTTCTAAGATTCGGCTTAGCAGTGCACGACCCGAAACTCGAATTTTAGTTCGAGCAGTTTTTGGCTTACGCGACCTAAATGAGAGTTGAAGATCTCATTAATAGGAACTCAACGGTAAAAAGATAGACGAAAACGGATTCCGTATGAAGGAGTTACGAATTCTTCGCGGTCATTTAGCAGTCTAAACTCCTCCTACTGTTAAATTTAAGATCAGTCGAGAATCAGCCGACGGAGTCTAAATGAAAGTTGTAGATCTTATTTTTACCTACACGTGAATATAAAGAACGTCGAAAACGGAGTTCGTATGCGAAAGTTATGAATTTTTGAAAATCGGCTGATTTTCACCCTATATGCGATGCCACGTGTCAGCACCAGGCTGCGCCTGGCTCACGACGTGAATATTAAAAATTCACGACGTGAACCTTCCTCCAGCCCCTATAAATAAGCAGTGAGGCCTCCATTCATTCCTCACACCTCCCCTCACTTCCCCCTCTCTCTAGAACTTCTCTCTAGCCCCGAAACCCCACCCCCCCCCCTCGAAACACCCCGAAAAGCCTAGGGAACCTCCCTAGCGCGAGGCGGAAGCCCCGAAGTGCCCGACGGCTCCGAGAAGAAGACCCTTTTGGCTCGGGAACGTTGCTCCAGCAGCGCCCGGTTTTAAGAAAAATCCGCTGTAAGTAAGCTACGCCTACGCTATTTTAATATAGCTCTTATTTAATTATAGTAACGTTATTAGGAACTTATAATAAATACTTGGGCTATTATGATGGGTTATATAAGTATTGTTTAAAGCTTATATAATAGTAATAATATCTAGACTATTAATTAGTCGTGGTTATCGTTAGACTAAACCCTACTGGTATTGGTACTAGGTTTTAGCGAAGGAAAATTGTTTTGAGAGTATCGAAGCGTTGTCCGAGTGCTGAGTCACCACCTTTCAGGTGAGTGCACAGTTACTTTCAGCTTACACATAGATATAAAGTATTTTATATAATTTACGTGCAATGTGTGCATATTATCTGAATACTTGCTATCTATGCTGGATGAACATTTTTATACATGTTTTCAATGATTTAAACTATATATGTATTTTATATCTAAGAAAATGTTGGGGTAAAACATGGGTAGATGTATTAGTTGCTGTGTGATAAAATGAAATAATGAGAGGCTTCGTTATAGATGTTATTGATGATCCAGTCATCTAGCGGAGTATAGATGACTACCACAGACTATTCTAGACAGTCCAGTGGAACACTAGCAAGCTCATAACCTGTAGGTGTTTATTTGAACTGTGTGCTCGCCAAGTGTACTCCATCCCCCACATGGTTGCCTTAAGGACATTTATTGCTGAGGAATCCCCTTAGCAGTAGTGTCCATCCCGATGATAGTCCTTAGACTAGGTCCCTTGTGTTAGATGTTTTAGGGACGTAAAGTGAGGATAACGGGAATGAGTAATCGGGTTTGTTTGGTTTGATAAAGTTAATAAACTTATTTATTGTGGGTTGAAAACCCTATGTGCTCACCAAACTCCCAAGCCTGACCCACTCAGTTTCTTGTATTACAGGTAGTGGCGCATAAACATAGATTGCGATGTCTTGGGATGAGAGATTAATGGATTTTAGGCCTGTAAATACGGAATAATGTAGTAAGGCCTATGCTGTATTGTTTATGCTTATGATCTGTATCGAACATGACATCCCGAGTCCTTTTCATGAAATACATTTCTATGGAAATGCTTTTGATAAATCTTTATCATATTTTGTTTTGGGACAAATTCCGCAACACTTTTATTTAAAATGTTACTCTGATTTTTAAACAAAGCATAAACAAAATCGGTCTTTTCTGGCCGTGAAAATGAGGATGTCACAACATTGCCCAAATCCGTCGAGGTCTTGGCCCTTGTATCTAAAATATAAGCCAAAAATCCCGAACAACCCTGCTGAAGAAGTTTCCTAGCCCTCGCATCTGAACAGATGATTGGCCCCTACAAAGCCCTCTCTCCATGAATAACAAAAATCAAGCAAGAATATAGCAAATTTCGGAGTTCAATCACAAGATAGAACAACAAAAACAAGAGAAATCAACAACAAAAAACAAACTCAACACCAAACAACAAAGTGAAGAAATATTTTTGGAGTTCAAACACAAGATAGCAGGTTTTTAGGGCTTGAAAACATCAATTGCACAAAAATCGATCAGACAAGCACAATAACACAGCAAGAACAAAGAAAAATCGATCATAAAGATGCTTGAAAAAAATAGACCATAAAGTTGCTTGAAAAAATCGACCATAAGAACACAATAAGAAAACTTACCGAAGAAGGGGGAGGTGGATCGGCGCCGTCGGAGGTCCGATGGCAAGCTGAGAATCGATGGTAAGAAGTAGAGAAAGAGAGAATGTTGCTCGATGGGAGAAGAGGGGGAAGAAAAAAAGAAGGAGACATTTCTTTGGGGCCAAGGGTATCAGACGGAAAATTTTCATCTAGACTTCTCAACATATCTGACCATTCAATCCCATTTCTTTTATGTCTGATTGATTAAAAGGTTAAAGAAGCTTCAACTGAACAATCTGAATCTAAATGATCCAAAGCCAACTCTTTAGATGATGAAGAGGCCAAACAAAAAGACCCTAAATAGAAAAGTAAAGGGTAATACTTTTCACCGAGTACATCTAAGGGGACCTAAACTCCAAGTACGTCTAAGGGGACCTAAACTGTAACATTTATAGTTTGTCCCCGAGTACCAACACTACTCTTTTTATAAACCCAAAGCTATTGTCCTGCCGCCGTCAAGAGCAAAACCCTCAGTTCATCAACAATGTCGCAGTCATTGGAGCTTTTGCTTATTCAGTTCTTGATGCCCGACAATGATGCACGGCGGCAAGCGGAGGACCAAATTAAGAGGCTGGCTAAGGATCCACAGGTGGTTCCGGCACTCGTTCACCACCTACGAACGGCGAAGACGCCCAATGTCCGACAGCTTGCCGCCGTTCTCCTCCGCAAGAAGATCACTGGTCACTGGGCTAAACTCTCCCCTCAGCTTCGCCAGCTTGTCAAACAATCTCTTATTGAAAGCATCACTATGGAGCACAGGTTCGGAATTGCCATTGTTAATTAATGTTTATGTTATATCAAGCTATTTCAATCTGTAGAATTTATTGTGAATGTTTCTGTGACGATTCTAATTGTAATTTAATTACTCCAGTGGTCCCAAATCAGATTTTTTTTCGTGAAATTGAAGAAATCTTCTATCTTTTTGAGGTGGAAATCACCAAACATCTCAAAGCATTACGTTTGAGTAGTTTTATAGAAAGTGAAACATTTGTTTAAAGAACACGCATCAATTAGGTTTCTTCTTCATTTGTGTTTTATGCATTCTGACACCTTGTAGTTCTTCTTCTTCATTTTGTGCCCCTTATTATCTAATCAACAAAGTAAGACTAATTTTGCCTGATGGATGTCTTCTACTGTCAGTCCACCTGTGAGGAGAGCTAGTGCAAACGTGGTGAGTATCATTGCAAAGTATGCCATTCCTGGTGGAGAATGGCCAGATTTGCTTCCATTTTTGTTCCAGTGCAGCCAGAGTGCGCAAGAAGATCATAGAGAGGTGCTTTACCTTTTTTGATTTTGTATCTTAATTTTGTTTTAGGAATACCAATGTACACACATACATGTACTATAAGCATCATATGATTCATATCCACAGGTTCATGTACTTTTTCAGCAATTCTTTCTTTTTCTATGATGCCAGGTGGCATTGATATTGTTCAGCTCCTTAACAGAGACAATTGGTGATTCTTTTCGACCATATTTTGCTGATTTACAAGCACTTCTACTCAAGTGCCTACAAGATGAGACTAGTAATAATGTTAGAGTGGCTGCCCTCAAGTAATGTTCTATGTCATTATCTCTCCTTTTAAATTTGGTTTTTAAGAAACATATATAATGCTGACATCATCTTGAACAGGGCTGTTGGCTCTTTCATTGAGTTCACTCATGATGCATCTGAAGTGGTAAGTCTATTTGTTCCCTGGAGGGTAATATTGTAATTATTCTACTTGTTCTAAAGCTACATCCCTATCATATACACACAGATTAAATTTCGTGAATTTATCCCAAGCATATTAAATGTTTCAAGACAATGCCTTGCATCTGGTGATGAAGATGTTGCAATAATTGCTTTTGAGATATTTGATGAACTGATTGAATCTCCAGCACCTCTTCTTGGTGACTCAGTCAAAGCCATAGTCCAATTCTCTCTTGAAGTTTGCTCAAGTCCAAATTTGGACTCCAGCACACGACATCAGGTTAGCAGTGCAAAAGACGTGAATGCCCTCAATTCATTTCATGGCTTCCTGTTAACATAATTCATGTTTCAGGCTATTCAAATCATTTCATGGCTTGCAAAGTTCAAATCCAGTTCCCTCAAGAAACACAAGTTAATCGCTCCAATCCTTCAAATCATGTGCCCACTGCTTACAGAGTCCACCAATAGGGAAGAAGACGATGATGACCTGGCGCCAGATCGTGCTGCTGCAGAAGTTCTTGACACCTTGTCATTAAAGTTACCAAAACATGTTTTCCCAGGCGTCTTTGAATTTGCTACTTTAAGCAGTCAAAGTGTTGACCCGAAGTTTCGTGAAGCTTCAGTGACAGTTTTGGGTGTTGTTTCAGAGGGGTGTTTGGAGTTAATGAAAGAGAAACTTGGACCAATTTTGCAAATTGTGTTAGGGGCTTTAAGAGACCCTGAACAGGTTGTAAGAGGAGCTTCCTCTTTTGCATTAGGTCAATTTGCAGAGTACTTGCAGCCTGAGATTATTTCACATTATGAAAGTGTTCTTCCTTGCATTCTAAATGCCTTAGAAGATTCTTCTGATGAAGTCAAGGTAAATAGATATTATTACAAAGTCTTTATCTTCACATGTTAATGAAATTCAATTCTATTTTTTTTTCAGGAGAAATCATACTACGCATTAGCTGCGTTTTGTGAGAACATGGGTGAAGAAATTCTTCCATTTCTTGATTCTTTAATGGGAAAACTATTTGCTGCATTGCAAACCAGTCAGCGAATGTTACAGGAAACATGCATGGTAAAAACACAATCTTTATGTAATTATATTGTAAATGATTTGAATTTGATAACATTAATGACATTCTAGAACTTTCTATTTTCTTTCTACAGTCTGCAATTGGTTCAGTTGCATCTGCTTCAGAGCAAGCATTTCTTCCATATGCTGAACGAGTTTTGGAACTCATGAAATCTTTCATGGTGCTTACAAATGATGAAGATCTTCGTTCAAGGGCAAGAGCTACAGAGCTTGTAGGAATAGTTGCCATGGTTGTGGGAAGGGCAAGAATGGAACCGATTTTACCTCCTTTCATTGAAGCCGCAATTACCGTAATACCCCTCTCTTTATAGTTTATCTCCATCTAAATCTTTATATTTTCAAGCGTTTTTGAGTTTGATTAGTAATTTAAATATACAACTTAGGGATATGGGCTGGAATATAGTGAACTTCGTGAGTATACTCATGGATTCTTCAGCAATGTAGCAGAAATCTTGGAGGATGGAATGATTCAGGTATTTGAAAAAAAAATTAAAAAATTTGTGAATGTGTGTATGTTAGTTTGTGTTATGTGTGACATAACTTTATATCATAAAAAACAGTATCTTCCACATGTTGTCCCTCTGGCGTTTTCTTCATGCAATCTTGATGATGGATCTGCTGTTGATATTGATGATTCTGATGAAGATGAAAATGTGAATGGATTTGGTGGAGTTTCATCTGATGATGAAACTCATGATGAACCAAGAGTGAGAAATATCAGTATAAGAACTGGTGTTTTAGATGAAAAGGCTGCTGCAACTCAAGCTCTTGGTTTATTTGCCTTACATACAAAGAGTGCTTATGCCCCGTATCCTTTAGATTTATAGTTTTGTAAATTTTTTTTTTATAAAGCAACTTAACTGTAGCCTGTAGTTTCTTTAATAAAATTCAAGATATTTGGAAGAATCATTGAGGATTCTGGTGAAGCATTCTAGTTATTTTCATGAAGATGTTCGACTTCAAGCCATCACTGGCTTAAAACGTAAGTGTAGCAACATCCATAATTACATATTGAGATTAATATTGTTATATACACATAAAAATACAAGATACGAGCTATTTTTGGACATTACATTTTCCATTCCAAACTGCATCTAAAAAATATATTTTGGTTGTATACATTGTTCTTTCCAGATCTAATGTTTAGTTGGTTTTGAATGGCAGATATTCTGACAGCTGCACATGCAGTCTTCCAAGGTCATAGTGTAAGTATTTTCCTGTCCATTTTTTCTTTTACAAATTATTTGTAGTTGTTTTTTGGTATTTTGTTTGTTCATGGAAGATACATCTTTTGTGTCCCCATCTGTCAAATTTTTTGTGTTTTTTTTTTTCAGGATGGAGCATCAAAGGCAAAAGAAATTCTTGGTGAGTAGTTGACTTGTTATGGCAAAAATAAACCATATGACTTTTGGAATCTCTAGATTTTGACTCTGTTCTTTGATCTTTTCACAATTTGATAAAATTCAGATACAGTGATGACTATTTATATAAAAACAATGAATGAAGATGATGACAAGGAAGTTGTTGCTCAAGCTTGCATGAGTGTAGCAGACATGATCAAGGATTTTGGATATGTTACTGTCGAACCATGTATGGAAATTTTTAGTTTTTTTTTTTTTTATATGAAACATGTTAATGTTTTTTAATTAAATTTTCTTTTATTATGAAAACTAACTTGTTAAATGTTCTCATCAGATATGCCTCAGCTTGTAGAGTCAACTCTGGTCTTGCTTAAACAGGAATCAGTTTGTCAACAAATAGAATCAGATAGTGATGTTGATGATGATGATACTAGCCATGATGAAGTGCTTATGGATGCTGTTTCAGATCTTCTTCCTGCATTTGCTAAAGCCATGGGGTCCCACTTTGCACCAATCTTTTCCACTCTTTTTGAGCCTTTAATGAAATTCGCTGTGAGCTTTCTTATATGTATCTATTTAGTATATACACATGACAAGGGTATTTTGGTCATTTAAATTGTTGTCTTGCAGAAAGGATCACGGCCATCACAAGATCGGACAATGGTGGTTGCATGCCTTGCTGAAGTTGCTCAGGATATGGGTGCTCCAATTGCTGCCTATGTCGATGTACTTTCTTGTCATTTTACATACTTCTCAAATTCCATGTTTATCAGTTTTCGTTTTTTTTTGAATATTTCATTTCATGTTTCAGACCATAATGCCCTTGGTACTTAAAGAATTAGGTTCATCAGATGCAACTAATAGGAGAAACGCTGCATTCTGTGTTGGGGAGTTGTGCAAAAATGGTGGTGTCGCCAGTCTCAAGTATTTATTCTTCTACTTTCTTCATACATAAATGATGTTTAAACAAATATTTTGTAATGATTTATTTTATTTCTCTCTTATGAATAAATCAGATACTTTGGTGATGTGTTAAGAGGCCTTTATCCATTATTTGGAGAATCAGAGCCAGATGATGCAGTAAGAGACAATGCTGCTGGAGCTGTTGCAAGAATGATTATGGCACATCAGGATTCCATTCCCTTAAACCAGGTTCATATATATAAATATAAAATAATAAATAATAAATATTAAATAATAAACAAAACAAATAAATGAAACTAACTTGTATTTATTTATTTAAATATTTCTAGGTGCTACCTGTTTTTGTCAAGGTTCTTCCTTTAAAAGAAGACCATGAAGAATCCATGCCTGTTTACAACTGCATTTGCAGCCTTGTTTTAACATCAAACCCACAGGTAGTATTTAAGTGTTTATTTACGGTTTAGCCCCTGAAGTATTGTTTATACCGATTTGGCCACTAAAGTTTTGTTTTATTTTAAACAGATTGCTCCTTTAGTTCCGGATCTGGTTAATGTTTTTGCACAAGTGGCTTTATCTCCAGTTGAAACTCCAGAAGTCAAAGCTCAAATAGGAAGGGCTTTTGCTCATTTATTATCAATATATGGTCAACAAATGCAGCCTCTGTTGAGTAATCTTTCACCTACACATGCCAATGCTTTGGCTGCCATTGCACCAAAGAGTTGACCCAAGAGTTGACCGTAATTAAGTGCAAGTTCATGTCCAATTTGGCATCTTGTGGAGTATTCTTATTTTTTTTTTTGAAAGTTTTCAGCTTGCTAGAAAGACCATCATTTTTCACTCAGGTATGATGACTTTCATTTCAATGGAGTTAATAATTCCATTCCTTTATTAATTGTTGTATGTATGATATGGTGGATGCAGGTTTTTGGTTTGACTTGGTCAACCAGAACGTCTCCAGTTTTCCCTAATGGAGGTGCATGGTTTTCTTGTTCCAGTTTTGATGTGTGGTATTATTTATTATTTTTCTGTTCTGTTGATTTATTTATAAAGCTTTTACATATGGTTGGTTGTGTTGATATAGTGAGGATACAATTCTGGTTCATCTCATTGGAGAGATGTGTATTTAAGTGATGGGTTTTAGGGTTTGATTTATTTAATATAAAGTGTGATGAAAGGTTTGGTCAAGTCGCATACTCTTGTATTATTTCACCTCATTTTACGGTTTTCATTATGAATTAGCCAATAATTTTTCAAAATTTGTAAATAACCACCTCGTTTGAAAATTGGTTAGATTTAAACTCACATTTTGAGTTGCTATGTGGTGTACCTCTTAACACCATATCAACACAAGTTTCCAATCACTTACACAAGGAAATACTCAACATTCTGTCATGCCAATACACTTCTAATTTTTTAATATAAAAATAATAAGAGAGTTATGAAGTATTAACAGGGGTGCCATGTCAGCATACCTTGTGGCGCTTTAGCACCTAAAGCACCATGCTGCATAGCCTAACATGTTTTTTGTTAGAAAAACTAGGTTCTTGAAAAGTACTTATTCTAACAAAAATGTATTTTAAGCGTGTGTATACTTATAATGGTGTCAAAACAAAAAACTATTTTTAAAAAAAAGTAATTTAATTAGCTTATCCTGTGTAAAAATGCTATAAGTTGATAACCTCTTTTAGTGTTTGGTAAAATGACTAAAAAAAGCATTCTGGAGATGTTGGACAATTATAAGTTATAAGGAGTTTTGATAAGATAGAGGCGAATAATTTATCAAAAATGATTTATCTAAATACTCATTTTAACTTATAATGGTGTGTAACTGGTAATATGTTAAAAAACTCAATTTTTAAGTTTAGCCAAATACCCTCTAAAACTTTTAAATCTTCAAACTAGAGTTTCTAATTTTTTTGAATGCCAAATCTAATGTACTTCTAAAATACTTTTGAATCCATAAATCTAATATATTTCTAAAATGCTGCTTAATCCACAAATCTAATCCAATATACGACCTCAAGAATCGAGGACATCACCTAATAAAACACTTTGATTAGAGTTTGCTAATTTATTTGTGAATTTCGAATTTGATTATATCACCAATTTCAAACTTATTAATGACTTTTTCAAACCTGTTCTTTGTGTTTAAATGATAACAAATCGTATTTTGCATTGAAATGCTATTGTTATCCAACTTATTTTGTTTTTTCTGTTATCCCAAAAGTTAGCTCAAGCACATCGACAAAAATGTAGTTTATTCTTGATTCTTTACGCCTTGTTCCTGAGGTTTTTTTGTAAATTCATTAAAAGAAAGGGAAATAAAATTTTGACGGAAAGAAAGGGAGGTGAAGGAAAATATTCATTATTCCGTGTTCCCGAGTTCGAAAGAAATGAAAGGAAATGGAAGAAAAATTTTAAGCTTTTGTGTTTCCGAGTTAGGAGGAAAAAGAAAATAAAACATAAAATTTTCCTTCCCCTCACTTTCTTTCCAAATCCGTTCAATTTGGGAGCAAAATTTGGAAGGAAAATATAACTCCAAAATCCTTCCCCTCCCCTCACTTTCCTTCCATTAATAAACTCTGAAAACTCGTAACACGAGTTTCCTTCCACACCCTCACTTATCCTTCCATTTCTCTCCTAGAACTCGGGAAGAAGGCGTTAAAGTGGGAGCAGTGAGCAATCAGCAATAAGCCAAAACACAAATAGAAAGAATGGTCGCACTGTTATCCTCTGTTAGCCACGCGATTTCTAACGCCACCACTTCCACACTCCATCGCCGGAGCGTCAACCAAACGCACTCTTCCCGACTTCATTCATCCTTTCAGTTGTCGGCGTTCGGTTCTCGTGGTTCACACAACGATGCGGTTTGCATCCGTAGTCGGAAGCCACTCTCACCAATCACCTATTCTTCCAACTTCGCACCCGTCGCTGCAATACCTTTCGACCTCTCTCCTCCTCCGATTGACCACGACCTTTATGTAAGCAGCTATGAATCACAAGTGTTTAATTTCAAGTTTTCTATTTTGTAACAATTCTGATGTCGTGTAGAAGTGTTCGATTAAAACCTATTGATGGTATCTGAGATTTAATTTCGTCTTATTGCGTGTTAAATGTAGTACTAATCATCCAAAATTTCATTTTTAAAGTTTAGGTTATTCTATTTGACCGACTGTTGTAGTGATTTACTGCTTTCCTTAATTTACTTCTTCAAGTGATGAGGTTGTATGCTTAATGCTGCTTATAAATGATCTTAAGTCTGTAAGATCATTTATAAGTATAATTGAACAGCCAAGATGACATTTGCTTTATCCATATCTTTCTTATTAGATTTAGAACTCAGAAACCAGATAATTATACACTAATGTTCCTTCAACTTTAAGCCAATAAAAATTGAATAATTTGGTTCTTGTAGGATGACATGGCTATAGCAGGGGCAAAAGTGTCAGAAGATTGGATTATTGAAACATTCAATAACGATGAAGATGCGCTAGATGCAGTTGACAATGGCACTGTGGTGGGTACTAACAGGTGCTTTATGCTTGTCATTGTTAATCTTCTTGTATCCTTCACATTGTAATGTTTTATACATTTTTCAGAGTAATTTTACTTTTTCCACTGTTTGCAGGTTGTTGATCTTTCCCATTATGGTAGAATAAGAGGTAAACTTTCACACAAAGGTTTTCTACATATTTTTTATAATCTCTCAGAATTAATTATGTAGTATTTGAATTTCCAAATTTCTATTGATACACAGTGAGTGGAGAAGATCGCATCCCATTTCTTCACAACCAAAGTACTGCAAACTTTGAAGCACTTTCTGAAGGAGGGGTAAGCCAGTCTTTTTGTTACTTTGTCTAATCTTGGTTTTGATTATTTTAAAACTGAATCTTGTAGGGATGTGACACTGTCTTTGTTACTCCAACTGCTAGAACAATTGACATTGCACAAGCATGGATCATGGTAATTTTATTAATCCCAAAAATGTCGTATTACTTGATTAAAAAAAGTTGTTTTATAAATCTCACAAGTGTTTCTATTTTGTAGAAAACAGCAGTTACACTAGTTGTATCACCATCGACAAGTAAAAGTATCAGTGAAATGTTAAATAAGTAAGTTTTTTGACACATTTTATAACAGAATGTAACCAACTTTTTTGACAGTTAATACATAAACAACTTTCTTGAATTATTGCTTTGTATTAAAATTTAGGTACATATTTTTTGCTGACAAGGTTGAAATTCAAGACATTACTAACAAGACATGCTTATTTGCATTAATTGGACCAAAAAGCAATCAAGTATGGCTTCCATGAACTTCAACTTTAAGTGTTTTTTTTTTTTAATTTTTTTTAAAAAATTCCATTATTTATCTTCTCAAAGTGCAATGATTTTAATAATTCTGTATATGGTATTTTGACAGGTAATGGTGGATTTGAATCTTGGTGATCTTATTGGACAACCTTATGGCTCACATAAGCATTACAATGTAAGTTATTTCTGTATGCAGTTTTATTAAAGTAATAACAAAATTATTATTTTGCTAAAATTGGTGACTATTTAGTTGGAGAATTTATTTAAAAAGTTTAAAATTCCAGGTCAGCGGTAATCCAGTAACTGTGGCAGTGGGAAGTGTGATCTCTGAAGAAGGTTTCTCACTGATGATGTCACCATCAGCTGCAGGAATGGTTTGGAAAACTCTTTTAAGTCATAATGCAACTCCAATGGGTTCAAATGCATTTGAAACATATCGAATTCTTCAAGGTCAAATTAAAAAAAAAAAATAGCAACTTACTTTCATAATTAAAAAAATAAATTAAAAGTACAATGCTATAATCGGATAGATTCCTCAAATGTACAGGAAGGCCATCACCTGGTAATGAGCTTACCGATGAGTTTAATGTTCTGGAGGCTGGTCTTTGGAATGCAGTGTCCTTAAACAAAGGTATTAAATATTTTATTATTTTTCTTTTAATATTTTATTAAAATAAAAAAAGTAAAAGGTAAAAAATCGTATCAGGTTGTTACAAAGGGCAAGAAACCATATCCAGATTAATCACATACGATGGCATAAAACAGAAGTTATGGGGCATTCAACTTTCATCCCCAGTGAAACCCGGTACTCCAATTACAGTTGAAGGAAAGAAGGTATAATTAAATTTTTTTTTTAATTCAAAATTAAAAATAAAGAAACCATGATATGTTATAATATGTTTTTTTGTAGGTTGGAAAGTTGACAAGTTATACTGGTGGAAAAGGGGGAAATGAGTATTTTGGTTTAGGGTATATCAAGAGAAAAGCTGCTTCAAAAGGGGACAAAGTTGTTGTTGGAGATGATGTTATTGGGACAGTTGTGGAAGTTCCTTATCTTGCACGACAGCAGCCATTGGCGTTGAGTTCAAAATCTTAGTATGGATTAAAAAAGAAACACTGTTTGTTCATAAACACTTTATCCAATCCTTAACTTCCTAACATCCTTTACTGGAAAGCTATAATTTTTCGTATACTGAGTTTTAACTTCTATTATCTATGAATCAGAACCATATCATTTATACAATTGAGAATCGTATGATGACATTATCGATGTAAATTCTGAAACATAAGTGAAGAAGGAAACCCAGATATACAATTATTTGAGTTGAGACACTCGGCATCACTTAACTCAAAAACCATTCATTTTAAAAAGACAAAATATGTGTAAATATAGTGTAGTCTATACCTTACATTCAAAGCTAAACCTGTAATAAACTTGGGAAAATGACACTTTAGCACATGAAAGTTTTGGTATTTGTCAAATTTGGTTACTAAAGTTTTTTTTTGGTACATTATTCAAAAAATTAGACGGTTTACCGGTTCCGATACTTATGTGGCTGGGTGATGTGTCCAATAAGCTTATTTGTAACACGTATGTGGGATATTGATGTGTCGAAGAAGCTGATTCGTCCAACAACCCTTTTTAATTGAAACCCTGAATTAGACCATTATTCAAATGTTACTTACCCTTTTGTGAAAAGTCAAATCCTCTCCACCGACTTTTGCCATCCTCAAAAACAATGTCTTCCAGCTTGTCCACTTCAAGGAATCGGCTACAAGTGACTTGTGTTCAAGTGCGAGAAGGGGTAGAGCTTTGCGATTGCAACGTTCTAGCTAAAGTACAAACGTGTTGGAAGATAACAAACCCTAGGAGGCGTTTCTGAAATTGTCAAAACAGTTTGGTAGGTCCCGATAATCCCAATCATGGTACCTTCGTATTTTAGGGTTTGACTGTGGTGTTTCTTCGTGAAAAGCCAATCATGCTAGATTTGTATTTTGAAAAAAAACCCTAATTTTATTTTCTTCTTGAGGAATCTTTGTGATCATGAATCAAACCCATTTCGTTAATACATTAAAGGCATTTGATTTCCTTAATCTTTATTTACTATCTAAATCAAAGCATTTTCATTTTTTTTAATGGATTGGCTATTTACACACTAGGCTCAAGAAATGTAACTTCTTTGAATGGAAAGACGATGAACAGGAACAAGAGCGCTACAAAAACCTTTTATATTCTCTGAAGCAAAAACTGGATGCTAAAGAGGATTTATCTGAGATGAACAATTTGAGGACAACGATTGCTGTAGTTGAGTTCCTGCTGTCACAAGAGAAGTGTAAGGTGGCAAAGAGTGAGAAAGATGTTTCTGATTAAAGGAAGGAAATATGTAGATACAAGATGATATTTGCATTGTTGTTTGTTGGCTTGGTATATTGTGTTTTGATGTTAGGGAGTGATTGTAGTTAGTTAGGGGGGTTGGTGTAAGCTTTTGTATGTTTTTGTAAAGGCATACTAGAAAACTCAATAATGATTGGCATTTTGTATGTTTGGAAGCTGCTTTTAGTTAGAATTTGGGGGTGTCAACCTTGGTGTGTTGATGTTGTAAGCTGGTAAGTCCCTAATGAAAGGGCATTTTATAACTATTGTAAAGCCAAATTGAAAGTCCCAATTGTAGGGCATTTTGTATAATTAGATGTTGGAAATGTTTATGTTATTAAAATATGCATGCCTTGTTTTCCTTTTATTATATATAATTAAATTGGTTGCAGTGCATGGTATTATATTAGGAATAAAGTAGAAAGTGGTCCATATGAAAAGTACACTATGTATGGGGACCATTTTCACTTAATAGTCGGTGGATGTTTTTATAATTGAAAAATGGGACCTTTCAACCCATTAAGAGCAATATCCAGGACCATATAACACATTCACATGCATGCACATGATTCTAAAATTTTCCATGCAGAAATATAAAAAGCCATCTGTCGTAAAGACCACCTTTATCACATTCACATGTATGCACAAAATACCCTTTTATGTCATGACTTTACTTAAAAAGACAACATACTTTCATAAGTGACCAAAATATCCTTTCATGTCATTAATTTACTTAAAAAGGAGCCATACTTTCATAAGTGACCAAAATACCCTTTTATGTCATGAGTTTACTTAAAAAGCAACATAATTTCATAAATGACCAAAATACCCTTTTATGTCATGAGTTTACTTAAAAAAAGGCAACATACATTCATAAGTGACCAAAATATCCTTTTATGTCATTAATTTACATACAAAATGAAATATACTTTAAAAGTTCACTCTAAAACTTTACCAAACTACCCTTTTCGTCCTTAATTTACTAATAACAACAACATGGAATAAATATGACCAACATAACCTTTTCAAATCACATGTACATAACAAAGACAATTACCTTAAACTCAAACAACAATCTAGATACACATACATTAAAATCAAATGAAAATTACCATCATCCTAATACACATACATTAAATCCAAATAACACAAAGAAAAATTCAACACTAATCAATTAGAAGAGCTTTTCCCTCAGAATTTCCTGGATCATCAACACCACCAATTTTCTCGCCTAATTTCAACTTCAAGATTCCCTCTGACTTTCTTCTCCTTATCTTCTTCAAAATCTTTGAAATGGTTTAACTCTACCCTACTGAACATGGACAATAGGAACAACCTCCTACATTTGAACATTAGCAACAACTTGGACATTAGGAATAACCTCATCAACTTGAACATTAGCACCAACAACATCCTCACCCACAACACCCTCCTCAACCTCAACAACCTCCTTACCCACAACACCCTCCTCACATTTATAACTTCTAGGTGGAGTAACTTGCATATATTGACTAAAATCTCATGTGCTATTGGATTCAACAACATTAGGAATAGCTTGCATATCATTTTGAGTAGTATCCATATCAATTGGAGTCATTTTGTAGCACCTGGTTCCTGGTACGTACTCCTTGTGATTAATATTTTAATTTTTTGCAATTTTTGCCTTGGACTCGGCGAGTTGAAGGACCAACTTGCCGAGTAGGAGCGGGATAAGGCGCGGGGTTTGAACTTTGTACTCGGCGAGTCGGTCCCCGGACTCGGCGAGTAGACCCTGTTTGGACAAAAACCCTAATCCGGACATTTGCACCCTATTTAAATGCTCTAACTTGGCCTCCTTAGTCCCTAACACTTCCAGAGAACTGTAGAAAGAAACCCTAGCCCCCATATTGTTTTTGAGAGTGATTTTGGCTTTGTGGAGAAGGTTTGGAGCTTAGAGGAAGGAAGAGGAGGTTGAAGTGTGCAAGGAGGGGAGGTAGATCCGGAATCTACACTGTGAGAAGCTTCCATTCAGGTAGAAAAGTTCTTACCTTGATCATTAGTTCATTAGATCCCCTTTTGTCCCAAATTAGTGGTTTCAAGCCCTAAAACCTCAAATTCCATGTATTCATGCTTTGAGTTCTGAAGGGACTTCAGATTGGGATCTTATGGACATCCTAGAAGTATAAAGTCTCTGTGGTTGGGATTATTGAGGTCCCTATTGAGTGTATTCCCCCTTAAAGAGCTTGGATTTGCCTTCTTGAGCTCATAGGTCCATGCATGCATGTAAAGTTTGCAACTTTACGTGATAAGCATGCTCTAGGAGCATAGATCTATGGGTTAGAAGCGTTGCATGTCTTAGTTTTGGTTTGTATGGGAAGTGGGTCGAAGGGACTCGGCGAGTCCCAAAGTGGAACTCGGCGAGTTTTATGTAGATGGTCTTAGACTCGGCGAGTTGGATTAACAACTCGGCGAGTCCTATGAA
The DNA here is from genome assembly GCF_051521515.1 of Lactuca serriola. Taxonomy (NCBI): domain Eukaryota; kingdom Viridiplantae; phylum Streptophyta; class Magnoliopsida; order Asterales; family Asteraceae; genus Lactuca; species Lactuca serriola. The sequence continues at coordinate 213,869,411 of NC_136416.1, forward strand.
GATTGCCTGGAGCTCGCCGAGTCGTTCTTCAAACTCGGCGAGTCATATGAACTTTCACTGAGTAAGAGGGGTTTAAGTGTTGAAGGTCCAACCCTTCGTATTTGCACGTGGAATTAGCAGTGTAACGTAGCCCCAAAACCCCAAATCCTCTTACGGGATGTTCTGGTGAGGATTGGAAGCGAGTAGGGGATCTGCTCGTGGAACTCGGCGAGTTGCTCTCGGACTCGGTGAGTTGGATCACGAGTCGGTTCCATAGTCCCGAGTAGTGAGTCAGGGGTGACTCAGTGAGTGGAAAGAGAGACTTGGCGAGTAGGACCGAGTTAGTAGGAGAAGGACTCGACGAGTCTGTGCCACGACTCGGCGAGTCCAGTCAACTTCGAGTTGACCTTGACCAAGGAGTTGACCTTGGACCAGGGATGAGCCAGTCAATTGACCTAAGGATATTTATGAGTGGCTAATCTATGTGTATGGGTTTGTAGCCGGAGGATTACCGGTGCAGCAGCTAGGCGTCTAACAGTCGGACTTTCGGTAGCTACTCTTCGAGGTGAGTTTCCTTCCAGTAGTAACGGGTCTAAGGCATCAAGGTCGGCCCGATTAGACGATATGCTAGTGTCGGAGTGTGGGCAGAGCCCGTATCTCATGGTCGAGTTTGATTATGATATATGCCAGTATGATAGATTTGTCTATACTCGTTATCTGTGTGATACTTGTATATGGGTTAGCAGCTGAGTGTGGGCGAGGCCCGTATCTCTCTGATAGTGGAGTGTGGGCAAGGCCCGTATCTCTCAGATAGCGGAGTGTGGGCGAGGCCCGTATCTCCCAGCTAGCGGAGTGTGGGCGAGGCCCGTACCTTCATGAGTGTGGGCGAGGCCCGTATCTCCTAGCTGTTCATTGAATGTTTGTATGGTATGAGGTATTATGGGGGAACTCATTAAGCTTCGTGCTTACAGTTTTCAGTTTTGGTTTCAAGTACCTCTTCTTCGAAGGGGAAGGAGCCGGCGCGGTAGCGGCCCATCACACACATGCCTCGTATTCCGCATTATGAGATCTTCCTGGGGATTTGTACTCTGACATTATTATGTTTATGAAATGTCATGATCGGTGACGCTTTTACTTCTAAATGCTTTACTAAGTATATGTTTTAAAAATGAAAATTTTGGCTCGTATTTTTGGGATGTTACAAGTTGGTATCAGAGCCCTGGTTTGAGGGATTCGGAGACACTTTCGGGGGTGTCTGAACTCAAATCGAGGGATTAAAAGATTTTAAAGCAGAAAATATTTTCTAAAAAGCTAAGTAAAGAGTTTTAAGAAGAAGTGTGTGATGTGTGCGACCGGCCGAGCTCAAGTAAGTATTCCCCAAAGTACTCATACCAACTTATGTTATGTTTATCAATTTTAGTAGAACAGCATGCTAGAATAGGACTAAGGATCTAGGAGTGATGCCTTATGTGCCTGCTTTATATGTTTAAGTGTATGAAAATTGCATGCTAGAATTGAGTAGACATCCGTAGGATAGCCTAATAGGGTTATGCCTGATAGTATGAGTTTAGCATGGTATGCTAGTTCAACTTTTCTCTATGAGGACAGATATGCTTGAGAATGTTCCCTTTTTGTCTGAATGCTGCTTGCTTTGTGCTTCGTGGGACTCTGAGTGATGGGAGTTAGAAATTAGGTGAATACGTCACGTCACATGTGGTCAGGGTTGAATAATCTTAGAGTGCTGGATTTGGCCCTATTGCGTAGCTCTTGTTTGAGTCTAACCGTTGAAGGGCCGAGTCTGTTACTCGAAGGATTATTTGAGCCTCACCGCATGTGATGGTATTCAGGTAATGACTAATTGACATTACAAGGAGGCCTTCAACAGCTGAGGACCGGGTAGAGTGGAGTTAGAGATTTTCCTGGGGCAAGCCTAGGATGAGTATAACAGTGATTAGCAATAGTGAAAGGGACCTGGTGGAGTCAAGGCAGTCCTTGAAGAAGGTACGGATAGATGTGGAAGGTAGTATGGGCCCGTACTACTGAAAGCAGAGGATCCGTACCCGAACTAAAGAAGGCTGAGACAAGACCAGGGAACTTGAAGTAAATGTGACCCCTTTAGAGGTATCAGTATCACTAATGGTTGTCTGTGTGTATTGCAGAATGGTGGTACTACGCCAAAGGCCAGCTGGTGGCAGTTCTGGAGAGGGATCGGGTTCGGGATCAGGATCCGAGCCAGTAGATGAGAGGCTACGCGAGTTCATGGCGTCAGAGATCACCAGGGGCATCCTTGAGTCGACCCCCGTCATTTTCGGGTCGATCAAGGAAGGGATAGTTGAGCTGATGGAGGACTGCCTCAAGGCGTTCAGGAGTGACATGGCATCTGGCCAGTCAGGATCTCGCACACTGTCCTTTAAGGACTTCAGGGGCAGTGGTGCGTCGGATTTCCATGGGGCGAAGGACCCCATTGCTGCCAGACGATGGATTGCGGACATTGAGTCTGCACAACTGACCAACTTCTGCCCCGAGGGGTCGAAGGTGAGATATGCAGCGGGATGTTTACGAGACCGAGCTAGGGATTGGTGGGAGTCCATTAGTGACTCGTTGGGAGCCTTGGCTGTCGAGGCTATGACCTGGTTGGACTTCATGACCAGGTTCAGGGCAGAGTTTGCGCCGACTGTCGAGCTTCAGCAGCAGGCCAGAGATTTCTTAGACATGAGACAGACAACGGAGACTGTGGCGGAGATCACCGCCAAGTTCCGGGAGAGAGCATTGTTGGTGCCCCAGTATGCGGGAGATGAGGATATGAGGAGGACCCGCTATCATGACATGCTACGGGCCGACATCCGGGAGCATGTCAGCTTTTCAGCTTGCCCTACCCTGGAGTCCATGATTGCCATGGTGAGGGAAATGGAGATTGATTTGGAGCACATTCGAAAGAGAAAGGCAGAGACGGGGCAGGTGGTTGGGGCTTCGGGGAAGAAGCCCAAGGGATCAGATGGTAGGCCGAAAGGTCAAGGGGGCCGGGCCGCTGCAGAAAATGCGGCAGGTCGCATGAGGGAGCATGTAGGTTAGGATCATCAGGCTGCTACAAGTGCGGCAAGGCGGGGAACTTTAGCAGGGATTGTACTGCCCCTGTCTCGGTTGTTCAGACATCTGAGTTGTTGTGTTTCCACTGCAACCAGAGGGGCCACAAGAGGGCCAATTGCCCCCAGTTGACGACAGCATCAGCGCCAGTGAAGGCGCCAGCTCCAACGACTCTGAGGATCACAGATGGCCGGCAGGGCAAGGCAGAGGCTCCAGTGGTGAGGAGTCGGGCGTTTCAGCTGACGACAGAGGAGGCACGCGCCACACCCGATGTGGTGACGGATATGATTCTTTCCCTCTATCTTATTTTTATGATGTTATGATATTGATATGTGCTCTGTGTATATGCGTTAGGATCGTTCCATGTGAACGGTATTCCTATTCAGGTGTTGTTTGACTCGGGTGCCACCCGATCATTTGTTTCCCTTGCGCTTAGCAAGAGGTTTACTGTCTTCGGGCAGGTTGGATTGCCCTTTAGAGGTGGAGATTGCCAATGATCGACCGGTGCGAGCGTCGGCAATATTCAGGGATTGTGTCCTATTGTTATTTGAGGAGCGCTATTTGGTGGATCTGGTTCCCATCCCTTTGCAGGGGAACAAGGTGATTATAGGCATGGATTGGTTGAGCCCTAATGGGGCGGTGATAGATTATGCACAACAGTTAGTGCGGATCAGGACCCCAAGTGGGGGAGAGTTGGTGATCCATGGCGAGAGGCCACAGCATGGACCCACAGTATATTCAGCAGCAAGGGCTAGGCGCTACCTTCAGTAGGGTTGCGTGGGATATGTCGCGTACGTTATGGATACCCGGGAGGCGGGTAAGGCGACGGTGAGCGAGGTTCCAGTGATGCGAGACTACGCTGATGTGTTCCCGGAGGAGCTTCCTGGAATACCTCCGGAGCGTCAGGTAGAGTTCAGGATCGACCTAGTTCCTGGTGCGGCTCCGATAGCCAAGGCACCCTATCGGTTGGCTCCTCCCGAGATGCAGGAGTTGTCTACGCAGCTGCAGGAGTTGCTAGACAAGGGATTTATTCGACCGAGCAGTTCACCCTGGGGAGCCCCGATCCTGTTTGTGAAGAAGAAGGACGGGTCGCATCGGATGTGCCTTGATTACCGGGAGCTGAATAAGGTAACAGTGAAGAACCGTTACCCACTCCCGAGGATTGACGACCTCTTTGATCAGTTGCAGGGAGCATCTTGGTTCTCCAAGATTGATTTGCATTCAGGGTATCATTAGATGAGGGTCCGAGAGGAGGATGTACAGAAGACCGCGTTTCGGACACATTACGGCCATTATGAGTTCGTGGTGATGCCGTTTGGGCTCACTAATGCTCCTGCCGCGTTCATGGACCTCATGAACCACGTATGTAGACCAATGCTGGATCGGCCTGTGATAGTTTTCATTGATGACATCTTGGTTTATTCCAAGACGCACGAGGAGCACGAGGAGCATCTGAGAGAAGTTTTGGAGACCTTGAGGAGGGAGAGCTTGTACGCCAAGTTCTCTAAATGTGAGTTTTGGTTGCGCGAGGTGCAGTTTCTTGGGCACCTCGTCAATCAGAACGGGATTTCAGTAGACTCGGCTAAGGCGGAGGCCGTGATGAGATGGGAGGTTTCGAAGTCTCCATCCGAGATTCAAAGTTTCCTGGGGTTAGCGGGCTACTATCGGAGATTCATTCATGACTTCTCCAAGATAGACGTACCCTTGACGCGGCTGACTAAGAAAGTTGTGGTCTTTCGATGGGGGCCTGAACAGCAGGCAGCATTCGAGGTTCTGAGACAGAGATTGTGTGTGGCGCCAATCTTAGCCCTGCCAGAGGGCGTAGAGGATTTTGTGGTATATTGTGACGCATCCATTTCGGGGTTGGGCGCGGTACTGATGCAGAGAGGGCACGTCATTGCCTACGCTTCGAGGTAGCTGAAGCCTCACGAGGCGAACTACCTGACGCATGATTTAGAGTTGGGGGCGGTGGTCTTCGCCCTCAAGATGTGGCGACATTACCTCTATGGGGTTCGGTGTACCATTTACACGGACCACAAGAGTTTAAGGTACCTTATGGATCAGCCGAATCTGAACATGAGGCAGCGTCGGTGGCTCGATGTGGTTAAGGATTATGACTGTGAGATGTGCGATTTACTTCCAGATTTTGGAAGAAGTTCCATGACGAGTTGGGTACTCGTCTGCATTTCAGCATCACTTTTCACCCGCAGACTAATGGTCAGAGCGAGCGGACCATCCAAACGTTAGAGGATATGCTGCGGGCATGTGTTCTGGATTTCGGAGGTAGTTGGGATACCTACCTCCTGTTGGTAGAGTTCTCATATAATAATAGTTATCATGCAAACATCGACTGCCCTCCCTTTGAGATGTTGTATGGAAGGAGGTGCAGGACCCTGATATGTTGGGGAGAGGTTGGCCAGAGGGTCATGGGAAGCACCGAAGTGGTGCTCCAGACGACAGAGAAAATCCAGCAGGTCCGGAGTAGGCTCCAGACTGCCCAGAGTCGGTAGAAAAGTTATGCCGACAAGCGTCGTTCAGACTTGGAATTCCAAGTCGGGGAAATGGTTCTCCTGAAGGTGTCACCGTGGAAATGCGTCATCCAATTCAGGAAGCGAGGCAAGTTGGGCCCAAGGTTTATCGGGCCATTCAAGATTGTAGCCCGGGTGGGCAAGGTGGCGTATAGGTTGGATCTGCTAGCCGAACTCAGCCAGATTCACAGCACTTTCCACGTCTCTCAGTTGCGGAAGTGTTTGGTGGACGACTCGACAGTAGTGCCTTTGGAGGATATTCAGGTTGATGACAACCTGAATTACATCGACCGGCCTGTGGCGATCCTCGACAGGAAGTCGAAGGATCTAAGGAACAAGAGGGTGGAACTCGTGAAGGTGCAATGGCAGCACCGAAAGGGATCAGAGTGGACTTGGGAGCCGGTGGAAGAGATGATGGAGCATTACCCCGAGCTGTTTCAGGATCGAGCAGCAGACTTTGAGGACGAAGTTTGAAATAAGTAAAGGAGATTTGTAGCACCTGGTTCCTGGTACGTACTCTTTATGATTAATATTTTAATTTTATGCATTTTTTTGCCTTGGACTCGGCGAGTTGAAGGACCAACTCGCCGTGTAGGAGCGGGATAAGGCGTGGGGTTTGAACTTTGTACTCGGCGAGTCGGTCCCCGGACTCGGCGAGTAGACCCTGTTTGGACAAAAACCCTAATTCGGGCGTTTTCACCCTATTTAAATGCTCTAACTTGGCCTCCTTAGTCCCTAACACTTCTAGAGAACTGTAGAAAGAAACCCTAGCCCCCATATTGTTCTTGAGAGTGATTTTGGCTTTGTGGAGAAGGTTTGGAGCTTAGAGGAAGGAAGAGGAGGTTGAAGTGTGCAAGGAGGGGAGGTAGATCCGAAATCTACACTGTGAGAAGCTTCCAATTCAGGTAGAAAAGTTCTTACCTTGATCATTAGTTCATTAGATCCCCTTTTGTCCCAAATTAGTGGTTTCAAGCCCTAAAACCTCAAATTCCATGTATTTATGCTTTGAGTTCTGAAGGGACTTCAGATTGGGATCTTATGGACATCCTAGAAGTATAAAGTCTCTGTGGTTGGGATTATTGAGGTCCCTATTGAGTGTATTCCCCCTTAAAGAGCTTGGATTTGCCTTCTTGAGTTCATATGTCCATGCATGCATGTAAAGTTTGCAACTTTACGTGATAATCATGCTCTAGGAGCATAGGTCTATGGGTTAGAAGCGTTGCATGTCTCAGTTTTGGTCTGTATGGGAAGTGGGTCGAAGAGACTCGGCGAGTCCCAAAGTGGAACTCGGCGAGTTCTATGAAGATGGTCTTAGACTCGGCGAGTTGGATGAACAACTCGGCGAATCCTATGAAGATTGCCTGGAGCTCGCCGAGTCGTTCTTCAAACTCGGCGAGTCATATGAACTTTCACTAAGTAAGAGGGGTTTAAGTGTTGAAGGTCCAACCCTTCGTATCTGCACGCGGAATTAGCAGTGTAACATAGCCCCAAAACCCCAAATCCTCTTACGGGATGTTCTGGTGAGGATTAGAAGCGAGTAGGGGATCTGCTCGTGGAACTCGGCGAGTTGCTCTCGGACTCGGCGAGTTGGATCACGAGTCGGTTCCATAGTCCTGAGTAGTGAGTCAGGGGTGACTCAGTGAGTGGAAAGAGAGACTTGGCGAGTAGGACCGGGTTAGTAGGAGAAGGACTCGGCGAGTCTGTGCCACGACTCGGCGAGTCCAGTCAACTGCGAGTTGACCTTGACCAAGGAGTTGACCTTGGACCAGGGATGAGCCAGTCAATTGACCTAAGGATATTTATGAGTGGCTAATCTATGTGTATGGGTTTGTAGCCGGAGGATTACCGGTACAGCAGCCAGACGTCTAGCAGTCGGACTTTCGGTAGCTACTCTTCGAGGTGAGTTTCCTTCCAGTAGTAACGGGTCTAAGGCACCAAGGCCGGCCCGATTAGACGATATGCTAGTGTCGGAGTGTGGGCAGAGCCCGTATCTCATGGTCGAGTTTGATTATGATATATGCCAGTATGATAGATTTGTCTATACTCGTTGTCTGTGTGATACTTGTATATGGGTTAGCAGCTGAGTGTGGGCGAGGCCCGTATCTCTCTGATAGTGGAGTGTGGGCGAAGCCCGTATCTCTCAGATAACGGAGTGTGGGCGAGGCCCGTATCTCCCAGCTAGCGGAGTGTGGGCGAGGCCCGTATCTCTTAGCTATTCATTGAATGTTTGTATGGTATGAGGTATTATGGGGGAACTCACTAAGCTTCGTGCTTACAGTTTTCAGTTTTGGTTTTAGGTACCTCTTCTTCGAAGGGGAAGGAGCCGGCGCGGTAGCGGCCCATTACACACATGCCTCGTATTCCGCATTATGAGATCTTCCTGGGGATTTGTACTCTGACATTATTTTGTTTATGAAATGTCATGATCGGTGACGCTTTTACTTCTAAATGCTTTACTAAGTATATGTTTTAAAAATGAAATTTTTGGCTCGTATTTTTGGGATGTCACACATTTCAACTTCTTCATCTTGTTGAGGTTCACTTCTACTATCCTACATGACATGATATAATAATGTTAGTGGAAAATCATATGTAAATAAACTTAAATTTGAAATGGTTTTACCTATCCTACATTCTGCTTCACACAAACTTTTTGTTTCTTTTGTTTCTTCACATTTAACTTTTAGGGTATTCTCTCTGGACAAGTGTTCTTTTTGTGACTTATCTCCTTGTATATACTACATCTGATTTTCTTTCTATGTAACAGCCCGGAATTTCAAATATTGATATAATTATGATTTGGGGGTGTTTTAAGAGGGGACTCGGCGAGTTGGAGCCTAGACTCGCCGAGTAGGATCGCAGACTTGGTCGCGGGATCGCGACTGGACTCGACGAGTCCAGATATGGACTCGACGAGTCGACGCTGTTCAGCGGAAACCCTAACCGTTCAGGTTGGGACGTATAAGAGGCACTTATTGGCCGTCATTGTTCATTTTGGCCTTCTGAGAAGAACCCTAAATCGATTGGGTGCATCTGGAGCAAAGTTTAAGGGCCATTGTTGATCTTGGAAGGGTTGTGGTGCAAGGAAGAGAAGGGCTTGGCTAAAGGAACAGCAAGGGAGTCACGTTCTGAGGATTTGGGGACACAGAGGGCACATTATTCAGGTAAGAACTCGAATTATCCTCTGCTATGTTGATGTGTTATGGAATTAGGGTTTATGGAACCCCTTTGTGATTAGATTAAGTGTTACCCTTGTTACCCAAACGACTATAACCCTGTATTAGGACCTTAGAGGTCCAGAAGGTCCCATGCTTGTGTATTTCGGGGCAATACTTATCTCAGGAAGCAGTTTGATCGACTGCATGGCATGGACTCGACGAGTCTGATGAACAGACTCGGCGAGTAGTTTGAAGAATAACTGGGACTCGTCGAGTTGTTCTTCAGACTCGGCAAGTTGAGTCGGGGTGGCCCCGCGATTCTTCCAGGAGGAACTCGTCGAGTAAAAAGGGGATACTCGACGTGTAGAAAGGGTGTCTTAAGGAATCGGTGAGTTAAGGGCGAGTGGACTCAGATTCGTTGAACTCGACGAGTCTTGGGGTGACTCGGCGAGTTAGGTCGCGGGTTGAGTGAAGTTCTGAGCCTGGGGACTCGACGAGTCTTAGGGTTGACTCGGCGAGTAGGGTCAGTCAGGGGTTGACTTTGACCTTGTCTTTGACCAAGGATTTACCAGTGGTTCTAGGGGTATTTTGGTAATTGTGGTTATCGTTTGAGTTCAGTGCATTGGTGACTATCCAGAGGTGGAGATCGTATCAGTGATCGGAGCAGCTTGAGCTATCTGTTCAGTCGGCAGTTTCGAGGTGAGTTATCCTCACTATATCGTTAGGGTTTATGGCACCAAGGCCGACCCTTTTTACCGGATGGAAATCCGGGAAGTTGTCATTATATGTTACAGGCCGGAAGGCATTACTATGTGGACCGAAAGGTCATGGCCTGGAAAGGCGTATGTATGCATTTAGTATGTTGACTGATTCATAGGGTAATGTTATGATAGTGACCGGCTAGAGCGGTATCTTGTTAGAGTAATGCTATGATATGTGATCTGTTGATCGATTGTTGTCTATGAACTGCTATATGATTGGTTGTTATTTTATATATGCATTATATGCTTATGGGCCGGAAGGCGATATGTTATGGGCCGGAAGGCAATATGTCATGGGCCGGAAGGCGATTATGTTGTGTGATGGACCGGAAGGTCGGCGTGGGTAGGACCGGAAGGTTTACCCAGCAGGGACGGAAGTCCCCTGAGACACATGGACCGGAAGGTCAGGGCCTGGAAAGGCGTATACGTGGTTGGTATTCTGGGGGTATCTCACTAAGCTTTCGGGCTTACAGTTGTGGTTTTATGTTTCAGGTTCTCAAGAGTCTGCGGCAAGGCAAAGGCGTGATCGTACCGTTCCTCGTGTTGGTGTTTTATGAATTGAACCTGGGAAATTACTCTGTTTAATAATGTATTGAAAACCTTTTTGCAACGATGTTAATAAAATGGGTGATTTTGAAAAGTTTTATTTGTTTGAAATTTTGGATGTTACAAGTTGGTATCAGAGCCTTGGTTTGAGTGAATTGGGGAAACATTCGTGTGACTCCAGTCTCAAATCGAGGAGGATTTTAAAAAGAAAAATTAAAATGAGAAATTAAAATGGTTTTCAAGTTAGTAAAAGGAGGACGCGGAGGTACGATCAGCCGGAGCCAGTAAGTAACCCCAAGATACCATACATGATATTTGTTTATTGAGCTTGATAGAACAACATGCTAGAGTTAGGCTAGGGATCTTCAGGAATTCATGATAATGTTGCCTGATATGTGATGCCTGTAGCCTAGGGTCCCTTATGGGATGTTCTCAGTGTTCCTCTAGTGGGGAGGGTTGATAGTTGTTATGCATGTCCCCTAGGGTATTGTGGTAGTACTTCATACAAATATGGGTAGGTGTGGAAGGTAGTATGGGCCCGTACTACTGAAAGCACAGGACCCATACGCGTATCAGGGAAACCATGGTCTCTAGGGTAGGGTTGCGAGAGCTGGATCCCAGGATTTTGGGAAGTGTCTGAGATTGGTAGGGTGTCTTCATTATGGAGATCTCGAGGCATGATGATAGCGGATCCGGATCAGGATCGGGAGCTGGAGAACGAGTTCCGGGTGGATCAGTGCCGTCGAAGGTTATCGATCGGACGAGCACGAGCGAGCGGGATGCGAGGATTCGTGGGATCCTGCGTGATGGGGTTGCTGCATTGTTCCGGGCTGAGTTGCCGGAGTTGTTTGGGTCGATCAAGACCGCCATGATTGAGTGTTTCGACGAGCGATATGCGGCTCTCGCAGAGACGGTTGCCGCGGCGGCTACAACGGCTGTAGTAGCGGCGAAGGGAGGAGCTAGTCGGGGTTTTCAGTATTGGGACTTCTATTATACGAAGCCTCCCACATTCGATAGGGTTCAGGACCCGATTGTTGCTATGAGATGGTTATCAGATGTGGAGGGGTATTTCTCCACGAGTTTATGCCCTGCTGATCAGAGGGTGCGGTGTGCTCTGAACCTGTTGAGACTAGGAGCGAAGGATTGATGGAGATTGACTACGAGGTCATTTTCCGATGCGCAGAGGGCTGCGGTTTTATAGGATCAATTCAGAGAGATGTTCAGTACTCGCTATGTTCCGCGGGAGGAAAAGGAGAGATTGGCTCGGAAGTTCCTTGAGCTGAAGCAGGATTTGGAGTCGGTGACTGAGATCACCAGGATGTTTATTGAGAGGGCGATGTTTTTCCCTGAAGTTCGCTTCGGAGCAGACTTAGATGTCCTGATATCTGAGTATGCTCAAGAGGGATATCAGACAGTTCGTGTCTGCGCGGAGGTGTGAGACCTTGTTGGAGTTGCAGGAGGCCGCTATGTGGCGTGAGTTAGAGGTTGAATTACAGTTGCGTGAGCTGAGGCAGGCCCCGATGCAGTCGCAGTCGGCGCCGAAGCGGTCCAGGACCGTAGATGTTAGAATGGGGGGGATCGGAGCGGCCACACTTGTGGGAAGTGTGGGAGGGATGGCACCGGAGCTTGTTGGTCCGGTGGTGCATGCCGCAAGTGCGGAAAGGAGGGGCACGGTGCACGGGATTGCCGGCAGTCAGTGCCAATTCGGGATTTGAGGATTGTTATCAGTGTCGGCAGGTTGGACATTTGAGGGTCAACTGTCCACAGCTTTCTGCAGGACCGGTGCAGGCTCTAGCACCGGCCACCTCGAGGAGTTCAGGAGGAGGACAGGATGGAGCGGAGCCCCAAGGGCTCAGGGTCGTGCTTATCGGCTTGCGGCAGAGGGAGACGGTGCAGTGCCGGAGGCAGCTGCGGGTATGAGGCTTTCTTGATGTCTTGATTGCCTTGCGTTGATTGTGGCGTATTTTTCGTGCTGGTATCTTGTGTGGATTTCGATGCGGTATTCGTTGTTTCGCGGGTTGGGCATGGTTATGGATTGGTGCTTCAGGTTTTCGCTTTGGCATTCGTTGTTCCCTGATGGGTTGGTATGGTTATAGTTTGGTGTTTTGGTGCCGGTAGCCTTGTGCGGTTTTCGATGTGGTATTCATCCTTTGGCAGGTGGTGGGTTTGGTTACGGGTTATTGTTGGGAATTTCGTTGGTTATCGTTCGTGAGAGTTGATAGTGGAGATGCGGCACTGGGTTGAATGTCGGGTAGCATCTGCAGTCGTAGAGTGGACAATTGAAAGACCGGATTCTTTTGAGTGGATTGATCAGGGAGGAGATGTGTTTTGCTGAGGGTTGCTTATGCTTGTGGGAAGCAGTCAGTGTGTAAATGTTCTCTTTGTGCAGGATTGTTCTGAAAGGTCGTTAATGACGATCGGTGTCAGTTAGTCAGTGCTTTAGTGGGGGAGAATTGGAGAATTCTCCGGGAGATCGATGAGTATGTGAGGGAGCTTAGCTGTTGGGATTCAGCAGTGTATGTCAGCTCAGAGTTTAGGCCGACGAGAGCGAGTGTCGGGTATGCGGGGCGGGATACAGACCTAGGGCATTTGATTGTGGAGGCCTGAGAGAAAGCCGGGATCAAGCTTGAGTAAGTAACCGGGGTTATGCGATCAGAGTATTTGTATGTTTGAGGTACGTGATGGGTTGTACTGCATTAATCCCACGGGATTATATTGCGCATGTTCTAGAGCTGGAACCGGAAGGTTCCCAGAGTTAGAACCTGAGGGTTCGCAGAGTTTGGGTGTACGGACCCACAAGGATATAGCCTCGAGTGGCTAGTATGTGTTATGAGAGTCGGTCCAGTCATGCTGGAGACTCTGTTGGTATTGTTGGATCAGTTTGAGATTGCGGATCGTATATGTTGCAGTATGATTGCATTGGAAGGTCTGTCCCCGGGTTAGTGATCTTGTTTAGCTAAGGCAGTGATTTTGATGAGTGGAGAGAGTGCATGGGACTGAGAGCCCCTGCAATGAGAACCAGAGTATGTGAATAGCTGTTACGCAAAAAGGGTGGTGTCGCTTGGGGCAAGCACCGTGGCACCGGTTGGAGTGGCAGTATGGCCAAGAGGGTCCCTTGGAAGGAAAAGAGAAAGGTGTGTAACTCCGAAGGGGAGTGCAAGTCCACGAGAAGGAAAGCTGCAGAGCAGAGTTATGGTTAGAGTATTTCGGGTATGCCTTTGAGCATCGTGTTCGCGGCAGCGAAGTAGGAGCCCATCCGGTTTGGGATGTCTGTTGAGGCTCAGAAGGGATGCAGGGGGAGAGAGAATCTTAAATTCTCAGTGTGATTCTGATCAGAGTGTAGGGTGGATGTAGTGGTTCATCTTGGGAGATGTTCGAGGATATCATCAGTGTATCGGGTCTTCCAACCTGCGGGTGTTGGGGCTAGTTCAGCATGTGTATATGATGGCAAGAGGAGAACTTGTGAGAGTTACTCTGAGAGTGAGAATGGATCTCTCAGTTGGTCCGGGATGGACAAAGTGGGCTTTGGATCGGGGATCCGGTGGTTCATGGTTTCCTAACCCTTATTGGTCGAGTGATTGTTGGGATTTAGAGCAGAGTTGCATCTTGGGTAATTCTCGGTTACAGAGAGCGATGGACAGTACAGAGATCGGGCTTCAGTCGACAGAGCAAATTCAGCAGATGAGACAGAGGTTATTGACCGCCCAGAGCCGACAGGAAAGTTATGCAGACAGACGCCTATCCGAGCTTGAGTTTCAGGTCGGTGACTTCGTACTCCTGAAGGCCTCTCCTTGGAGAGGAGTGATTCGATTCAAGAAGAGGGGCAAGTTGGGGCCCCGGTATATTGGGCCTTTTCATGTGATTGCGGGGGTAGGCCTGAGGGTCTACCGGTTGGAGTTGCCCACGGATTTGAGACAAATCCATGATATTTCATGAGTCGCAATTAAGGAAGTGTTTAACCGATGAGTCGGCAGTGGTCCCATTAGAAGACATTCAGGTGGATGCGGGCCTGAATTATGCTGAGAGACCCGTGGCCATCAGAAATCGGAAGATCGAGGCTATGAGGTATAAGGAGATACCTCTAGTGTTAGTTCAGTGGCAGCACCGGAGGGGATCGAAAATGAACTGTGATCTGGAACGTGATATGTGGGGGCAGCATCCGGAGCTATTTTCAGAGTGAGACATCAAGGGCGAAGTCTAGTTCTAGTGGGGGAGAGTTGTAACAGCCCGAAATTTCAAATATTGATATAATTATGATTTGGGGGTGTTTTAAGAGGGGACTCGGCGAGTTGGAGCCTAGACTCGCCGAGTAGGATCGCAGACTTGGTCGCGGGATCGCGACTGGACTCGACGAGTCCAGATATGGACTCGGCGAGTCGACGCTGTTCAGCGGAAACCCTAACCGTTCAAGTTGGGACGTATAAGAGGCACTTATTGGCCGTCATTGTTCATTTTGGCCTTCTGAGAAGAACCCTAAATCGATTGGGTGCATCTGGAGCAAAGTTTAAGGGCCATTGTTGATCTTGGAAGGGTTGTGGTGCAAGGAAGAGAAGGGCTTGGCTAAAGGAACAGCAAGGGAGTCACGTTCTGAGGATTTGGGGACACAGAGGGCACATTATTCAGGTAAGAACTCGAATTATCCTCTGCTATGTTGATGTGTTATGGAATTAGGGTTTATGGAACCCCTTTGTGATTAGATTAAGTGTTACCCTTGTTACCCAAACGACTATAACCCTGTATTAGGACCTTAGAGGTCCAGAAGGTCCCATGCTTGTGTATTTCGGGGCAATACTTATCTCAGGAAGCAGTTTGATCGACTGCATGGCATGGACTCGACGAGTCTGATGAACAGACTCGGCGAGTAGTTTGAAGAATAACTGGGACTCGTCGAGTTGTTCTTCAGACTCGGCAAGTTGAGTCGGGGTGGCCCCGCGATTCTTCCAGGAGGAACTCGTCGAGTAAAAAGGGGATACTCGACGTGTAGAAAGGGTGTCTTAAGGAATCGGTGAGTTAAGGGCGAGTGGACTCAGATTCGTTGAACTCGGCGAGTCTTGGGGTGACTCGGCGAGTTAGGTCGCGGGTTGAGTGAAGTTCTGAGCCTGGGGACTCGACGAGTCTTAGGGTTGACTCGGCGAGTAGGGTCAGTCAGGGGTTGACTTTGACCTTGTCTTTGACCAAGGATTTACCAGTGGTTCTAGGGGTATTTTGGTAATTGTGGTTATCGTTTGAGTTCAGTGCATTGGTGACTATCCAGAGGTGGAGATCGTATCAGTGATCGGAGCAGCTTGAGCTATCTGTTCAGTCGGCAGTTTCGAGGTGAGTTATCCTCACTATATCGTTAGGGTTTATGGCACCAAGGCCGACCCTTTTTACCGGATGGAAATCCGGGAAGTTGTCATTATATGTTACAGGCCGGAAGGCATTACTATGTGGACCGAAAGGTCATGGCCTGGAAAGGCGTATGTATGCATTTAGTATGTTGACTGATTCATAGGGTAATGTTATGATAGTGACCGGCTAGACCGGTATCTTGTTAGAGTAATGCTATGATATGTGATCTGTTAATCGATTGTTGTCTATGAACTGCTATATGATTGGTTGTTATTTTATATATGCATTATATGCTTATGGGCTGGAAGGCGATATGTTATGGGCCGGAAGGCAATATGTTATGGGCCGGAAGGCGATTATGTTGTGTGATGGACCGGAAGGTCGGCGTGGGTAGGACCGAAAGGTTTACCCAGCAGGGACGGAAGTCCCCTGAGACACATGGACCGGAAGGTCAGGGCCTGGAAAGGCGTATACGTGGTTGGTATTCTGGGGGTATCTCACTAAGCTTTCGGGCTTACAGTTGTGGTTTTATGTTTCAGGTTCTCAAGAGTCTGCGGCAAGGCAAAGGCGTGATCGTACCGTTCCTCGCGTTGGTGTTTTATGAATTGAACCTGGGAAATTACTTTGTTTAATAATGTATTGAAAACCTTTTTGCAACGATGTTAATAAAATGGGTGATTTTGAAAAGTTTTATTTGTTTGAAATTTTGGATGTTACATTCTAGCCTTAGAAACCCTATGTTTACCTTTATTCTCTGTAGTGGATTTCTTCCTGTTAGTAGTTGGTCTACCAGGAATACTTCTACTAATAGGAGGCAATAGTGGAGTATAATTTGTCTCTGGCCACATGTCACTGCCATTCATGGGGTCAATTATGTAACTGTATGCCTTCCTAAATGTGGTGGTGCTATACATGTTGTCTACATACGCTTCTACATCCTTATTAAGATAGGATATGCTGGTTATAAAATGAGCACATCCATATCCATTCAATTACCACAACCTACAGGAACATGTTTTCCTTTCTAAGTCTACTAGATAGTATTTGATAATACCTCTTATTTTTAAGCAAATTCACCTTATCCCTTATCTCTAGACAAATATGATTTCCCCATTGTTGTCCCTTTAATTCCATGTTGTACAATCTGTCCATCATGTACAATCTTAACTCCTCTAACACAGTGACTATGGGCTTCTTCTTGACATCTACTATTACGACATTAAAACTTTCATAGAATCTATTTTCAACTGCATCACAACACCTTCCAGGTTGAAAGAAAGCTCTTGACCAGGTATTTGGATCTTTCTCCATGAGATATTGATGTGCATTTGGGTTCAATGTCTTAATTTCCTTAATCACAACTTTAAAAGCATGCTCAGTTGTAGATTTAGATGCTCTCTAAAACAAGGTATGATATATGACACCAATGAATCTCTTCTGCAAATTTTGGCAAATATGTCTAGCATACTGCTTGTGCTCTACATATGGAAGCAACTATTTAACAGCCTCTATCAAACCCTGTATTAATAACAAGGTTTAAATCAAATTGTTTAAAATAAATATACATGAATTACTATGTAAAATACTAACCTTATGTTGGCCTTCCATTAAATTGAACCCTTTGCCTAAATTCAAGTTTAGATCATCAATGAGAATTTCCAAAAACCACTTCCAATTCTGCTTATTCTTTACACTAACCACTGCCCAAACAATAGGATATATCTTGTCATTTGCATCCCTCCCAATTGCACAAACCAATCCCCCCTTACAAATACCTTTCAAAAAACATCCATCAAGATCTATTATCCTTCTACACCCTTCCATCCAACGTTGTTTAACTCCTTGAAAACAAGCATAGAACTTGCTAAAATATTTATTTCCATTTAGACCTTCCTCCACATCTAGTTTCACAGTTGACCCAAGATTTGTCCTCAAAATCTCATCCCCATATGACCATAACTTACCATAATGTTCAACACAACTACCTTTAATAAGATTCAGTACATACTTCTTTTCTCTCCTACATTGGCCCATACTAACTTGGATACCAAACTTGGTCATTACTTTACCCTAATCTTCCTTACACTTAATTTCTGACTCTGTACAATCTCGTTGGTATAGTGAATCCCAATCCATGCATATGTCATCAGTGATCCAAACTTGAAGTTCCTAGCACAATTATGATTAGTTTTTAGTGACTTGATTTGGAAACTCTCTTCATCACTCATATAGGAAGCCCATAATCTAAATGTGCAAGCACCCTTACTACACCTCACCAAAAGTCTTTTCCTATCATTTTTTAAAAACACAGTAGATATCCATTAGCCACAACATAGTTGCACAACACTGATTTACTTGTCATGGACCTTTAAATCTCATTCCTAGAATTGATTTTTGTTTTTTCCATTGTAATAACTCATTAGATATGGAATGATTTTGGATGTTAGGTTCAAATTCTCTCCCATGATCATCATCTAGAATATTGTTATCCTCCTCACCATCAACACATAACTTACTCAAGAAAGGATCATTTGATGTCCTATTCATATGCACTACATCCTCACTAATTCAAACTCAACATTCCTAAGTTCATCCATGTTATCTTCATTTTCACCATCAATACAAGACTCACGTCCATCATCATCAAACCATCCACCAACACCAACCCCAATATGATCCACATAAACATAAATTATACCATATGTTCCATAAGCATCAAAAATAAAAGTATCATATTCCATATCATTTGACAAGTTGATCCAACTTGATGGTGGTAGTTATGGAGAGACAAGGGTTACCATTTGGTCTTGGAGGACGGAGTTAGGGTTGTCAGAGGAGGAGCTTGATTAGCTTTCGGGAGGCATTGAAATGAGAATGAAAGCACCAATTGATAGCACGCCAAATTGAGATGGTGAATCTCCCAAGAGAAAGTAAGAACAAGAAACTTGCATGCTTACTTTAACCAAATGTAGGGTACAATTTACAAAAACATGAAAGATATCGTTCTAGCTAAATTAAGGATATATACATGCAGGAACAATCGTTAGCTCGTAACTTAATGCAATTAGCTTCTACCGGAAAAGTGGAAGTAGGCCAAGTCTTCAATTATGTGGAGTTCCATACTTGTGCTTCAATCCCTATATACCTGTGCTTCAATCCTTGTAATGAGATGGTGTCATTATTTATCTCTTGGGCCTTTCAAACTTATTTTTTGATGGACTTCAGTTTGCTGACTCTTGTCTAGTGTATGGGCCGCATCACTTCCCCATGGTTGAGTTGACAATACCCTTGTAGCGCCCAATACCCCCATTGTTGCCATTAGGGGTGAGGAAAACCGGATACCCGAAAATTCGGATATCCGAACATTTTTACATAAGATTTTAGTATCCGAATCCGTATCCGGATTTCGGATATCCGATTTTTCGGATATCCGAAATCCGGATACGGATTCGGATACCAAAATCATATATCCGAATTTTTTGTCTAATCTATTAAACAGTCAAGAAACTCAGTTTAGTAAAGATTAATAAAAAAAACTAATAACAAAAAAACTAATCGGGTATCCGGTTTTCCGGATATTTTCGGATCGGGTTTTTGGTTTTCGGATCGGTTTTTCCGAATACGGATATTTTTAAGCGCCCTTAGTTGCCATGTAAATTACAAAAAATAAAATAAAAAATACTGATGACAACTTCTTGTTACGCCCATTATCACCATTTAATTTTCATACATGGCTACAAAAAATATGGATGAATTTAAATGTATTAGATGTCGGTAGAAGATGTTAGGGTGTAGTAGTTTAAGGATGAATAGTAGTTTCACATGTCTCAATGTATGGTATCAATTTTTAGAGCACATGCTTGTTAGGTAGTAATTCAATAAGATGACAATAGACGCTTCTGTCATCAATTTTTCAAAGGTTTCCATCACAGACATTTATTCTAACAACAAAGCTTTTGAACACAAGTTTGGAGGTTTTTGAGCACATGTGTGGGAACTTTCTATTTCACTTTTGCACCAATCGTTTTTTCTGCACTTCTAGTTTGAGCAGCAAATTGTGTCCCTCTTCTTGTACTCTAAAATTACAAGTAACTTGATCTTAAACCCACCCATTTAATTAGCATATCTTGTTGTGTACACAACATTTATTTTTGTGTCATGTTCGTGTCTGATTTACGGTTTAAGGTTTAGACCTTTAAATATGTCGATAGATTGAAAGAGTAGGAGTTAGAGATGTTGAACATTAAAATCAAAAAAATTGGAAAACTAATAGTTTGGGAGGCATTAGGATGAATATCACAATAAGTTTAGAGGAAGAAAATCACATTGAAAGGGAAATGGATGAGTAAGATTGTGGATAATATCAATGAAAAAGTGAAAAACTAAAAATAAGTATCGATGGGAACAGCTAATTAGTATATGCTCTTAATTAAAAAATAAAAAACTAAAAATAAGTATCGACGGGAAAGGAGAATTAGTAGCTTCCACATTATAAAGCGATCCAACCCAAATTTTCTTTTATGATTACTTTTGATTCTAGGCATGCTGAGTTTACATAAAAGATTAAAAGAAGTTGCCTATATATAAATGTGTCATTTTAGTGTTAGAAAGTTTGGACTTTAACCTTACCCGTTTAATTGTCGTGACATATCTACCCGTTTAATAAAATAAGTTTAAATCTTTTACCCATACACATTTATTTCATGTCGGGTCGATAATTTTCACCCTTAGTTTTTTATAGATTTCAGCTAGAAAAATGGTTCTAGTCTCTCCTTAGGGTGAGAAATCCAATGATTGTTGCAATGACATGATAGTTCGAAATATTATAGCTTAATTTTTTTTAATAAACTAATAGAAAACATAGTCATACTCAAAGTTTAGCACGCTTTTTATTTTGCGGAATTTGCATGAATGGTCATGTGGTTTATAATTTTTTGTGTTTCAGTCCAAAAACGTATGTGATTACATTAGTGGTCCAAAATGATATATTTTTTTGAATTTGTTTCATTCTCAAATTAAAAAGACTATTTAACACTTTTATATATATATATATATATATATATATATATATATATATGTATGTATGTATGTATGTATGTATGTATGTATGTATTGGTTTTTAGATTTATTCTAATTATTCTAGAATGAAAAAAATACAAAAAGCATGTAACAATAATCCCACCAGTACTCCCCTCTCTTTAAAGGCGTTGACTAAAACTCATCTCTATCTCCCTCGCTCAACTATCTAAGACCTAGCATCCACAACCCCTTCTTGCCGGAAAGTACCTTCGTGTCATTGCCTCCATTCCTATATCCTTCTCTAACTCATGTCCCCTCTTTCATCTTTTGACACCGGTGAAACCACCACCACAACGTTTCCCCTTCCATGGTATTGGTACAACCACGATAAATTGTGTGGTTTACAATTATGGATGTTACCGGTTGGTATCAAAACCATGGTTTAAACTAATTACGTTGGATTATCCTTCCTAGGTTTAAAAAATAAAAATATGGGTGTGTGTTCCTTGTGAAAGTGACGTGATTATTTTTACACTTGTGTACCTGGTTTGGTGCAAGAGTTATGATCAGGATAATATCTCCCTATATAGATTATAGATTAGGAGGTTTTGTCAATTTTTTGTGGTAATGAGAACTTATTGGGAATTTCTATTACCATGTGGGACATAGGTAACTAGGAATTACTGAAAAAGAAAGTCACATAGTTTGTCTCTATGATAAAGTTGGAATTCGAATAAAGAAACTTTGAAACTTATGAGAGTCATGTTATTTATGTAGTAAAATTATAGGAGCGGCTCTCAAGGGTGATGCGTTTCATCAAAGGAGTCTGGAAGAATTCTTGTTGTCAAGGAAGAAAGTCGTAACGGCTTACACTTATACCGATTAATTCGCAAACTTATTGGCATTGTTCGACAGCATGTGGTTTACGGAAGAAAGGAAGGCCTAGTGTTATGAGAAAGGCCTACCCTCAGAATATTACACTACATTGGTGAAATGATATCATGTACTATATAAAGCGACAATGGTAGTATTATATATTAGAGGATTTTAAGAAGAATAAAATGGGTGTGAGGAAGAGGTCAATGGTACAACTTGTGTCGTCATAAACACTTGGCGAAAAGTTTAGTTGGAACATGACAGTGTTGCTGACGTGTCTAGAAAGGCATGAAGGTAAGAAATACGAAGAGTACATAGAAGAAAAGGTTACAAATAAGAGTGAAGTTTTAACTCCTAAGTCGAGGTGATGTGTGGAATCATAACGTCTTAATAAATCAATGGATGACTTATATCCGTGTGTGTGTGTGTGTGTGAAAGGTGGTTATTTCCTTTTGTGAATCAGCTGAAAAGGTTGTATTAAACCTTATGATGGTAAGGAGTCGTAAAAAGGGGATTGCAGAGTCATATAGATTTGTGAGAGTATAAAAGTCTCTTGTTGAGAGCTTAAGGCAAGTATTAAATTGGGTAAGGAACTTAATGATCAAGTGACTGATGAAATATGAGATATGAAACTTCATGGACGTGTGACTCCTTGATGTGAGGGACTAGTGTATAATTACATCTCATCAATGTACTTGTAACAACCCAAAAATACGACCCAAAAATTTCATTTTTCAATATAACCAAAAACCATAATCTGAGTGTCATATCATAAAAACCATACGTGATGTATCCCAAACATAATAAAAACAACACTGTGCGGAAACTGTATCATATCCATGTCATATAAAAATCAAAAACTAAATCAACTCCCAGGATAAAAGCTGAAGCTGTGGTGTGTGCGATGCCATCATCCCGAGCTCTTCCCTCTGCTAGCGGAAGTACCTGAAACCAAAACTAAAACTATAAGCACGAAGCTTAGTGAGCTCCCCCAAACTACCACATACCATACAATACACATAAGCACATACTGGGCCTTGCCCACTGCATCAGACCGAAGTCTGGAACTAGCTGCATCGGACCAAAGTCCGGAACTGACTGGGACCTTGTCCCCTGCATCAGACCAGAGTCCGGAACTGACTGCATCGGACCGAAGTCCGGAACTAACTGCATCGGACCAAGGTCCGGAACTAACTGCATCGGACCGAAGTCCGGAACTAACTGCATCGGACCGAAGTCCAGAACTAACTGATCATGGCATAGCATAAAACATAACAACTATTATAAACACATAAACTACATACTGCATCGGAACAGAGTCCGGAACACATAACACAAACATGCTTGAATCACAAAGACATCAAGCACTCTAACTACTGCATCAGACCAAAGTCCGGGAATACTGATAATTAAACGGGCCGGCATTGTGGCCGTAGACCCGTTCCTACTGAAGAGAAACTCACCTCGTGAACTGGCTGCTGAGTGAATAACTCTGAGGGCTAACTGCTGCTGCTCCGGTATCTCCCCGGCTGCAAGTCCATAAATACACTCAATCAAATACTAAACACTGCACTGGGTAAAAATGACTCTTTTACCCTTGGTCAAAGTCAACTGTTGGTCAAGGTCAACTCTCAGTCAAAGTCAACCCACAGTTGACCTGACTCGCCGAGTTGGGCCGCCAACTCGCCGAGTCCTTATTCTCACTCCTCGACTCTACTCGCTGCTACTCGTCGAGTATGGCATCGACTCGACGAGTACTCTCCCGATCCAAGAATTCAGACAATCTTCATCCGACTCGCCGAGTCCTATGAACAACTCGACGAGTTGTTCTTGAGCTTTAGAAGATTGCCTTGGACTCGCCGAGTTGTATGAACAACTCGCCGAGTCCCTCCATTACTGAGTCTACCCTCAAACTCGCCGAGTCCACTCCACTACTCACTGGTCCCACTCGACACCGCTCAAAAGGAAGAAATCGGGGACTCGCGACTAGACTCGCCGAGTCGTTCTTCCGACTCGCCGAGTCACCGCCATGCAACTATTCTACACTCGATTCTGTTCGAATCCAATACATACAAATGATAGATCTGAGTCCAATAAGCTGATTTACCACGTAAAGTTTCCAACTTTACGTGTACAAACGCATGAACAAGGGAATAAAGGCTAAAAGATGCTTAAAAGGGGTAGATCTAGGGTTAATATGCAAAATAGCTCCATAAAGGCAATAGATTTGGGCTCTACAACTCCTAAATGAACAGATCTAAGGTTATCTCGGCATAAGAGAGCTTCCATATCAACATAAAGCTTTGAGAAAGGCATTAACAAGATCTAGAAAGGGTTTTAAGGCATAAAAGAGAGGGAAAACTGAAGAATACCTCAAAGAGCTCTTGCTTTCCCTTGAATCTCTGCTCTGAAATCCTTCTCCTTGCTCCTTTCTTCTTCTCTTTCTTCAAGCCTTCACAATAGCACACAAAATCACTTAGAATCACTCAAGAACGAATTAGGGTTTTCTCACAGCTTTTGAGGGTGAAGGAGGCGAGATTGGGGGCTATAAGGTGGCTTAAATAGTGGGCAACCCTGGGATTTAGGGTTTCTCCCAGACGGACAGACTCGCCGAGTCCGGAATATGGACTCGCCGAGTCGCCAGCTAACACGTGCTCGAAATCCCGACCCTACTCGGCGAGTCAGGCTATGAACTCGCCGAGTCCCTCTTGCAAAATTTCAAAATAAATACCAAGGAATTATCATACCGGAGACGGGTCATTACAATTCTCCCCCACTTATCTCAGACTTCGTCCTCGAAGTCTGCTACGGCTGAATCTGCAAATATCTCTGGGTAGTGCTCCCTCATCTCCTCCTCAGCCTCCCACGTCCACTCAGACCCCTTCCGGTGCTGCCACTGCACCTTCACTAACTGAATTTCCTTGTTCCTCAAGGTCTTGGTCTTCCGGTCCAGAATCGCGACCGGCCTCTCGATATAATTCAGGCTACTATCAACCTGAATATCTTCTAGGGGAACGATTGCTGACTCATCCACCAAACACTTCCTCAACTGAGACACATGGAAAGTGTTGTGGATCTGACTAAGCTCCTCAGGAAGATCTAACCGATAAGCAACCCGACCCACCCGGGCCAAAACCCTGAAAGGACCAATAAATCTGGGGCCCAACTTGCCCCTCTTCCGGAATCTGATGACACCCTTCCAAGGTGAGACCTTCAGAAGGACCATATCTCCCACCTGGAACTCCAAGTCCGAAGGCCTCCTGTCGGCGTAACTCTTCTGCCGACTCTGCGCAGTCTGCAGTCTACTACGGACCTGCTGGATCAACTCGGTCGTCTTGAGCACCACTTCTGTGCTCCCAATGACTCGCTGACCGACCTCGCCCCAACAAATCGGGGTCCTACACTTCCTCCCATACAACATCTCAAAGGGAGGTCGATCAATGCTCGCATGATAACTATTGTTATACGAGAATTCCGCTAACGGAAGATACGTATCCCAACTGCCACCGAAATCTAGGACACATGCCCTAAGCATGTCCTCGAGAGTCTGAATCGTCCTCTCGCTCTGCCCGTCTGTCTGAGGGTGGAAAGCGGTGCTGAAATGGAGACGAGTACCCATCTCGTCGTGGAACTGCTTCCAGAATCTGGATGTGAAACGGACATCTCGGTCTGACACCACCGATACTGGCACTCCATGACGTGCCACGATCTCTCGCACATAGATATCGGCTAACTTCTCCGCCGATATACTCTCCTGGATCGGGATAAAGTGGGCACTCTTCGTCAACCGATCCACTACTACCCATATCGAATCCACCCCTCGTGCGGTCCTGGGAAGCTTGGTGACAAAATCCATGGTGATGTCCTCCCATTTCCACACGGGAATGTCTAACGGCTGCATCCTGCCGTGGGGTCTCTGGTGCTCTGCCTTGACCTTCCGGCAGGTCAGGCATCTCTCGACGTACCAGGCGACGTCCCGCTTCATGCAGGGCCACCAATAATCATGTCGAAGATCTCGATACATCTTCGTCGCCCCTGGGTGGATAGAAAACCGAGACTTATGAGCCTCATTCATCAACACTTGCCATACTCCACCCCAGTACGGTACCCACACTCTCCCGTGAAGCGTCAACAAACCACGACTATCATAATCAAACGAGGCTACTCGGCCCACGATCCTCTCACACTTCTGTCTCTCCTCCTTGAGGCCCTCCACCTGAGCCTCCTTGATCCGCTCCAACAACGGAGTGATCACTGTCATCCTCAAACATAGATCTCTGATAGGGGCCGCCGACACTTTGCGGCTTAGGGTGTCGGCCACCACGTTGGCCTTCCCTGGATGGTAAAGGATCTCACAATCGTAATCCTTTAGCACATCCAACCACCTCCTCTGACTCATGTTCAGACTCGGCTGATCCATAAGGTACCTCAAACTCTTGTGATCCGTGTAAATAGTACAACGGACCCCATAGAGGTAATGCCTCCAAATCTTGAGGGCAAACACAACTGCCCCCAGCTCCAAATCATGGGTAGGATAATTAGCCTCGTGAGGCTTCAACTGTCTCGAGGCATAAGCTATCACATGGCCTCGCTGCATCAAAACTGCTCCCATACCTGTGATCGAGGCATCACAATAGACTACGAAGTCCTCTACTCCCTCTGGCAAGGTAAGGATCGGAGCCTCGCACAATCTCTGCCTGAGGGTCTCGAACGCTGACTGCTGCTCAGGACCCCAACGAAATACCACTGACTTCCTGGTCAGTCGGGTGAGCGGCACTGCTATCTTGGAGAAATCCTGAATAAATCTCCGATAATACCCTGCCAACCCTAGGAAGCTCCGAATCTCAGATGGAGACTTCAGGACCTCCCACTGCATCACGGCCTCAATCTTGGCCGGATCCACCAAAATACCCTTCTGGTTGACGAGGTGACCAAGGAACTGCACCTCGCGCAACCAGAACTCACATTTGGAGAACTTTGGGAAAAGTCTCTCCCTCCTCAAAGCCTCCAGCACCTCCCGCAGGTGCTCCTCGTGCTGCTCCTGCGTCTTGGAATATACCAAGATATCATCTATGAACACTATCACTGACCGATCCAGCATCGGCCTACACACGCGGTTCATGAGATCCATGAATGCGGCTGGAGCATTAGTGAGCCCAAATGGCATCACCACAAACTCATAATGACCATACCTGGTCCTGAAAGCAGTCTTCTGTACATCCTCATCTCTAACCCGCATCTGATGATAACCGGAGCGTAGATCGATCTTGGAGAACCAAGACGCTCCCTGAAGCTGATCAAACAAATCATCTATCTTCGGAAGTGGGTAACGGTTCTTCACCGTTACCTTATTCAACTCCCGATAATCTATACACATACGATGCGACCCATCCTTCTTCTTCACAAACAGGATCGGCGCTCCCCAAGGCGAACTGCTCGGCCGAATGAAACCCTTGTCTAACAGCTCCTGCAGCTGTGTAGACAACTCCTGCATCTCAGGGGGAGCTAGTCGATACGGTGCTTTGGCTATCGGAGCCGCACCAGGAATTAGGTCGATCCTGAACTCGACCTGTCTCTCAGGAGGTATCCCCGGCAAATCCTCGGGAAACACGTCCGGGTAGTCTCGAACAATAGGAACATCATCAACTGTCGTCTTGCCCTTCTCCCGGGCATCCAAGACGTAAGCTACAAAACCGGCGCAACCCTGCTGAACATAGCGCCTCGCCCTTGCGGCGGAACAAAAGGTCGGTCCTCGCTGCGGCCTCTCGCCCTGAATCACTAACTCTCCCCCACTGGGAGTGCGAACCCTCACTAGCTGAAGCTCACAATCAATCACCGCCCCATTGGGGCTTAGCCAATCCATGCCCACAATAACCTTATTCCCTCGCAGAGGAATAGGTACCAGATCCACTGAAAACTGCTCGTCAAATAACTGAAGAGAACACCCTCTATGCACTCTGTCGACCCTCACGGTCCTATCATCTACTATCTCAACCTCTAATGGACAATTCAGCTCCCCTGGAGCTCTACTAAATCTCTTGCTAAGTGCAAGTGATACGAATGATCGGGTAGCCCCCGAATCGAATAATACCAAAGCAGAAATGTCGTTCACAGAGAACGACCCTGAATAAAACATACAATCATAAGCAATATTCAATCAATAATAATAAAGAGATAAAGGGAAGATACATACCCGTCACCACATCAGGAGTCGCCCGCGCCTCCTCTGCTGTCATCTGAAACGCCCTGCTCTTCGCCACCGGCGTCTCGGCTTGGCCCTGCCGGCCATCTGTAATCCTCAAGGTAGCAGGGGCAGGTGTAGCCACCTTCCCTGCTGCAGCTAAACTCGGACACTGGGACTTTTTATGTCCCTTCTGATTGCACTAAAAGCAAATCGGATCTGATGCTGCGACGGTAGTAGCAGGGGCCGTGCAATCCCTACTCAAATGCCCAATCCGACCGCACTTGTAGCAGCCGGAACTCTCTGCCTTGCACGCTCCCTCGTGCAATCTCCCACACTTGCCACATCGACCGTGGCTCTGCTGACTCCTAGATCTGTGATCCGAAACCTTGGGCTTTTTGCCCGAACCGCCTGTACCTGAAACCGCCTCCGGTTTCCTCTTCTTTTCCATATCGAGATCAATCTCCCTCTCCCGAGCCCTAGCAATAATATCTTCCAGCGTTTTACAGCTGGACCGGCTCACAAACTGGCGAATATCGCTCCGCAACATCTCATGATATCGGGCCTTCTTCATTTCCTCATCAGCTACGTACTGAGGAACGAGAAGAGCCCTCTCCCTGAACTTGGCGGTGATCTCCGCCACTGTCTCTGTAGTCTGGGTGAGGTCCTGAAACTCCCTAGCTAACTGCTGCACCTCAATGACCGGTGCAAACTCTGTCCTGAACCTGGTAGAGAAATCAGCCCAGGTCATGGCGTCCAATGCTGCATCATCCCCAATGGCATGTCCGACCTCCTCCCACCAATCCCGTGCCCTGTCCTTCAGAAGACAGGACGCCAGTCTGACCTTGTCCCCCTCGGGACATCTGCTAGTACGGAAAGCATTGGCCACATCCGCCAACCATCTGGTACTCGCTATGGGGTCTCGCGCCCCATGATAGTCCGGAGCTCCACAAGCCCTGAACTCCCTGAAAGTAAGGGTGCGCGACCCCATCATGGCCGCCACCTCGGCACGGAAGGTGCCCAATCTCTCATCCATCAGCTCTAGAATCCCCTCCTTGATCGAACCGAAGATCACAAGAGTCTGCTCTAAAATGATACGAGTAATCTCTGAAGAAAGAAACTCTCTGGTCTGCTCATCCATGTGCTCGCTCCCCGAGCCTGATCCTGATCCCTCCCCGACACCTCCACTGCCGGTTGCTGTCCTCGGACGCAAAACCACCATACTGAAACACATCATAGCAATATCAGAAAACTGAAATATCTCAAGGGATCATTGATACTACTACTAGCTTCCTGGCCTTGTCTCGGCCTTCCTTGATTCGAGTACAGATCCTCTGCTTTCAGTAGTACGGGCCCATACTACCTTCCACATCTATCCGTACTTCCTCAAGAACCGCCTTGACTCCACCAAGTCACTTCTACTACTGCTAATCTCTGCTACTCTCATCCTAGGCTTGCCCTAGGGAAACCTCAGACTCAACTCAACTAGTCCTCAGCTGCTGAAGGTCTCCTTATAATGCTAGTTAGCCACCACCTGAACACCATCACATGTGACGAGGATCAAATAATCCTTCAAGTAAAAGACCCGTCCCTATAACGGTTGGACTCAAACAAGAGCTGTGCAAT
Source organism: Lactuca serriola (assembly GCF_051521515.1). Lineage (NCBI taxonomy): Eukaryota > Viridiplantae > Streptophyta > Magnoliopsida > Asterales > Asteraceae > Lactuca > Lactuca serriola. The sequence continues at coordinate 213,898,500 of NC_136416.1, forward strand.
AGGGCCAGTTCCAGCACTCTGGGATTATTCAACCCTGATCACATGTGGTGTGACGTGTTCACCTAATGGCTAACTCCCATCACTCAGAACTCCCACAAAGCACGAAGCAAGCAACATTCGGATAAAGGAAACATACTCAGGCAAAACTATTCTCATAACGAGAAACTGTACTAGCATACAGTGCTAAGCTCATACTATCAGGCATAACCTAAACAGGCTATCCTACTGCTGTCTACTCAATACTAGCATGCAATACTCATAAAGTTGTAACACATAAAGCAGGCACATAAGGCATCCTCCTAGATCCTTAGTCCTATACTAGCATGCTGTTCTACTGAAGCTGGAACAATTAATCATAATAATAAAACTTGTATTGGTAATTTGGGAGTACTTACTTGAGCTCGGCTGATCGCATGCACCACACCCTTATCTTGTTTAAAAAAAATTTCTTTCTTTCTAAGTGCTTTCAAAATTCTTTTAGAAAACATTTTCCTTTTTAGAAAAATCTTTTTATTTCCCCTTAGTTTGAGTTCAGATACACCCGGAAGTGCATCCGAATCCCTCAAACCAGGGCTCTGATACCAACTTGTAACAACCCAAAAATACGACCCAAAAATTTCATTTTTCAATATAACCAAAAACCATAATCTGAGTGTCATATCATAAAAACCATACGTGATGTATCCCAAGCATAATAAAAACAACACTGTGCGGAAACTGTATCATATCCATGTCATATAAAAATCAAAAACTAAATCAACTCCCAGGATAAAAGCTGAAGCTGTGGTGTGTGCGATGCCATCATCCCGAGCTCTTCCCTCTGCTAGCGGAAGTACCTGAAACCAAAACTAAAACTGTAAGCACGAAGCTTAGTGAGCTCTCCCAAACTACCACATACCATACAATACACATAAGCACATACTGGGCCTTGCCTACTGCATCAGACCGAAGTCTGGAACTAGCTGCATCGGACCAAAGTCCGGAACTGACTGGGACCTTGTCCCCTGCATCGGACCAGAGTCCGGAACTGACTGCATCGGACCGAAGTCCGGAACTAACTGCATCGGACCAAGGTCCGGAACTAACTGCATCGGACCTAAGTCCGGAACTAACTGCATCGGACCGAAGTCCAGAACTAACTGATCATGGCATAGCATAAAACATAACAACTATTATAAACACATAAACTGCATACTGCATCGGAATAGAGTCCGGAACACATAACAAAAACATGCTTGAATCACAAAGACATCAAGCACTCTAACTACTGCATCAGACCAAAGTCCGGGAATACTGATAATTAAACGGGCCGGCATTGTGGCTGTAGACCCGTTCCTACTGAAGAGAAACTCACCTCGTGAACTGGCTGCTGAGTGAATAACTCTGAGGGCTAACTGTTGCTGCTCCGGTATCTCCCCGGCTGCAAGTCCATAAATACACTCAATCAAATACTAAACACTGCACTGGGTAAAAATGACTCTTTTACCCTTGGTCAAAGTCAACTGTTGGTCAAGGTCAACTCTCAGTCAAAGTCAACCCACAGTTGACCTGACTCGCCGAGTTGGGCCGCCAACTCGCCGAGTCCTTATTCTCACTCCTCGACTCTACTCGCTGCTACTCGTCGAGTATGGCATCGACTCGACGAGTACTCTCCCGATCCAAGAATTCAGACAATCTTCATCCGACTCGCCGAGTCCTATGAACAACTCGACGAGTTGTTCTTGAGCTTTAGAAGATTGCCTTGGACTCGCCGAGTTGTATGAACAACTCGCCGAGTCCCTCCATTACTGAGTCTACCCTCAAACTCGCTGAGTCCACTCCACTACTCACTGGTCCCACTCGACACCGCTCAAAAGGAAGAAATCGGGGACTCGCGACTAGACTCGCCGAGTCGTTCTTCCGACTCGCCGAGTCACCGCCATGCAACTATTCTACACTCGATTCTGTTCGAATCCAATACATACAAATGATAGATCTGAGTCCAATAAGCTGATTTACCACGTAAAGTTTCCAACTTTACGTGTACAAACGCATGAACAAGGGAATAAAGGCTAAAAGATGCTTAAAAGGGGTAGATCTAGGGTTAATATGCAAAATAGCTCCATAAAGGCAATAGATCTGGGCTCTACAACTCCTAAATGAACAGATCTAAGGTTATCTCGGCATAAGAGAGCTTCCATATCAACATAAAGCTTTGAGAAAGGCATTAACAAGATCTAGAAAGGGTTTTAAGGCATAAAAGAGAGGGAAAACTGAAGAATACCTCAAAGAGCTCTTGCTTTCCCTTGAATCTCTGCTCTGAAATCCTTCTCCTTGCTCCTTTCTTCTTCTCCTTCTTCAAGCCTTCACAATAGCACACAAAATCACTTAGAATCACTCAAGAACGAATTAGGGTTTTCTCACAGCTTTTGAGGGTGAAGGAGGCGAGATTGGGGGCTATAAGGTGGCTTAAATAGTGGGCAACCCGGGGATTTAGGGTTTCTCCCAGACGGACAGACTCGCCGAGTCCGGAATATGGACTCACTGAGTCGCCAGCTAACACGTGCTCGAAATCCCGACCCTACTCGGCGAGTCAGGCTATGAACTCGCCGAGTCCCTCTTGCAAAATTTCAAAATAAATACCAAGGAATTATCATACCGGAGACGGGTCGTTACAGTACTAGTTATAGACCTGAGGTGCAAGGATATGAAACTTTTAGAAGCTGACTAGGTGATCAACGAATAGATATAATGGTGCACTTCCAAATTCTCATATAGAGAAGGTACTAAGAAGAATAAGCAAATGGGTTTGGTAAAACTTGTGAATCGGGAAATATAATGGTAAAGTCAGAACTACATGATAATCATTTGCATTCAATGTTATGGCATGCGTATCACTACAGCACATGTCACTCGTTGTGATCTGACAAAATCATGAGGTTGTTCTAAAATCGAGTTTGAGATAGGAAATTCCAGTTGGGTATGTTGGAATACTAAGGGTGTGTGAATAAAGACCTTTAGGTAGCATGTGTTAAGTAACATTAGAACATTTAATGTGTAATGTCTGGTGTACGAACATTATGCAATTATTAGACAAATGATGTATTTGGATGTGATAATTATGGTTAGTTGTGGAGTGATCATGTTTGATACTTCATTAAAGAAGTTAGAAGGAAGCCTGGTAAGTGGTTGCCCAATTACTGATAAAATTAGAGTACCTTAGTTGAAGCATGATGGGAAAGGGATATGGTAATGGGATGCGTAAAAGATTCCAATGGTGAATGTGATTTGGGGCACAAAAAAATCTGCTAGAATTTGGTCCAATGTTCTTAGTTTAGTTAACAGTAGTATGAATTCAACTTCTTCAACCGGTAGTGTGAAAATTGGAATTCTGAAAGGTGTTTTTGTGTCAAGTGGAACAAAAGGTCTGGGAATAGTCCATCACGTTTTCACCCATAACCATGAGTGGAAATTTCAAAATATGTTTGTGAGGTAGATTGAAGCAGTTGATGAGACAAGGTTGGATGATGTTATAAGTACTACCACAATTGACTAAAACGTTAACGGTTTAGTTTTTAGGAGAGGAAAACCCAAAAAACGTTGTTGTGGAAAATGTAAGGAATTGATTTTTGGCCTAGTTGAGGTTCTTAGTAGTCGGTATAAGTTCAAGGAGATGGTCTTCGTTGAAGTGATCTGCATTGTCAATGACGAGCATGAACTATGTCAACGACGAGCATGAACTGTGGGAGGTTACACTTGCCACACAATGTTTTTTACTGATTCAGGGGATAAGAAGGAGAATCGACGAGGATGTTTTGGTGTGGGTAAGATGGTCAGCATGGGTTGGGAAGTGGTAGTTGTTGGTGGTGATGGTGTGATAGTGATTGCTGGTAAATTCTTAGGATATGTTATAGTAGACTAAGAACATGAGTTTGGAAAGTGTGGTTTTACAAATCCGAGTTTATCTTCCAAGACTTTGACTAACCCATATGATTGATGAAGGGAAGTGGGGGTGATGAAGTGCTAACTCGTTCTGAATGTTAGCAATATAGAATTCAACACAGAGAGCTGAGAAGAAGAAATTTAGAAGGGAATTGGTATTGTGACCTGAGAGGATGGAATTGCTAACTTTTTCGAACTCTAATTGATAGGTCGAAACAACAATCAGTTGTCGAAGTTTGAAGTGGACGGCTTGGTAGTTCTCTTATGTGGAAGATCCGAGCGGAGTTCCAAGGCTCGAGAGAACTCCGTCCACATGCACAACAGGTGGTTGTTTGCTAGATGCTTGTACCGACTCAAGGCATCTACGGCGAAGTAAAAGATAACAATGGTAACTCGTTGAGCTTGTGTGATGGTATAGTAATCAAAGTAGGTTATTAGGTTGGAAAATGCTATCTAGTTAGATGTTACCATAGAAGTTGGATAGGGAAATTTTGGTGGTCGGAGGTGGTGGTGGTGGTGGTTTTTGTTGTTGTTGTTGTTGTTGTAAGGATGTTGACAAGTTGATCCAACTTGGTGGCGGTAGTAATGGAGAGACGGATAAGGGTTACCATTTGGTCTTGGAGGGCGGAGTTAGGGTTGTCAGAGGTGGAGCTCGATTAGCTTTCGTGACGCATTGAAATGAGAATGAAAGCACCAATTGATAGCAAGCCAATTTGAGATGGTGAATCTCCCAAGAGAAAGTAAGAACAAGAAACTCGGGGCAGTTTTCTGCTTACTTTAACCAAATGTAGGTTACAATTTACAGAAACATGAAAGATATTGCTCTAGCTAAATTAAGGAAATATACATGCAGGAACAATCGTTAGCTTAACTTAATGCAGTTAGTTTCTACCGGAAAAGTGGAAGTAGGCCAAGTCTTCAAGTATGTGGAGTTCCATACTTGTGCTTCAATCTTTGTAATGGGATGATGTCATTATTTATCTCTTGGGACTTTCAAACTTATTTTTTCATGGACTTCAGTTTGCTGACTCTTGTCTAGTGTATGGGCCGCATCACTTTCCCATGGTTGAGTTGACAAGACCCTTGTAGCGCCCAATACCCCCATTGCTGCCATGTAAATAACAAAAAAAAAAAAAAAAAAAAAAGATAAAAATTACTGATGACAGCTTTCCTGTTACGCCCATTATCTCCATTTAATTTCCATACATGGCTACAAAAAATATGGATGAATTTAAATGTATTAGAAGAAAATTTTCTTCGTCAAACAAAAGCTCATTATGTGTACAGATTCTAGAGTCATAAATGCTCTTTTTCCATAACTAGTTCATACGGCTAACTTTAAAACGACAAAAAAAAAATATTTTCGTTATTTACAATTCCATACAACTTGTTTTGAACTATATTTAATTGTCGCAAAATTTATCATTATTTACCATACAATCAATTATCTAGTATTGTGTAAGAACACCTATAAACTTAGTTCTTATTTGGTGTAATGGTTGACTAAAGAAAACATGGGTTTTCATGTCCTGGCACTACTAAGCCCTTGTGGCCATGGAGGTTCGCCTGCAGTGACTCCAGGGCATGAGGCAAAGCCTCATGTTTGCAGCGGGGGATTAGTCGGTGCACGAAAGCTGGCCCGGAAACCCTCGTTAGGGAAGTTCCCTTTCCAAAAAAAAAAAAAGTGTGACTTATGGTGTGTTGATGCGGCCGGACTATGAAGATGTTTCCTATTATTTAATTTTTTTTACATATATAAACAGAAATACGGCGAGTCAAAATATATACAGTTCATTATGTGTACAAGATTGTAGAGTGATCAACCATGCACAAGAAAACAAATTAAAATCCAAATTCATAGGGGACGCGCACATTAGCAAACAGCCAAACTGAAAATATCCCATTAGAAGTGTTTGAGAGTACATGATCAAGACACCTAGCTAGTGCACAAGGGTGCTTATTGTAATTATATTTAGGAAACAAGATACGATCTTAAAACATAAAGCAATAATACGAGTTGAACATCAAAACAAGATAACACAACAATTTCACAAACACATCTCTCAGGCTTCTTTATTTTGACAAGGTTATGTATGCAGGCTGCAAATACATGATATTTGTCCGCGTTACTAATAGGGATGAAGAATGACACTGAAAGAGTCGAGGTAATCCCCGTAGTTTCCGCTGAATCCACCAAAGCTACCCTTAGCGACTGGCAGCGAGAAACTAGTCCCCTGGGTTGTGCCATATGGCCCATACTTCTTTTTGTTGGTTAGGAAAGACAATGACGTAATCACAGTGTAGCCGGCATATACTCCCACAGTTCCGCTAATCCCGATGAGGTTCTCATCATCAGCAAATGTAAACTGAAGATATACCCAAATAGATGATAAATGATGTATGATAAAACTAGAATATAAGTGCAGTACATGTTTAGGTAACAGATGTAATGAAAGCCCACTGTACCGTATGAGGTGAACCACCATCACCACCATATGTTTCAGAATGGTGTTTGACATTATCACGATCCTTGTAAGTGAACCTGATTGAATCTACACAGCCTGAGGCACTGATACGGATCTCGCAAATCCTGCCCTCAGGGATGAATGTCCAGGGATTAACTCCACCCTTACCTCCCCACGGTCCAACCTGTACGCCATTGCCTGCCTGCATATAGGGGTGAAATAAAATATATAACTAAGAAGTGGAGAAATCTTAGCAATCACCAGATGAAGTACACCAGGTTAACCATAAACCCAGCATTTCAAAATATATATGGTGAAAGAGTATACCATGTTTGATCTGAATGTATTCTGAAAAGAAAAGATGAAAGTCGTGGAAAGTAATAAGTTATACATTTAGCCCCATTAAGAGACGGACTATTTATAGACCCGATCAGGTAGGGTTTTTACTGTATAATGGATTAAGATAAGATGTCTGGTCTTCCTGTAATGAAAACATAAAAGTTTATATTGATTTACTATGATTGGGTAAATGTAATTCTTTAGTAAAAGATGTCGGTAGAAGATGTTAGGGTGTAGTAGTTTAAGGATGAATAGTAGTTTCACATGTGTCAATGTACGGTATCAATTTTTAGAGCACATGCTTGTTAGGTAGTAATTCAATAAGATGACAATAGATGCTTCTGTCATCAGTTTTTCAAAGGCTTCCATCACAGACATTTATTCTAACAACCAAGCTTTTGAACACAAGTTTGGAGGTTTTTGAGCACATGTGGGTGATCTTTCTATTTCAATTTTGTACCAATCGTTTTTTCTGCATTTCTAGTTTGAGCAGCAAATTGTGTCCCTCTTCTTGTACTTTGAAATCTACAAGTAACTTGTTCTGAAACCCACCCATTTAATTATCATATCTTGTCGTGTCAACAAGTGTATTTTTGTGTTGTGTTCATGTCGGATTTACAGTTTAGGGTTTAGACGTTTAAATATGTCGATAGATTGAAGGAGTAGGAGTTAGAGACGTTGAAAAGTAAATGTGAAAAATAGGAAGACTAGTAGTTTGGGGGTATTGGAATGAATATCACGATAAGTTTAGAGGAGGAAAGTCACATTGAAATGGAAATGGGTGAGTAAGATTGTGGAGTATAACATGTTAATGAAAAAGTCAAAAACTAAAAGTAAGTATCAGCGGGACGGCTAATTAGTATATGATGTTAATTAAAAAGTGAAAAACTAAAAGCAGGGGCGGAACACGAGAAGTTAAATTAGGGGGGCCAAAATCAAATTTAAAAAAAAAACATATTAATAAGTTTAATTTGATTAAAGGATATGAGATATAGAAATTTTTAAATAAAACAACTAGTATGAAATATATTTATGTCGCTCATAATAATGGAACCTTTTCGAATAGTGATCTTGATTCGGCTTACAAGTCTAATGTTCTTCAATTTAAATAAAATAAAATAAAATGCTTTATAATATTATTATTGAGGAGGTCTATAATCTCAACTCTAAACCAAAACAAAATTTTGATCATCATTTATCTTGGTGGAGTAACCTTACCTTAGCTAAGCAGCTTATTTTTTTTTTCCAAAATCTCACTAAATGAGAATTTTGTACACGCTTTCAAGTATACGTTTGGTATTAACCAAGTGCTTTCTCTATGTATTACTATTTTTTATTTTTATATATATTACTATATTGAGATTGAGATGTTTAATTAAACATAAAAGAATAACCAAAATATTTATAAAACGTGGAAATAAATGCAAATAAAAGAACTGAAATTATAGTCTTAAAAAAGGAGAATGCACTCGGTAGGCCCACATTGGTTTAATGAAATAAATAAATAATACTCAACTTTGAAATATCTCATCCAATTCAAGTTTGCTAACGAGTTGCAAATAGACTAATAGGTTGGAACTTAGAACCCAAAAAAGCAAGGGGGCCATGGCCCCCCTTGGCTATAACTAAGTTCCACCACTGACTAAAAGTAAATATTGACTGGAACGGTTAATTAGTAGCTTCCAAATTATAAAACGATTCAACCAAAGTTTTCTTTTACCACTAGTTTTTATTCTAGGCATGCTGAGTTTACCTAAAAGATGAATAGAAGTTGTCTATATATAAACGTCTCATTTTTGTGTTAGAAAGTTTAGACTTTAACATTACCCGTTTAATTTTCGTGACATATCTACTCGTTCAATAAAATAGGTGGAAATCTTTTACCCATACTCGTCTATTTGCATGTCGTGTCGATAATTTCCACCCTTCAGTTTTTTATGGATTTCAGTTAGAGAAAATGGTTCTAGTCTCTCTTTAGGGTGAGTAATCCAATTACTACCGCAACGATATGGTAGTTTAAAATATTAATCTAATTACTCAATCGTTCTAGTTCAACCCACTTTTTATTTAGCGGAATTTGCAAGAATGGTCATGTGGTTTATAATTTTTTGTGTTTCGGTCAAAAAACGTTTGTGCATAAACTAGTACTACAAAATGATATATTTATTTATTTTTGTTCGGTCTCAACTTAAAAAACTACTATAACACTTATAATTGTTTTTTCATTGTTTTTTTTGGTTTTATTTTAATTTTTCTAAAATGAAAAATACAAAAAGCATGTAACAACAATCCCATCCTTACTCCCCTCTCTTTAAAGACGTTGACTCAAAATCCTCTCCGAATGCTCTCGCTCAACTATCTAGGACCTAGCATCTACAACCCCTTCTCGCCGGAAAGTACATTCGTCTCACTGCCTCCATTCCCCTATCATTCTCTATTTCTTGTCCCATTTTTCGTCTTTTGATAACGGTGAAACCACCACCACCATAATGTTTCCTAATCCATGGTATTGGTGCAACCATGGTAAATTATGCGATTTAAAATTATGGGTGTTACAAGTTGGTATCAAAGCCATGGTTTACGCTAATTACGTTGGATTATCCTTCCTAGGTTTAAACAATAAAAATAACGGTGTGTGTTCCTTGTGAAAGTGGTGTGATTATTTTTAGATTTGCGTGCCTGGTTTGGTAAGAGTTATGATTCGGATAATATCTCCCTATATAGATTAGGAGGTTATGTTAATTTTTTGTGGCAATGAGAACTGATTGGGAATTTCTATTACCATGTGAGACATAGGTAACTAGGAATTACTGAAAAAGAAAGCCATATAGTTTGTCTCTATGATAAAGTTGGAATTCTAATAGAGAACTAGAACTTTGAAAGTTATGAGAGTCCTGTTATTTATGTAGTAAAACTGTAGGAGCGGTTCGCAAGGGTGATGTTTTTTATCAAAGGAGTCTGGAAAAAGTCTTGGTGTCATGGAAGAAAGTCGTAACGGTTTACATTTATACCGATTAACTCACAAACTTGTTAGCATTGTTCGTCAATGCGTGGTTTACAGAAGAAAGGAAGATCTAATGTAATTTGAAAGGCATACCCTCAGAATATTAGAATATTATGCTGGTGAAATGATAATGTGTATTATATAATGCGACGGTGGTAGTATTATTTATGAGAGGCTTTTAAGAAGATTAAAACGGGTGTGAAGAAGAGGACAATGATACAACTAGTGTTGTCATAGACACTTGGCGAAAAGTTTAACCGGAACATGACTGTGTTGCTGACGTGGATAGAAAGGCATGAAGGTAAGAAATGCAAAGAGTACACAAAAGAAAAAGTTATGAAGAAGAGAGAACTTATAACTCCTAATTTGAGGCAACGTGTGGATCTGTAACGTATTAATAAATCTAGGGATGATTTATGTGTGTGTGAAAGGTTGTTATTTCCTTTTGTGAATCAGTTGAAAAGGTTGTATTAAACCTTATGATGGTAAGGAGTCATAAAAAAGGGATCAAAGAGTCATATGGATTCGTGAGAGTATAACAATCTCTTGTTAAGAGCTTAAGGCAAGTATTGAATTGAGTAAGGAACTTAATGATCAAGTGACTGATGAAATATGAGATATGAAACTTCAAGGACGTGTGACTCCTTGATGTGAGGGACTAGTGTATAATTACATCTCGTTAATGTACTAGTTATAGACCTGAGGTGCAAGGATATGAAACTTTTAGAAGCTGACTAGGTGATCAACGAATAGATATAATGGTACACTTCCAAATTCTCATATAGAGAAGGTAATAAGAAGAATAAGGAAATTGGTTCGGTAAAACTTGTGAATCGGGAAATAGAATGGTAAAGCAGAACTACACGATAATCATTTGCATGCAATTTTATGGCACGCGTATCACTACACACATATCAGTCGTTGTGATTTGAAAAAAACATGATGTTGTTCGTAATTGGAGTATGAGATGGGAAATTCTAATTGGGTATGTTGGAATACTAACGGTGTGTGAATAAAGACCTTTAGGTATCATGTGTTAAGTAACATTAGAACGTGTAATGTGTAATGTCTAGTGTACGAACATTATGCAATTATTAGACAAAGGATGTATTTGGATGTGATAGTTATGGTTAGTTGTGGAGTGATCATGTTTGATACTTCATTAAAGAAGTTAGAAGGAAGCCCGGTAAGTGGTTGCCCAATTACCGTTAAATTAGAGTACCTTAGTTGAAGCATGATGGGAAAGGGATATGGTAATGGGATGCGTAAAAGATTCCAATGGTGAATCTGATTTGGGGCAAAAAAAAATCTGCTACAATTTGGTCCAGTGTTCTTAGTTTAGTTAACACGAGTATGAATTCAACTTCTTCAGCCGGTTGTGTGAAAATTAGAATTCTTAAAGGTGTTTGTGTCAAGTGGCACAAAAGGTCTGGGCATACTCCATCATGTTTTCACCCATAACCATGACTGAAAATTTCGAAATATGTTTGTGAGGTTGATTGAAGCAATTGATGAGACAAGGTTGGATGATGTTATAAGTACTACCACAATTGACTAAAACGGTAACGGTTTAGTTTTTAGAGAGAGGAAAACCCAAAAAACGTTGTGGTGGAAAATGTAAGGAATTGATTTTTGGCGTAGTTGAGGTTCTCGGTAGTCGGTATGGGTTCAAGGAGATGGTCTTCGTCGAAGTGATCTGCATTGTCAACGACGAGCATGAACTGTGGGAGGTTACACTTGTCGCACAAGGTTTTTTTTTACTGATTCAGGGGATAAGAAGGAGAATCGACGAGGATGTTTTGGTGTGGGTAAGACGGTCAGCATGGGTTAGTAAGTGGTAGTTGTTGGTGATGATGGTGTGATACTGGTTGCTGGTAAATTCTTGGGATATGTTATAGTAGATGAAGAACATGAGTTTGGAAAGTGTGGTTTTGCAAATCCGAGTTTATCTTCCAAGAGTTTGACTAACCCATATGCTTGATGAAGGGAAGTGGGGTGATGAAGTGCTAACTCGTTCTGAATGTTAAGAATATAGAATTCAACACAGAGAGTTGAGAGGAAGCAATTTAGAAGGGAATTGGTATCGTGACCTGAGAGGATGCAATTGCTGACTTTTTCAAACTCTAATTGATAGGCCGAAACAATGGTCAATTGTCGAAGTTTGAAGTGGACGACTTGGTAGTTCTCTTATGTGTAAGATCCGAGCGGAGTTCCAAGGCTCGGGAGAACTCTGTCCACGTGCACAACAGGTGGATGTTTGCTAGATGCTTGTACCGACTCTAGGCATCTACGGCGAAGTAAAAGATAACAATGGTAACTCGTTGAGCTTGTGCGATGGTATAGTAATCAAAGTAGGTTACCATAGAAGTTGGATAGGGAAATTTTGGTGGTCGGAGGTGTTTCGGTGGTGATTTTTGTTGTTGTTGTTGTAAGGATGTTGACAAGTTGATCCAACTTGGTGGCGGTAGTGATGGAGAGACGGATAAGGGTTACCATTTGGTCTTGGAGGGTTGAGTTAGGGTTGTTAGAGGAGGAGCACGATTAGCTTTAAGGAGGCATTGAAATGAGAATGAAAGCACCAGTTGATAGCAAGCCAATTTGAGATGGTGAATCTCCCAAGAGAAGTAAGAACAAGAAACTTGGGGCAGTTTTCTGCTTACTTTAACCAAATGTAGGGTACAATTTACCGAAATGTGAAAGATATCATTCTAGCTAAATTAAGGAAACATACATGCAGGAACAATCGTTAGCTCGTAACTTAATGCAATTAGCTTTTACCGGAAAAGTGGAAGTAGGCCAAGCCTTCAAGTATGTGGACAGGGGTGGATGCTTTAAGGGGCCAGGAGGGGCCATGGCCCCTCCGTTTTTTAGCTTTCCAACTCCAATACTCAAGGAGTATGAATGTAGAAGCGGATCTCTTAGGGCTGATGAGGTTGTGTCCTCCCTGTTGTGTGGGACATATCTGTGATGATTGACGAGACCAAGTAGGGCCTTCGAAGAATATATGCAAAACGTTCCCGCTATCCATTCAATGCCCTTATTCATACTCAAACCTTCTTGCTTCAACGATTCTTCGAGTGACTAATTATCGGTGGCAGAATTGTGGACTCCTACATTGCTAAATTGCTCATGTTCTATGGAAATCTACCCAAATTAATCTGTATGCTTCTTTCTCTATCTCCATTTTAGTTATTTTCTTTTCTAAAATTGCTATCTACTTGTATTTGGAGTTCGATTATTAGGGTTTTGCAACCCAATTTTGATACAAATTCATTTTCATTTTTCAATGTTAACATCAATTTTGGCTTTGAAATCAGATTTCATACTCATAACATGTAGATTTGAATATGTATAGGAATGAGTATTTTGAGATTCAATAATCAAAATTATCAACAATAAAACCAGGGTCATCGCTCCTACTCTTTTCCCGGTTGAAAAGTTGAAAAGGTTGGCTATTGATCTTTTGAGGTAAATGTATTATATTTTTTTTTATTTCTCTTAGTTTTTTGGAATCTGATTCATATTGGTATGGCAGCATCATATTTTGTTAGTTTAAGCAAAATATTTGATTAAAGGATTAAAATCCTTTAAGGCTTTTGTAGGATGTAATACTTTGAGCTAAATATCTGATTACATGATTAAAAGATTAGAATCCTTTAAGACCTTTGCAGGTTGTTCTACTTTAAATTAATGACAGTTCATGATCATTGCATTTTTTTTATTACAGGGTTAAATGTGTCTTTTTAGTTACTAGATGAATAATGAGCTCATAAGTCCAATTCAATTAAATAGTTGTGTTTGGTTTATTTAGATCCATCATTTGGGCATTCTATATGCTTTATTTCACATATGAATATCTTGAAAGTAGCTAATAAATAGGTTTGATGCTTGGAGATTCTCACACACAGTAACCGTTGCTTTTACACTATGTACTTGTATGTTTTTGAGGCTGTCTATACTTAATCTCTTATGATCACTTGTTAGCCCTTTTTGGTGCTATTCACAGACGTAACTATGATGATATCAAAGAATATGAGCAAACTCTTACTAAACAGATCATGAATGATCATACTTTCTTTGTTAATGTTTACTTGATACGGTTATAGTTTTTCTTTTTATTGTAATAAATTTTCTTTACTTTTTATATGATTTATTTTGAAAGTTGGATTCGGCCCCCTAGTTCAAATGTCTGTGTTCCGCCCATGTATGTGGAGTTCCATACTTGTGCTTCAATCCTTGTAATGGGCCTTTCAAACTTATTTTTTGATGGACTTCAGTTTGCTGACTCTTTTCTAGTGTATGCGCGGTATCACTTCCCCATGGTTGAGTTGACAATACCCTTATAGCACTTAATACCCCCATTGTTGCCATATAAATAAATAAATAAATAAACTGATGACAGCTTCCTGTTACACCCATTATCACCATTTAATTTTCATACATCGCTACAAAAAATATGGATGAATTTAAATGTATTAGAAGAAATTCTTCTTCGCCAAACAAATGCTCATTATGTGTGATTGTAGAGTCATAATTGCTATTTTTCCATAACTAGTTCATATGGCTAACTTCAAAACAAAGAAAAAAATATTTTCATTATATACAATTCCATACAACTTGTTTTTAACTATATTTAAGTGTAGCAAAATTTATCATTATTTACCAGATAATCAATTATCTAGTATTGTGAAAGAACACCTACAAACTTAATTCTTATTTGGTGTAATGGTTGACCAAAGAAAACATGGGTTTTGATGTCCTGATCATCTGAAGCCTCGTTTGAACAATGTAAAGTGCGACTTATGTTGTGTTGATGCAGCTGGACTATGAAGATGTTTCCTATTATTTAATTTTCTTACATATATAAGAAGAAATACGGCGAGTCAAAATATGTACAGTCCGTTATGTCTACAAGATTGTAGAGCGATCAACCATGCAATGAAGAAAACAAAAACGAAATTCAAGGTGGACATATTAGCAAACAGCCAAACTGAAAATATCCCATTAGAAGTGTTTGAGAGTACATGATCAAGACACCTAGCTAGTGCACAAGGGTGCTTATTGTAATTATATTTAGGAAACAAGATACGATCTTAAAACATAAAGCAATAATACGAGTTGAACATCAAAACAAGATAACACAACAATTTCACAAACACATCTCTCAGGCTTCTTTATTTTGACAAGGTTATGTATGCAGGCTGCAAATACATGATATTTGTCCGCGTTACTAATAGGGATGAAGAATGACACTGAAAGAGTCGAGGTAATCCCCGTAGTTTCCGCTGAATCCACCAAAGCTACCCTTAGCGACTGGCAGCGAGAAACTAGTCCCCTGGGTTGTGCCATATGGCCCATACTTCTTTTTGTTGGTTAGGAAAGACAATGACGTAATCACAGTGTAGCCGGCATATACTCCCACAGTTCCGCTAATCCCGATGAGGTTCTCATCATCAGCAAATGTAAACTGAAGATATACCCAAATAGATGATAAATGATGTATGATAAAACTAGAATATAAGTGCAGTACATGTTTAGGTAACAGATGTAATGAAAGCCCACTGTACCGTATGAGGTGAACCACCATCACCACCATATGTTTCAGAATGGTGTTTGACATTATCACGATCCTTGTAAGTGAACCTGATTGAATCTACACAGCCTGAGGCACTGATACGGATCTCGCAAATCCTGCCCTCAGGGATGAATGTCCAGGGATTAACTCCACCCTTACCTCCCCACGGTCCAACCTGTACGCCATTGCCTGCCTGCATATAGGGGTGAAATAAAATATATAACTAAGAAGTGGAGAAATCTTAGCAATCACCAGATGAAGTACACCAGGTTAACCATAAACCCAGCATTTCAAAATATATATGGTGAAAGAGTATACCATGTTTGATCTGAATGTATTCTGAAAAGAAAAGATGAAAGTCGTGGAAAGTAATAAGTTATACATTTAGCCCCATTAAGAGACGGACTATTTATAGACCCGATCAGGTAGGGTTTTTACTGTATAATGGATTAAGATAAGATGTCTGGTCTTCCTGTAATGAAAACATAAAAGTTTATATTGATTTACTATGATTGGGTAAATGTAATTCTTTAGTAAAAGATGTCGGTAGAAGATGTTAGGGTGTAGTAGTTTAAGGATGAATAGTAGTTTCACATGTGTCAATGTACGGTATCAATTTTTAGAGCACATGCTTGTTAGGTAGTAATTCAATAAGATGACAATAGATGCTTCTGTCATCAGTTTTTCAAAGGCTTCCATCACAGACATTTATTCTAACAACCAAGCTTTTGAACACAAGTTTGGAGGTTTTTGAGCACATGTGGGTGATCTTTCTATTTCAATTTTGTACCCATTTCCAGTTGGACCTGCGAAAAAGGGTTATAGAATATAGAACCGTGTTTTTATGTAGGCGAGGCTTTTGGCTTATATGAAAACTAAGATAGAACCCGGTTAACGAATCTCGTCATATAACCAAAATGGTGCCCGGATCCAATTCTAAAAAACCGTGTCTTATAAGGTTTGTAAAATACTGCTTCTTTTATAAACAATCGGGACCTATAATATTTAGAAAACCTGGTTCTTTTATATGTATCAATCCATGTTATCCTTTGAGGTACAAACTGTAAATATATACTAGCTAGTTTCAAGATAATCTACCAAGTTCTTTTATTTAACTTTTAATAATTTTATATTAAAATTACTTACAATTGTTACATTGTTATATTTTTGCATATATATCAAAAATCTATAAAGACAAGATCTAACATGACCTATTTACTAAGGATTTATGGTATGAACCTTTTATATTGGACTCTCGGAAGATGTAAAAGTTAATGTCATAATTAAAATCCTCAAGTTTGTAGGGTTTTGTTGGTTTTGCCCAAAGTTGAATTTTATGTTCGTTTTTACTCTCATATTTTCCAAAAAAAATATTTGGTTTTACCCTTTTTACCGGTGATAACAAGTTTTTCAGGTAACCATTATATTATTTTCACAAAAAAACCCTTAAGTTTACAGTTTTTATACGTTTTACCCTTACGTTTATAATTTTTTTATACTTTTACCCTAAGTATTTTATTTTATTATACATAATCATGCAGAAAAATCGTATTTATATACAAAAAAAAATTTAATTAAATATTGTATTTACATTTTTTAAATGTTATATATATATATATATATATATATATATATATATATATATATATATATATGGGTTTTTTTCCCAAGATAAACCGTTTAAAATGTAATAAAAAACAAATTAATGTTTTTTTAGAACTACAAATACATATTTTTATGTATTTAAAAATATACATATCAATAACAAATTTGTTCAATCATAAATGTGTTTATATATAATATTAAAAAATATAAATACAACATTTAATTAAACATTTTTTTCCTATATTAACATGATTTTTTTGCATGAATACGTATATTGTGAAAAAAAAATACTTAGGGTAAAAGTGTAAAAAAAATTTATAAACTTAAGGGTAAAAACGTATAAAAATCTGTAAATTTTAGGATTTTTTTGCGAAGTTAATATAATGGTAACCTAGAAAACCTGTTATCACCGATAAAAGGGTAAAACCGAACATTTTTTGGAAAATATGAGGGTAAAAACAGACATAAAATCCAACTTTTGGTAAAACCGACAGAACCCTGAAAAATTGAGGGTTTTTATGACATTAACCGTAGATGTAAACCACATCTTCGCATGGCCTCTTGTGCACAACAGTTGCTTCTTGTGCACAGCAGTTGTTGAAGAAACAAATGACTTGCTATGGTCCACACACTATATGAAATTGTTCATCGTTTCTAACAAACATGTCTCCTGGAAATTTCCTTTGGCTGCACAACCGCAAACATTATCAATAAGCTGCACTATAGTCTAATGTTTCGATGGCGGTTATCATGAAATTCTAATTTTTTTTAGAAGCCATGAATGCCTTCATCAAAATCTGACCATCATAAAAATCTACAACATTCTCGGTTTGTCAACATTTAATTATTATGGAAGAGAAATGCAAAAATGTTTGTTTTTTAATATATATAATTAATCACCCCTCTTGTGATGTGACTCACATGTAGCACAAAATTAGTACGGCTTTCATTTTGATATTCATTTCAATTGCTAAGAAACAAATAACTAAGATGGTCTCTGTTATAAAGTAGACGCACTCTGATACCACTTCTTATAAAATAGATTAACTATTAATGAGAAAAGCATAATCGAACAACCGCACGAACACCACGATGTAAAGTGGAAAACCCGAAATAGGAAAAACCACTATGAAAACGACTAGGGATGGCAAAAATCCTCATACCCAATGGGGAACCCGAAACCCGCACCCGTTTTGACTGGGGAATCCCCAGGTTGACCAGGGATGGGGACGGGAATGGGGAATACCCGAATAAAAAAAGTGGGGATGGGGATGGGGATACCCATAATCCCCGACCCTGGACCCGCCCCCAACATATATTAATATATAAAAATAATACAGAACATATATTTATAATATAGTTTATAATACATAAAATTTGATCTATGTAACCTAGCTCATTAGTAATTACTTAGTTGAAATTATACTTTTTGATTTTTCTTTTATCTAATTTAAACTCGTGTATATATTTTTTTTTCTCTTTGGTTGATCTATTTTACCTTAAATATCAATCTGATAATTTTTTTCTACTTGATTTTTCATGTATGTATTTATATTTGGTAGAAATTTTATTTATATTTTTTATGCAATTAATGGATACTTATATATTTTATAAAATCTTTAAACTTATGCTAGTAAAATTGAAATATAGAGTTTTTTCTTACGTAAAAGTTTGCATGTTAAAAGAGAAAAAGAAATTCTCGTTTCCCCGTTGGGGGTGGGGATGAGGGTTTATTTATATTCCCCGATGGGGATGGGGATGGGGATTGGAATGAGGATTCATGGATGGGGATGGAGATTGGGGTCCCTTGTGTTCCCCGCCCCCGTTGCCATCTTTAAAAACGACACTCTTATAAACGGTTACAATGCTGATAAGTCTCCAAGGAATAAAGGAGAGAAAGAAGATGTTGGAATGAATAAAATAAGACATCTAAGTGGTTTTATATAATAGTCTTACAAAGAGTCCTAAACAAACTCTAAAACCTTGTAAATGGGAAACACTCCTAATATATGACTAACTTGATAGCCAAGTTAAAGGTTTAGGATGATTATCAACAAACTCCTTCGTGAGACGAAACTAATCTTCAGTTAAAAAAAAAAAAAAAAAAACACAAAAAAAAACACAACACGTAAGTCGAATAATAAGAAGTGACAAAATCTCTAAGGACTAAACTCTCTCAAATGGCATAGACAGAAATATTGTGAAAAATTAAATCACCAAAATGCCAACGGATACGAACCTTCAAACTCAACGCAAGTATCTCGAAAATACCTTCAAGGTATTGTAAACTCATCAAAGACAATTGTAACGATTCCAACCCGCTTGTGCCAAAGTGTTCTTCATGCCATAACAATAACATGCCACCGGATACACTCGCAAACTAAACCGCTACCTTGCTAAAATAAGGCTCTATCCAAAATTAGAGATAAGATATTAAATAAGTAAAAACTTCAAACCAAATTTCATACAGCATAAACGTCTTTCGACCCTAATACCTTTTAGTATCATAAATTTGAAAAATACCCTATGGTATTAAAATCCTAAAAATATCTTAAGATATTAAATGCTTGAAAACACCTTACGGTATTAAAGTCTTGAGTATTAAATTCTTGAAAATACCTTGTGATATTAAAGTCTTGAAATATATCTTACGATATTAATTTCTTGATGAAGTCAATCTTCAAATATTCTTCAATGAACGAGCGATAGGATCCCAGGATCCCAACACTCCCAAAACCAAAAACCTCTTAAAGTCGGCAATGCAAAGGACAATAACCCAAAACTCTAAAAGAGTTCAATCCACAATAAAATCCAGTTACTTGTTGATGATTCCAAACATCCTTCTCCTCCAAAAAGAATCGAACGCATAATCATAATTACCTCGATCCATAACTTGAGCCATACAACTTATCATCTTCACTTGCCAAAAGGAAAGTATATATGAGCCGTGATGAAAAATCGGGGTGGTAGTCATAAAAAACGATTTTAAATAACCTCTAAAAAGGTTAAGGAAAAATCGATTTATAAAGTCCAACAAAAAATCAAATTATAAGATGCGAAAAATTAATTTATGAGAGCTTGAAAAAATCAATTTATCAAAGGATGGAAATTGATTTAAACCAACTAAAAATCAATTTAGTGTGGCTTGATGCTTAAGAAAATCGATAATAGCTGTCATTATTAGTTAAAGCAATTAAAATGGGCTTATAAACACAAGGGAAACAACTAAAGTTGTTATAATAGGGCTTTAAGAAACATAAATAATATGGCTAATATAGGGTTTTGAAAAAGAAAAAAAAAAGCGATTATGTGTTTTTTTGTATAAAACCCTTAAGAAAAGCAACAAGGCTTTGAAAAAGATTCTATAGGCTTGTTTATTTGCTTCCAAAAAATAGAACGATGATGGCGTTGTTACGTTGGGTTTAGATGAACCGATATAATCAAAGCTTCTATATCAGTTTTAAAGGAGGATGTCTATGGGGCTCGTATATAGCAGAAAATAAAAGCTCCAAAAAATGATCATAGTAGAAAACGATTAACCTGGAAGAAAGTAGCTTTTACAAACGTGATTTTGTAGCAGGTATAAGGCTCTCAAGAAGAATGATCAAATGGTTGGTAGATACGACCTATAAAGAGCCCATAATGTTGGTAACATGGCTTTAAAAGAAACAATGATGCTGCTTAACGGCCAATAAAATGACCAACTCGTAACGACCATGGAAACACAATTAACTCGAAACGGTGAGGGAATTCAAGAAAGTTGTAACTGGAAAGAAAATCGATCAACGAAACAGCCATGAAAGTTGATCAATGAAACAAAAGAATGATCCGCCAAAAAACCCAGTCAACTTGTAAGTGTGATTCAAATATTTGACCTCTCTGATACCACTTGTTATAAAATAGATCAATTATTAATGTGAAAAGTATAATCAAACAACTACACGAACACTACGATATTGTAACACTTGGATTTTGTAAGTTTTATATTTAACCTTCTCATTTAAAAGTTTTGCGTTTTAGTCCTTAAGCTAGTACATAGGGCGTACAGGGTAGTACACTTAGCGTACTACTCCGGATTGGATCACACCTTTGTTTCACATATGTTGTGCGTAAATAGAGTATGCATGGCGTACATATGGTTAATGAAACCCTCATTTTCAGGGTGTTGCACCCTATTTACACCTTGTGATAGCCTCACTAGGTCATGTTTAGTCAGCCTCCATCCCCTCTTGTCCAGAAAATCGAACCTTGAGTGAGATTTTGAGCCTTAAAGTGTCATTGTGGTGCTTTGTAAAGGAGAAGAAGAAGTGAATCATTTGGAGAGTTGTGCTTGGAGCTTGAGATTTGTTCATCATTTGCTTTCCTTGTGAGGTAAAAAGCTTCCATCTTGCTAATTCATGATGTTAGATCTAGTTTGGTGCCATTTTGTGCTTTTTGAGTCCATGGTTTGATTGTTGGGCCTCTTGATTCACTCCAGAAGTGATTGATTGTAGATCTAGGGTCATTTTGGTCCCTTTGTCCATAAAAATGCAAGCTTAGAGGTATTTATGGACTCATCAATGTATTACACCCCTTTATTAAGCTCTTTTGATCTATAGAACCCCATTAAGCCATGCATTCACATAAAGTTGTCAACTTTACTTGATAAACCAGCTTAAGGAAGTCAGATCTGAGTGTTGGAGTGAAGTCTTAACCGAATAAGAGCTTAATGTGGGAAGTTGGCCAAACTGGGGGTACGTTGGGCGTATAAGCCGGTACGTTGCGCGTACAAGCCCAGAGCGAGTATGCTAAGCGTACAAGCTGAGTACGCCTTGTGTACTCAACAGTGGGCTTCGAAATTGTGGGCTTCTTAGAAATGGGCCCATGTTGGACTGTAGTAGTCTCGGGCCTTGTTGGGCCATCAAAATTCTATTGTTGGGTTATTGATATTTTATTGGACTCTTTGGTTGGAGGCCCATGAAAGGGATTTCGCCTAATTTGGAAAATTAGGTCATATTTAGACTTTGGGTGATTATTTTGGAATTTGGGCTTTTTGGATAGTTGGATTGGGCCTTGGCCTTGGGCCAAGTTGGGGAAAAGGTAAAAAATATTTTACCCTAGTTTGGACTCTTAGTGTGAGTTGGGATCCAATTATTAATTGGATGTTATTTTGTGATTATATCGCAGGGATCTTAGTGGGCTAGCAGTCAGAGTTTTATTTGTGAGATTCAGCAGTCTGAGGTGAGTTTCTTCACTGGGTTCAGTGGGTCGAAGGCACCAATGTTGGCCCATGATTATTATGATAGGATGCTAGAAGTATGTGTGACTCTTGCATGTGTTATGTGTTGGTATGTATACCGAGTAAGGCCCGATGACTGTATAGTATGTTATTGTTTTGTGATTATCACATGAGTTAGCATGATTATATGTTTCTATGATTATTATATGTATCGGGCGGGGCCCGATGTCAGGTGGGGCCTAATGAATGACATATCTATAACCCGAGGAGGACTCGATGTCAGGCGGGGCCCTTGGCCGAGTGGGACTCGATATCGGGCGAGGCCGGTTGTGGGGTGGGACCCAGTATGTGTTTATTTATTTATGGTATGTGGTATTTTGGGGAACTCACTAAGATTTGGGCTTACGGTTTTCAACTTATGTTTCAGTTACTTCCGGATCAAAAGGGAAGAGCTCAGGATGATTGCAGAGCACACACCACCTTTTTCCGCATTTTGAGAGTTACTCTGATATGTTTTGATGTAGTGACAAATTTACTATCGGGTGTGTTTGAACTCAAACTGAGGATTTGGTAAAGTTTTTCAATAAGAAATGTATTTTTAGAAAAGGTTTGTCTAATACAAGAAAGGGTGTGGTGCATGCAATTAACCGAGCTCAAGTAAGTTTTCCCAAAATACCCATACATGTTATTTGATATCATTTGATCTGTGAATCCTATTGTATGTGCTTGTAGACTTGTATGCTAGTACTGATCAGTCGATGATAGGATGGCCTGATTAGGTGATGCTTGGTTCTGATCACTTGATACTCGAATGTTGCTTACTTTGTGCTTTTTAGGAGTTCTTGCTAGCTTTAGCTAACTAGTAAGAGAATATACAAAGTTACATATTGTGGAAACTAAATAATTTTATAAGGTTAGGTTTTAACTCTATTGCGTAGCTCTTGTTTTAGTCCAATTGTTGTAGTGTGAGATCTCTCATTCGAAGAATTATCTGGTTTTGGTGATCTTTAATTCTATTCGTGAGCTAGTTAGAGGAAGTTGACGTGATTTCCTTCTGCAACTAATGGCGGAGAGTGGTGTGGAGTTTGCCCTAGGAAAACCTAGGATGAGATCTAGTGTTAGGAGCCTTATTTTGATGAGGGCTGATTTTATGGATATAAGGTGACTTGGCGGATTCATGGAAATCCTTGAGGAAAGTACAGATTGATGTGGAAGGTAGTATGAGCGCATACTACAGGAAGTAGAGGATCCGTACTCGAGTCAAGGAAATCTACAACGAAACCAGGAAGCTTGTAGAGTTTGTGATCCCTCGATATATTCTGATGTGTATTCTGATGGTTTCTATTGTCTATTTTCAGTATGGTGACTCTGCAGGGTGGACCTGTTGGTAGTTATGGTGCTGGGGAGCGCTCGGGCTCAGGTTTTGGAGTCGGACAGTTGGATGATCAGACGAGGGAGTTCATTTCATCTGAGATTATGCGTTACATTCTTGAGTAGTCTCCTGGGATCTTTGGTACGGTCAAGGAGGACAGCTCATTTCGTTTTAAGATGGTGGCCTTGGTAGAGGCGCGTTCTTTGACCTTCAGGGAGTTTCGGGCGTGTGGGGCTGCAGACTATTTCAGGGAGAAGGACCTGATAGCGGATGTCGCTAATGCTTTCCACACCAGCAGTTGTCCCGAGGGAGCAAAGGTCAAACTTGCATCCTGCCTTTTGAAGGATAGGGCACAGGATTGGTGAGAGGAGGTTGGGCGGCCAATTGGTGATGAGGTTTTTGATTCCATGTCATAGGATGATTTTGTGACCAAGTTCAGGGCTAAGTTTTCACCAGTGATTGAGGTGCAGCAGTTGGCACGAGAGTTTCAGGATCTTCGTCAGACTACTGAGATGGTGGCTGAGATCACCGTAATGTTCTAGGAGGGGCACTTTTGGTTCCGCAGTATGAGGCGAACAAGGATATGAAGAAGGCGAGGTATCACGGGATATTAAGGAGCAATATTCGACAGTTTTGAGCCGATCCAGTTGCAAGACACTAGAGGATATGATATCTAGAGCCCGAGAGAGGGAGATTGGTATTAAGATGGAGAAGAAGAGGAATTCGGATCAGGCTCATGTTTCATGGGGATCGGGCAAGAGGGCCAAGGTTCTGGATTTGAGATTAAGATGCCAGCAAGGCCGGAGCCGTTGTGGGAAGTGCGGAAAGATGCATGAGGGACCGTGTAGGGTGGGTGATTCGGGCTGCTTCAAGTGCGGTCGGACGGGTCATTATAGTAGGGATTGTACTTTTACTGCCAGTACAGGATCTAATCTGATTTGCTTTCATTGCAATCAGAGGGACCACGAGAAGGCTCAATGTCCGAGTTTGGCTGAAGTAAGGCCTGTGTCTGCACCCGCTCCTGCGACTCTTCGGATGACTGACGACCACTAAGGAAAAGCGGATGCACCTGTGGTGAGGAGCAGGGCTTTCCAGTTGACGGACGAGGAGACTCGCATGACACTTGATGTGGTGACGGGTATGTATCTTCTCCTTACCTCTTTATTTATATAGTGAATTGTTGCTTATATTTTTGTGTTTTATTTTAGGATCGTTCCTCATGAAAAGTATTTCTGCTTTGGTATTGTTTGATTTGGGGGCTACCCAATCCTTTGTATCGCTTGCGCTTAGCAAGAGGTTTGTTGGTGTTGCGGGGGAGTTGGATTGTCCATTAGATGTCTAGATCGCAGATGATAGATTTGTTCGGGTTGCGAGGGTTCATCGGGGTTGTACTCTTCAATTGTTCAGTGAGGAGTATTCGATTGATTTGGTTCCCATTCCTTTGCATGGGAACAAGGTTATTGTGGGTAAGGATTGGTTAAGTCCCAATGGGACGATGATCAATTGTGAGCAGCAGTTAGTCAGGATTCAAAACCCAAGTGGGGGAGAGTTAGTGGTTCATGGAGAGAGAGCTCAGAGTGAGCCGATGTGTTCAGCAGCGAGAGCCAGACACTATATTCAGCAGGTTTGTTCAGGATTTGTCCCCTATGTTATAGATATATGGGATAAGGGTAAGGCGACCATGGATGATGTGTCAATTATACGAGATTATCCAGATGTGTTTCTAGAGGATTTTCCTGGGGTGCCTCCGGAGAGGCTGGTTGAGTTTAGGATTGATCTGGTTCCAGGTGCGGCTCCGATAGCCAAAGAACCATATTGGTTGGATCCTCCCGAGATGCAGGAGTTGTCTACACGGCTGTAGGAGTTGTTAGACAAGGGATTCATTCGACCGAGCAGTTCACCATAAGGAGCATCGATCTTATTTGTGAAGAAGAATGATGGGTCTCATCGTACGTGGATTGACTACAAGGAGCTGAATAAGGTAACATTGAAGAACCATTATCCAATCCTGATGATTGATGATCTTTTTTACCAGCTTTAGGGTGCATCTTGGTTTTCCAAGATTGATTTGCGATCGGGTTATCATCAGATGAGGGTTATTAGATGAGGATGTGCAAAAGACAAATTTTCTCGTTATGGTCATTATGAGTTCGTGGTGATGCCTTTTGGGCTCACCAATGCTCCATCCGCGTTCATAGATCTCATGAACCCCGTGTGCAGGCTGATGTTGGATCTTTCTGTGATTGTATTTATCGATGATATCTTGGTCTATTCCAAGACCCAGGAATAGAACGCAGAGCACTTGAGGGAAGTGTCGGAGACGTTGAGGATGGAGATACTTTTCGCAAAGTTCTCCAAGTGTGAGTTCTGGTTGCACGAGGTGCAGTTTCTGGGGCATCTTGTCAACCAGAATGGTATTCTGGTCGATCCGGCCAAGGTTGAGGTCGTGATGCGGTGGGAGGTTCCGAGGTCTCCATTTGAGATTCGGAGTTTCCTTGTCTAGCAGGTTATTATCAGAGGTTTATCCAAGATTTCTGAAGGATAGTTGTTTCTTTGACTCGGTTGACAAAGAAGACGGTTACATTTCGTTGGGGGCCTGAGCAGCAGGAAACTTGTGAGACCTTGAGACAACGATTGTGCAAGGCACCGATTTTGACCTTGTCGGAGGGTGTTGAGGATTTTGTGGTTTATTGAGATGCATCGATCATGGGTTTGGGAGCAGAATTTATGCATCGGTTCAAACAAACCGACCCTCCCAGGTCTAGAACATCAAATGGAAACCTTAACCATTCAAAATAAATCCATCAGGAATCCGAGATCTCAACTCATTCATCCTTTACACTGATAGGGCCAACTCAAACTCGAGAGTCCGGTTCAACAGCAGAATTAGAACCACTCATCTCCAATCTGATACTCAACTCATGACTTGCGATTCGCGAATCTACGCGTACATTACTTCTCTATCTCCTTCTGATTTGCGACAAATTCTCCCTAATTCAAGATATAACGGATCCCGAACATCATGGAGACCTCAGTCTCACCCCTGGCCCGACCACTAGGTTCCTAAAGACTCAGTCATCAAGGCTACCTAAGCCTAAAAACTCCTCTGTGTCATGCTCTAAATAGAGAATACTACAGATTCCCGTAGTCTTACGATATTCTCACACTGACTCGTGAATGCTACAGCTCCAACATCACCTACTTACTCACTCGTGAATGCTACAACTCTCCGCAGGCTTACATCACCTACTCACCCACTCGTGATTGCTACGCTCCCCGCAGGTTTACATCACTCACTCACTCGCCATGGGCTCTCCCCCATGGTTTTTCCCTGATATTACAAGGTGATTACTCTCACCTGGATCCTGCCACTCTCTTACCATCCCACAATCTCATCATTAAGCCAACACCCTATTGCGCTCATTGAACTCATGCTCCACGATCCATCATGGACAGGTGCACCCACCCAATCCTAACGACCATTGTCGCAACAATGCACTTTCTCTTGATACGATTTACATTCTTGAACCATCCTCGTCCGATGATAACGAGTTGATGGGTTCCCACTGGAACAATAACCACTCAATACTCCACTTATCATATCATAAACTCGAGTCTCAAAATAATCTAAAAACTTAGGGCATCATACTCGGATACCCCGATATACCATCGTAGAATCTCACACTCGCTTGCCTCAACCACTAATCTCCCTCTCACACAACTCATAGCCTCGAAATATTCTACCCAAAATTGAAACAAGGAGGAATCGTCAATGACTGAGAACACGTTGACGACCATTCGAAACCCCATCCTCTTACTACTCAAAACCCATACGAAGCTACTCATACCGACTCTGAACTAATGGACAAATCAATTGCTGCTCCTCCCGGAGTATAGATAACAATCTATACATTGAACTGGCAAATCCCAACAATTGAAACTGGACTTCAACGAACCAACCGCCTCGAACCCAACCATTGCAAACCCGAAGAATCCATGACCACAATAAGATCCCTGACCAACGACTATTTGCCATGGATACACTCGTTCTTTCCTGAACACATCCCGTATGCATCATTTTGCTCTGCCCCTTACCTCATCCACCAATAAACCCAAGTCTCAATGTCTGTATTGCAGATCCCATGACCAAACCTTTTAACCGCTACTAGAACAAATTATTGACCCTCTCAACAGGATACTCAGTTCTCCCCCACTCAGGGTTCGAACTATCACCAATTGGCATTGAAGGGTTTTGAGCATTCTAACACTTCCTAAGTGTACATGCAACCCTAATAACCTTGGATCTATGTTTGTCTAATTATCATGCAAAGTTGAATTCCAAGGTTATATTCCTATCTAGCATACATGGGGAACAATTTTAACTTGAATCATAGATAGAATAACTTACCTTGTTGTTGCTTGTGTTCCTTGAAACCTTGTGAGCCTAGCACCCCAAGTGTGATGCCTCAAATGCTTCACACAACACCAAATGCTCTTGGAAAGACTCTTGAGATAACACACACTTCTCAAAATCGGCCAAGCCCTCTTGTTTCTTATGTCTAACTTGTGTTGCCAATTTTGTGGAGAATGAGATCCTTATATAGTGTTGACACATCTAGGGTTACACCATGTAAACCCTAATGTGTCATGACTCTTCATTTCCATGACCCATGGGTTTGTAACTCCCATGGAGCATCCATGGAGCATCCTATGGGTAGAACCCAACTTGATAATCCATGGAGCCTTTTAGCCCACTATACAAGATATGAACCCATATATTTAATTAGTTATCCTTTGATCACTTAATTAATTCCAAATTAATTCTTTGATCAACTAATCAAATAATATTATTAATATATTAGAACTTATAATAATATTAATAATCTCCAAGTGTTATTTCTCTCATTTAGTCTATCCAATTGCATGGTGCCATGCAACCCAAATGGACCATGCCGGGTCGGGTCAAGTACAAGCCCGAAATAGTTATGGACTTAGACACCTTATCCAACAGTCTCCCACTTGGATAAGTCTAATAACTATATCTCTAGTACTTCAGGAACCGACCGGCAATCGTAGCTCTTTCAAGGTCTCTCGGAACTGAGAAGATGATGATACGCCATTTAAGATAAGTGATCATATAATCCTCCGTTCTAGATATCAGCCGGACAAATACATGGAACAATTGTCTTGCTTATTGTCCAGCATTTGTTTCCCGATTTCCGATTTGTTTGACATAGAACTTAATTGAACACATCAACTTAGTTCTGACCGGGCCCGGTACATGGGTCAAAACAAAATCATCGAGGGGCCCAGATATCAGCTTCTAATCCAAGAAGGAACAGATAAACTTCGACTCATATGTTTGTTCTACCACTCATTGAATTACACACAAAAGTACGTTTTATAACATCGAGTTACCAATGCGGTTTCGTACAGTCAATGCATAACCAACTTGTAAGTAACAAATCATATCTCTAGGTTTGAAGACTTATATGATATTACCGTCTCACGATCACTCGAGATAAAATTCCATGAAGTGATTCCAGTGAGCGTGGGTTGAATCCAATGCTCAGAACTTATGAGCACTCATGATTGTTGTAGCCTTGTCCAAGACCTCTACAACCAAACATGACAGTCTTGATTCATATCTACTTCCAACATATGACCGACTGTGGAGGTTTGAATAATATGTTATACCAAACAAAATTATTCTGGAAGTCAAAACATGCAAAAAGAAATATAGTAAACGATTGACAAGAGATAGCAACACTTTACTCATAAATAAAACATGTTTTATTCATCATCTAATGTCAATTACACTTTACAAATTTCAAGATTATCTAACTACTAAATCTAATATCATCCTTCAGCCCTATGCTCCGAGCATGCTGAAGATGCTTAACCCTACTCAGTCCCTTCGTGAGGGGATCTGCTGGGTTCTCATCTGATGATACCCTCTTTGCCACGAGGTGTCCTTCTTCGATCCGATGTCTTATGAAATGGTATTTTCTGTCGATGTGTCTGGATCTCCCATGATCCCTTGGTTCCTTGGCTAAGGCAACAGCACTTTCACTATCACAGAAAATCTCCATTGGCTCTTTAATAGCTGGTACAACTCCAAGGTCTCCAATGAAGTTCTTCAGCCATATCGCCTCTTTTGCTGCTTCACTAGCTGCAATATACTCTGATTCACAAGTAGAATCTGCCACTGTCTCTTGCTTGGAACTCTTCCAAGAAATTGCTCCTCCGTTTAGGGTAAAGACCCAGCCCGACTGAGAGCGGAAATTATCCCTATCAGTCTGGAAGCTAGCATCACTATACCCTACAACTCTCAAGTCATCACTCCCACCGAGGGTAAGAACCCAGTCCTTAGTCCTCCGTAGGTACTTGAGGATATTCTTTACCGCAGTCCAGTGTGCCTTGCCAGGGTTCGCCTGATATCTGCTAACCATGCTCAAGGCAAAAGCTACATCGGGTCGAGTACACGTCATAGCATTCATGATTGATCCTACAGCCGAAGCATAAGGTGTTCGACTCATTTCTGCTATCTCAGCCTCAGTGCTAGGGCTTTGTGTCTTACTCAATCTGGTGTTACTCTGGATGGGTAACTCTCCTTTCTTGGAGTCCTGCATGCTGAATCTCTTCAGCACCTTATCCAAGTAGGTACTCTGACTAAGTCCAATTAGTCTTTTACTCCGATCTCTCAAGATTCTTATCCCTAGAATATAGACAGCTTCACCAAGGTCCTTCATAGCGAAACACTTCCCTAGCCAGGACTTTACTTCCTGCAGGGTTGGAATGTCGTTTCCTATGAGTAGTATGTCATCCACATACAATACCAAAAAGCTAACTATACTCCCACTAGCCTTGACATACACACAAGATTCATCTTCACTCCTAGAAAAGCCAAATTCCTTGACCTTTTCATCAAAGCAAAGATTCCATCTGCGAGGTGCTTGCTTCAATCCATAAATGGATTTCTCAAGCTTACACACTCTATTAGGGTACTCGTTGCTGACAAAACCCTCTGGCTGACTCATGTAAACATCTTCAGCCAACTTTCCATTAAGGAAAGCGGTTTTGACATCCATCTGCCATATTTCATAGTCATGAAATGCAGCTATGGCTAACAGAACCCGAATAGACTTAATCTTGGCTACCGGAGAAAAGGTCTCATCATAATCCACTCCAGGAATTTGAGAGAAGCCCTTTGCAACCAGTCTAGCCTTATTAGTGTGTACTTTACCATCCATGTCGGTCTTCTTCTTGAAGACCCATTTGCACCCTATTGTCTTACGACCTGGTACATTTTCAACCAAGTTCCAAACTTGATTGTCATACATGGATTGTATCTCGCTATCCATAGCCTCTTTCCATTTAGCAGACTCGAGGCCTGCCATGGCTTCCTCGTAGCTGTTAGGGTCATCTTGACTTACTAGTGTCTCATCACTAATAAGTGTCTCACCTTCTGCAGTAATATGGAATCCATAGTAATGCTCAGGTGCACTCCTAACTCTCGTGGAACGTCTCAGAGGTACAGATTTGTCAATTGGCTCAACAGGAGTTTCCTCCTCAGGTTGAGGGCTAGAGTTTGAAGTTCCTTCACCGCTTGATTCTCGAATTTCTTCAAGATCAATTTGTCTCCCACTGTCTCCTTGGCTTATAAATTCTCTCTCTCGAAAGACTCCTCTTCTTGCTACAAAGACCACATTGTCACTAGGTCTGTAGAAGAGGTAACCAAAGGATCGTTGTGGGTAACCGATGAAAATACACCTCTCGCTTCGAGGTTCGAGCTTATCATGAGTCTCGCGTCTCACGAAAGCCTCGCAACCCCAAATCTTGATGTGGTCTAGTTTAGGTACTTTACCAGTCCACATCTCGTGAGGAGTTTTGGCAACTTTCTTTGTAGGGACTAGATTAAGAATATAGGCGGCAGTCTCCAAGGCATACCCCCAGAATGAGATTGGTAGCGTAGCTCGACTCATCATGGAACGAACCATATCTAACAAGGTTCGATTACGCCTCTCTGCCACACCATTCAACTGTGGTGTCCTGGGAGGTGTCAATTGTGAGACTATCCCACATTCCCTTAGATAGTCGAGGAACTCTGAACTAAGATACTCACCACCACGATCGGATCGAAGCATCTTAATGTTCCTGCCCAATTGATTCTCGACTTCCTGTTTAAATTCCTTAAACCTCTCGAAAGTCTCTGACTTATGCTTGATCAAGTAGACATATCCATATCTACTATAATCATCAGTAAAAGTCAAATAATAACGATTAGCATCCCTTGTGGCATGTTTGAATGGTCCACACACATCCGTGTGTATAAGGTCCAACAAACCTTCACCCCTCTCACACGAACCTGTGAAGGGTGACTTTGTCATTTTTCCAAGTAAGCATGATTCGCAACTATCATCTGACTTTAGGTCAAACGACTCCAAGACTCCATCCTTTTGGAGTTGGCCTATGCGTTTCTTGCTTATATGTCCAAGACGACAATGCCATAAGGATGCTTTATCCAAGTTATTATTAGTAGAATCAATACACAAAACATTATTTCCTAAGTTATCAACAACAGATACAGCTTCATACACACCATCACAAGGTAATGCTTTAAAATAAAGAACATTATTAAAGAAAGCATCAATAGAACCAACTTCATTATTAAATGAAAAGGTAAACCCTTGTTTGTACAAAGCATGAAAGGAAATAATATTTCTTGCCATTCCTGGCGAATAACAACACTTATTCAAATCTAAACTAAACCCACTACTTAGTGATAAAGTATAAACTCCAATCTTGGTAACAGGTATAGCTTTCCTATTCCCCATGATCAAGTTTATCCTTCCTTGCTCCACATCCTCACTTCTTCTTAGTCCCTGCAAGTCACAACAAATGTGAATACCACAACCGGTATCAAGGACCCAAGAATTAGAATGGGGTGAGTTATTAGAAATGATAGTGTAAATACCTGCATGGTTGGGTTTAACTTTCTCATCCTTCACATCTTGCTGGTATTTTGGGCAGTTCCGCTTCCAATGAGCTTTTTCATGGCAATAGAAGCATTCAGCCTCTTTTGGGTCAGAAGAAGGAGTAATGAAACCTTTCTTGGTTCCACTTGAAGAAGAGCCATCAAGGGTCCGAGCCTTGGTACCCTTAGAAGAGCTCTTTCTCTTCCTCCCTCGACTTTTCCCGATTGCCAAAACCGGAGTAGAGTTTTGAGTAGGAGTGATAGCAACCGACTTCCCCTTAAGACCTGTTTTTGCGGTCTTGAGAAGTCCCTGAAGTTTGCTGAGGGTGACTTCTTCCTTGTTCATGTGATATGTCATGCGGAATTGATCATAGCACGATGGTAAGGAATGCAAAATAATATCTATTGCAAGATCCTCCGGGAAGTTCACATTAAGCTTCAGCAAACGATCCACATACCTTTGCATTTTCTGCATGTGGCTCGTGACGGATTCCCCGTCCTTCATCATGGTTGTTATCATGGAGCAGATGATTTCATACCTCTCTTGTCTTGCACTTTGATGGTATCTTTCCATCAAATCTTGGTGCATGTCATAAGGGTAGAAATCCTCATAAGACTTTTGGAGTTCTGCTGTCATCGTGGCCATCATGATGCAAGCTACTTTCGTAGCATCCCTTTCATGTGCCCGAAATTCAGCGATCTCCTGAGGAGTTGCAGTGGACTCATCAATCTCCTTAAGCTCCTTGTCAAGGACATATTCTTTGTCCTCGTAGCGGGTAATCATCCTGATGTTTCTGATCCACTCATTGAAGTTGGATCCATCAAAGGTGACTTTCCCACACAAGTTCATAAGGGTAAAGGAGTCATTAGGATTAGAGCCAGAAGCATTGTTGAAAGACATCTGAAGGAAAGAGGACAAGATTAGTTTAGATAAGAGAGTCCTTAATAAAACACCCAAATGTAATATTAAGGCTAGGATCCAATCACAATATAATATAACTTAGAAGACGTATGCCGTAATCTAAGCTATATCATATTTGAAAGGTAGGTGAATGACGATTCACCAATTTCCACCACGAAAACCGCAATATATTAGTATTAGGTTTTTGAATGGTTCTTAGAAATTCCTAGATTCTTTGAGATTCAATGAACTTTTCAAAGGCATGTTTCAATCTCGAGTGTACCCTCCAAGTTTTGTGACTGGGATACCGAGGATCACAAAACGAGGTGTGAAGTAACCATGCAAATCACTTGGTACCCTTAAAGTTTATCACTCAATCGATGTGCCGGTTAACCACACACGCTCCATCGATACTATAATAAACCCTAAGTCACCCTTTACCTACCTTGTTAAGTCCAAGTTAGTGTGCCGGTTAACCACACACGCTCCACCAACGACTTAATCAAAGTGTAAAGTGTAATTTCATGGAATAGCACCTTATTCACATTTTTCCTAAAGTAACTAAGATTGGTAATTTAATAAAACATTTAGTTACTTTATAATATTCATCATACTTTGAATGAGAATTAATAAGTCCTTGTCTTACCCGTTCGGCTAACGACCCTCCACCGATCAAGCAAGCGGTGGGTGAGAGTGGACACCCATTAAGTCACCATTTTATAGGCAACAACCTTATACCCACCTTATAGACCGGCTTCGTGAATGAGGCGTACTAGCGGTAAGACGACTTTGTTCTTATACATATATATAATTATTAAATCATAATAATATAAGTATAAGGGTTGAATTTTAACTTTTAAAATTCTAGGGGTTGGAACTAAAGTTTTAACTTAACTTTACTTGTTCCAAAACTTGAGGGCAAGTTTTGTAAACTTTCAAAACTTTTCATTTCTTGTAACTTATGAGTTTATTAGAGTAATAAAATGAGGACTTTTCATTTTTCCTAACTCTTGTGTTCTTTTAATGGTTTTTAACCCAAGAGACTTTTGGTTTTCCATAACTTGAGGACAAGTTATGGACTCCATTAAAACACATTATGATCATGAATTAATCTACCACATAGGTTACAAATAATTCCTATGATCATCTAAACATCATAAGAACAAGAATATGAATATGAACACTTTCAAGAATCAAAATCACATTTAATCTTTGTAATTTTGATAACTTGTTGTTGTAAATGAGTTAGAAAAGACATTACACCTTCTAAAATAAGTTTTCAAGTACCAAAACATTTTAGGGTAATGATTCTAATCCATTTCCAGCAACTCAAGTCGAAATTCTGCACTCTGTCGACCCTACTCGCCGAGTGCATAAACCTACTCGCCGAGTAGGTTGAAGATACACATGAACTCGACGAGTCCTCCCCATGGACTCGCCGAGTCCATCAGTCAGACAACAGAATTTTCGACTTTCTTCAACTTTTAAGCACAAATAACAAACAAACAAACCTGGCTCTGATACCACTGAAGGGTTTTGAGCATTCTAACACTTCCTAAGTGTACATGCAACCCTAATAACCTTGGATCTATGTTTGTCTAATTATCATGCAAAGTTGAATTCCAAGGTTATATTCCTATCTAGCATACATGGGGAACAATTTTAACTTGAATCATAGATAGAATAACTTACCTTGTTGTTGCTTGTGTTCCTTGAAACCTTGTGAGCCTAGCACCCCAAGTGTGATGCCTCAAATGCTTCACACAACACCAAATGCTCTTGGAAAGACTCTTGAGATAACACACACTTCTCAAAATCGGCCAAGCCCTCTTGTTTCTTATGTCTAACTTGTGTTGCCAATTTTGTGGAGAATGAGATCCTTATATAGTGTTGACACATCTAGGGTTACACCATGTAAACCCTAATGTGTCATGACTCTTCATTTCCATGACCCATGGGTTTGTAACTCCCATGGAGCATCCTATGGGTAGAACCCAACTTGATAATCCATGGAGCCTTTTAGCCCACTATACAAGATATGAACCCATATATTTAATTAGTTATCCTTTGATCACTTAATTAATTCCAAATTAATTCTTTGATCAACTAATCAAATAATATTATTAATATATTAGAACTTATAATAATATTAATAATCTCCAAGTGTTATTTCTCTCATTTAGTCTATCCAATTGCATGGTGCCATGCAACCCAAATGGACCATGCCGGGTCGGGTCAAGTACAAGCCCGGAATAGTTATGGACTTAGACACCTTATCCAACAGGCATACCAACAGTTTACTCCACAGACTGTTTCTCCGGGTACATCACCCTTGACTTTGGAACATACCACATAATCACTCAATGATCTTCCTGATGGAACCTAAGCAACTCCAAATATCCTATAACTCAGACAAAAATCTCTGAATCCTCCTAACGTGACTACCTCTAATCATCTCGAAGCCTCAAACCGACACACCGTTGGATACCCCAACTGTTTCGAATTAGTCCCTACTCTCAATCTGGAAATAATGCACTATCACGTACCTCGTCTTTGATTCCTCGATCAGCCTCCCATCACGGGAATCATTATAAAAGTAAGAGGCCCCACTCTCACAGTTAATACGCAACGAAGATAATGAGGGCCACCGCCCTGATATACTCCTCTTAATCACCGGAACTGCTGCTAAAAGTATGCCTTCCTCAATAAGGCACCTCCTTGTTCTCTTCCATCTTAGTCCCCACTGATGACTCCTTTAGGGTATATATAAGAAATATACCTCACAGTAGACACATGATAGGTTTTGGTCATAAGACATACTATGTGCTCATACAAACCCTAATGCTTGGATCTAGGTTTCTCTATTGTACATGCTTTGAATCCAAGACGATAAACCCTAATTCTAGCATATGGAAATCAATATTAACATATAATTAGGTTTATGATATTACCTTGATTGTTATGTAGCAATAACAATCCCAATTCCTCCTTGAATTGACTTTGGAAGGCTTAGAGTCACAAGTGTCACTCCTCTAATGGATCATAAACACCATCAGCAAGAGGATGAAGAGGAGAGAGGATGGAGGCTGCCAAAACCGTGTGAAAACCCTAGAAGGTTGCTTGTCCACGTTTTTGAGCCTTAAGGGTTCTATATATAGTGAGACTATTAGGGTTATCTAACAAGGAAACCCTAATTTGGTTGCTTAAGCCCTAAGCAACCCATAGACTCCTTTAATCAAGCCCATGGACGATTTCCTTATGGGTTTCCCCATAGAATTCGTCCACCTATTGATTCAAGGCAATCCATGGCCCAAATTGCAATTATCTTATAATTACAATTCCATTCCCTTAAGTTTAATTAATCTCTTTTAGTCACAAAACTAATTACCAATTAGTTATTGACTAATATTAATTAAACAATATGATTTCTCCTTTAATATATTATTCTCATAATATATTAATAAATTGTATTTAATCCTTTCTCTCCATAATTCATCCTATCAAGTTGCTTTGGTGAAGGCAACCCAAAAGGACCATGCACCATCGGGTCAAGTACATACCAAAATAGTTATGGACTTAGACACTAATCCAACAGTCTCCCACTTGGATAAGTCTAATAACTATTCTGCGTATGACTTCAGATCCTGATCTGCAATCGTAGCTTTCCAAAGCCGCTGTCAACTCTGATCCTATCAGATACGTGTGTCCTTAGATAAGGGATCATATATTCCTCCATTCTAGATATCGTATGAGACATGATTTCAAATCATTCTCTTTTATACTATATCTCGATTTCCGATTTATGACGACTGACTAATTGAACAAATCAAATTAGCCCTAGCCCGGCCGAGCATTTACGTTTGTCATCACTAAACCATCGAGGGGCCCAAAGATATCGCTTTTATCCTGCTTTGGATAAAAGGAACGGATAAACTTTGATACAATGCTTGCTTGCACTCACTCACCGAATCGCACACAACAATATGTTTTATAACACCAAGTTACTAGTGCGTTTACATATTATCAATGTGCAACCGATTTGCAAGATACAACTCACACATCTCGGTTTCAAGAATATAAGATGTTATCGTCTCACCAATCACTCGTGATACAATTCATGGAGTGATCCAAGTGAGCGTGGGTTTAATCCAATGCTCAAATCATATTCATAAGCACTCATGAACGTTGTAGCAAACATTTGCTTATGTCTAATGCTCTTTAGACAGTCCACACACCAATTCACGACAGTCTTCTTTCATATCTACTTCCAACATATGAACGACTGTGGCCCGTTTGAATAATTTGACTGTTCTTAACCAATTAAATTATTCAGGAAGTAAAAACATGCAAATTGAAACACAAGAATAATACTAATCCCATATGGCCTCAAACCTTTGAGTATAAATAAAACACCTTTTATTTATCACCATATCGATTACTCATTATTTGTCGTTTCGGGTAATCAACTTCTTACTTGAATTATTACACTTGTCCCATGCTCCTAGCATGCACACAATGTTTACCTATGGTTCTTACTTTGTGAAATAGATCAAATTGAACACGTTTCCAATCATTCTCATTTCACAACTCCAAATCCTTTTCATAAGTGAAAGAATATCAAATTCATGCTACTTATAGAATATGCTAGATTCTAACATTCTATGCAACGATCCTTTCGTAATGTCACTGCACCAAAGTCGCAAAGACTATTGCCAATGATATTACAAAGTCTTCTATCGGAGATTGTTACAAGACAATTCCTTAGATATGATGTCTCTCACTCAGAGTACATTACTTTGAACATCATTTTGCATAAAAGTTTCTAATCTAGACATAGATTTTCCATATGACAACTCATTCTTAATAGAATCTTATCTATTCGTAATGATGTGAATATGGTCCATCCGATATGGAAACATTTCCATAATTTCCATATGACAAATCATTCTTAATAGAATCTTTTCTATTCATAATAATGTCGATATGGTCCATCCAATACCATGCTTCCAACTACTCACAAGCGACCAATCCTCGTCGAACTTTGGATTGTCCTTTGATAGTTGTTTAATTATTTTAGTCAAAACCGATTCTAGTCCTTTTTCCCTCTAAATGTGCTAGACATTTGGAAAATTTTAGAATGGTCAAACATTAAAGCATTTACAATCAATCCTATACCCGAAGCGTATGGGACACGACGCATAATGTTTTATTTGCTATGTTCTCAAAATTCGAATTGTGAAGAGGAATGCCGTAATCATAATCTAAATTTTAAGAACACACTATGTACCTTTGACTAAGTTTATTAACATTTCTCAACCTAATCCTTTAGATTTGAAATGAAACATAATATTCTCTCCCTTAATTATAGCAAAACAACCTTTCAACTCTTACAACTTTGCAAAGTATGACTCTTGTTTTCTATAATTAATATTGCTAACCTTGCAATACTTTCCTTAATAATCATACAATCATAACTTTTATGCACCCACTATCATGATAATTACTATAAAACATAACACTTATGCTCCCACTAGCTTCGACATGTATTTATGAACATCTTAACTTTCAGAAAAGCAATACCTATTGAATTTCTTAAGTTCATGTTTCTAATGCTTAATGCTTTGATAATCTTTTATCAAGACCTCTTAAACTTATACACATTTGCCTTAGATAGTTCATATGTGTGTCTAAACAATTAAGACAAATTGCCAAACCTCACAATTCAAATTTTGGAAAGGGATACCGTAACCATAATTGAATTCGAGAATGCAATTTTACAATCACTATCTTCTTAAAATCTTTCTTAGTGAAAGCATTTCCTCACAATCATTTTCATGAAGGAGGAAATCTTATGACACTTAGATTTTAAACGGTGTATGTGTTCCTATCCATGTGAATTTGTTAAAACCAAGGATTACGACAAATTCAAACTCATATGGACCGAACTTTCTTAATCTTGATTTCTTGCCTTATGGTAGCACGGCTGCCTACCATGTCTTCCAAGTAGTCAAACAGCTCACCTTTTCCTATCAATGTATCTTTCATCGATTAAGGTGCTTTGCCATTTATGCGTTCAAAATGAGAACTCATAGAACTCACATGCATAATTAACTCAACTGGAATAGCACAGAAACAAAATAATGTCAACACGATAGGTTGTAAACCTCAACTCGTGTGCTAGTGATGATTGATAAGGTTTATTTGATTTGTTCTTGAAACCTTTCAAGACCATTAAGACTCTCACTGACTCTTTGACATATAAGATTCTCTTGTCAAAACATTTCTTGACAAACAAATATTCAAGAGTTAGTGTAGCTTTTATCAAAACTCTTCATAAATTGGTCCTAGTTGGTCTTTGTCTTATCTAAGACATCACAACTTGCCACATTTAATGAATGTTTTAAACCTTCTTAATACTTTTCACTCATTGTCACAATCTTAA
The DNA here is from genome assembly GCF_051521515.1 of Lactuca serriola. Classification (NCBI taxonomy): domain Eukaryota; kingdom Viridiplantae; phylum Streptophyta; class Magnoliopsida; order Asterales; family Asteraceae; genus Lactuca; species Lactuca serriola. Next base: position 213,938,319 of record NC_136416.1, read on the forward strand.
CTCTAAGACTTGTTTTGGAACGAAGTATGATTGACTTCTTGATTTGACCATTTCTTCAATCTTTGATTCCTCTTCTTGGACATACAAAGACTCACTTAGAGGATCAATTGAGATATGGTTCTTAATCATTAAGACCAATCATAAAGCATAAAAGGTACTCTCCCTTCTTCTTAGAATGGAGAAACTTTTATCTCTCTGCCTACTTGATTCTTGTTATTCGTTCTACTATTGATTTAAACTTTTTCAATCAATTCAGAATTACAGTTAATCTTATAAGTATAATCATATTTACTAAACCTTTAGTAAATCATGACGAATATCTCGTTACTCTTATGGTGGACTTTGATCAACACACAACTTTGTGTACTCGATCTCCTAGTCCTTCACTTGACACTTTGTCAATGAATTAGTCTAATTTCCAAATACGAAATTTCTCATTCATCGTGCATCCACGTTTCATGATTCCAAGTTTCTGTCCAATTGAAACTTGGGTGATGAGAAACTCTCCCTATTTGGTAAATTCTCGACTTTCCATAACATAATAAGAACCAAATCCATTATTGCTAATAATAGAAACATTTTAACATCAATTTTTCATACACGCCATTGTAAGGATAAATAAAATTTAAAATCAAAATTTATTTTATTGCGGAAATTTTTTTCCTTACAATGCAACTCATTGAAAAACCTATGCTAATACATCTTTCTTAGCAATATAATTCTAACTCTAAGTAGTAGCTCAAGAATCTAATCTTCGAGAAACGCGATCCATTCCTTCACGGTTAGATTCTGCTCACTTCTTCCCTTAAGCTTCCTTTCTTTTCTTCGATCCTACAAAACATCAATTGTAATCTTATCACATTATGTATTCAGAATCTAGGATGAAGCTTAAAATAGTTAGTCAATGGATTTTACCTAAATTAGAGCCATACGTTTCGAATCTCCCATCTCTTAGATCTCTTAGGTAAATGGGGCAGCTTCGTCTCCAATGCTCCTTCTCTTGGCAATAAAAGCAAATCGACTCCTTTGGAACAGGACATGGAACTACTTCAGACATCGCCTTTCTCTTATGATCAAACTTTTCGATCATAGCATGCCTTTCATTGCCATTGTCTATATCCATAGAGGTCTCGAAGGCAGATTCACCAATCAACTTTGCTTTTCTATTGCGCCAAATCATTGCTGATTCGGCAGCAATAAGCATATAGGTGAGATCTATAAGGGTCACGTCGTAGTTCATCATATAGTACTCTCTTACGAACTCACTATATGAGTTGGGAAGTGACTGAAGAACCCAATCAACAGCCATTTCCTCATAGACAACGGATCCCAACATTCTTAACCTATCAATGTGTGACTTCATCCCTAGGACGTGTGCACACACGGACTTTCCTTCTTTATGTTTACTTGCCAAAAGGGCTTGAGTGATCTTGAACTTTTCAAGCCTTTGAACTTGTGGGTTAGGGAGAATAATTGGAGGAGGTAGAGGAAGTGAGGCATGATTTCTTGTTCCTCAATCGAATCGTGGAATATCATCTTCATGTGGAATGCTTGTTCCACGGGATTTGAGAAGACCATAGTTGTCGAACTTTGACATCTACAAAATGGGAGAAAAACGAATTCAAGTTAGTTGATAGATTGAGTCCTTAGTAAATCACCCAAATGAAATACTAAGGCTAGGACCCAACACAATATTCTACAACTCGGGAGAGGGATGTCGTAACCCAAATTGCAGAACATTTGAAGGTAAGTGAATGACGATTCACTAATTTCCACCATGAAAAAAAACGAAAAAGAAATTTAAGTTTTAAATCTATGAAAACTCCTAGATCCTTTGAGATTAATTGAACTTTCAATGGCATGTTTAAATCTCGATATGCCCCTCTAGTTTGTGACTGGGATGCCGAGGATCACAAAGCGGGTGTGAATAACCATGCAAACTTACATGGTGCCCTCACATGTTACAGTCACCTATTCGATGTGCCGTTAAACCACACACGCTCCACCGAACTATGACAAACATTGACTCACCCTTTGCTACCTTTGCTTAGAACCATTTAGTGTGCCGGTAAACCACACACGCTCCACTAACGTCTTCGCAAGGGCACAAAGTGTAATTTCATGGAATTGCATCAATTCACTTTTGCCTAAGTAACTAAGATTGGGAATTTTATGAAAACATTTAGTTACTTTTGTACTTCATTATACTTATAATTGAAGGTTTTGTCCTATCCTACCCGTTCAGCTAACGACCCTCCACTAGTCAAGAGCCCGGTGGGTAAGAGTGGATACCCATTCAATCGCCATTTTATAGGCAATTTCCTTAAACACCCCTTATAGACCAACTTCGTGAATGAGGCCTACTAACGGTAAGACTGACTTTTACTCATACATATATATATATATATATATATATATATATATATATATATATATATATATATAATGTTATACCTTTAATGTTATATATATAGTATAGGGTGTATTTTATACTTTTAAAATACTAGGTGGTCTAATTTAACAATTATACTTTTAATTCAATTAAATTGTAAACCTAAACTTTTATGGGTTTATTAAACTTCTTTTAATTATACACCTTAATTAATTAATAAAACCATAAGGGTGTGATTTGAACTTTTTCAAAACAATACTAGAGTTTTAGAATTTAACATTCCTAATTAAACTTTTAATCAACTTTTAAATTCCAAAACTTGAGGGCAAGTTTTGAAACATTTCAACACATTAGGGTTTAGAATTTAAATATACAACAAAATTAAACCATTTAATCAAAATTTAAATTTCAAAACTTGAGGGCAAGTTTTGAAACCTTTTTTCAAAACATTAGGGTTTCAACTATTTAAATTTCAAAACAACAAAACTTTTGGGTTCAAATTTAAACTATAAAAAAACCTAAAGGGTAAAATATGAAACTTTTCATAACAACATGGATCAAATAACAAATAATCTAAATTAACAATTAATCACATAATTATCCATATTTGATTTATTTAATGATTTCTTGCAAAACAATTTATCAATTTACTCAAAATAATTAATCAATTATCACATAAGGAAACAATTATCTTATTAATTGATAAATATCTTCAATTAGATCAAAATTATAGTCAAATATATCATATAATCGGATTAATATTGATCTAACATGATAAGGTAACTATCCATAAGCAAAAACAGCAAGAAATCCCGAAATACCCTCCATCTGACGAGTTGACTCGGCGAGTCAGGCTTGGACTCGGCGAGTCTGCATGGACTCGGCGAGTTCAGCCATGGACTCAGCGAGTCCAGCCTCCAGAAACCCAAAAAACGAATTTTCCAGTTATATGAAGCATCAATACAATTGAAACCAAGCTAGGCTCTGATACCACTAATGGGTTTTGGTCATAAGACATCATATGTGCTCATACAAACCCTAATGCTTGGATCTAGGTTTCTCTATTGTACATGCTTTGAATCCAAGACTATAAACCCTAATTCTAGCATATGGAAATCAATATTAACATATAATTAGGTTTATGATATTACCTTGATTGTTATGTAGCAATAGCAATCCCAATTCCTCTTTGAATTGACTTTGGAAGGCTTAGAGTCACAAGTGTCACTCCTCTAATGGATCACAAACACCATAAGCAAGAGGATGAAGAGGAGAGAGGATGGAGGCTGCCAAAACCGTGTGAAAACCCTAGAAGGTTGCTTGTCCACGTTTTTGAGCCTTAAGGGTTCTATATATAGTGAGACTATTAGGGTTATCTAACAAGGAAACCCTAATTTGGTTGCTTAAGCCCTAAGCAACCCATAGACTCCTTTAATCAAGCCCATGGACGATTTCCTTATGGGTTTCCCCATAGAATTCGTCCACCTCTTGATTCAAGGCAATCCATGGCCCAAATTGCAATTATCTTATAATTACAATTCCAGTCCCTTAAGTTTAATTAATCTCTTTTAGTCACAAAACTAATTACCAATTAGTTATTGACTAATATTAATTAAACAATATGATTTCTCCTTTAATATATTATTCTCATAATATATTAATAAATCATATTTAGTCCTTTCTCTCCGTAATTCATCCTATCAAGTTGCTTTGGTGAAGGCAACCCAAAAGGACCATGCACCATCAGGTCAAGTACATACCAAAATAGTTATGGACTTAGACACTAATCCAACAACACATTGCCCAATTACACTGGTGAAAAGGTCACCATCATATGCTACCCCACAGGGTTTACCTCCACTTCTGAAATCGCAAACTCGTTATCTCTTTTACTTCTCCTAGGAAACGGGGACAATGCAACTCTTATCACATGAGGTGTCGTCTCATCTATCGGTCGATTTCTCAACTCAGACCGCGATCCTCCAATAAGCATCATCTCTACTCATCCTTGAGTCTTGCGACTCCAGCTAGCATCTTACCAATAAGATCTCTCGGATGTTAACTTGATCCCTCTCTCAAGGTATGCTCCATTGAAACTCACTCGACATGGCCCTCTGGCCCCACACTCTATAAAAGCGGATCTCAAACTACTCAAACACAACAGGATAACTGGTAAAACCATAAACACTAACCGCCACGAACCATGGTACTCGAACCATGTGATCACCCCTCAATCTCCTACGAATCATGGTACTCGAACCATGTGACCACCTCTCATTCTGCTACTTAGAACCTCTGGAATTTTCCCTGTATCGAGTATGGGTCCTCTGCTTTCAGTAGTATGTGCCCATACTACCTGCCACATCTACCCATACTTTCCACATGGATCATCCCAAATTTCCTAAGTGGCTGCTCATCCTCCTCAATCACCAATCCCGTCATACCTGGTCACTCTCCTGCAAGTACTCTTCTCTATCAACGTACTCATCTGACAAAGGTCACTCCCTAAGCTCTTCCTATGTTCTCATATTTCTCTGCCATCAGTTGCTGAAGAACTCCCTATGATGCCAGCCATCTACCTCTTGAATATCGTCATAGTCACTTAGTAGCTGACTCCCATCGTCAAGAGTTCCCCAAAGCACGAAGCAAACAACATTTGGGCATCGAATAATCTACACATGAAACCACTATGACACACCACTTCACTCGCTCATTTCATAACTCAAGCATCACCGAACTCAGACAATCCTACCTTTCGTGGATCTCTAACTACATTCTCAGAAGATTCCTCAAATGCTCGTCTAGGTATCTCTCCTAGATTACTCCTCCACTCAAAGTTCTCTCTAAAAGGTTCCTGCTGGATACTCTTACTCTACACATACTCAAATCACATCATAGATAGCAAGGTTCCTAGACTAAGGCATCGCAATTCAGGTAACTCTAGCCCTGAAATATGAAATACCTAGCATATCTTCTATTATGCATCACTGATATCTCAATAATAAGTCATAACACAAATAAGTAAGGGTACTTTGGGAAATCACCGTTCGGGCTTTGGCTGATTGTACATACTGCTCCTTCTCGTTTCTATTTAAAACTCTTACTTGTTTTAAAAAGATCATTTCGTTTTACAAAATTTTCTCAAATTCTCAGTTTGAGTCCAGACATACCCGAAGGTGCATCCGAATCCCTCAAACTAAGGTTTTGATACCAACTTGTAGCACCAAAAATTTTCGCACAATATTTTCATTTTTAAATTCACATATATGACATCACCACACTTCACAAAATCTCAATATACCAATTATCAAAACATGTGTTCATAATTAATTGAATAAAATCCAAGATCTTCGAAACACAACTCCATCTCATGTGTATAATCAAGCCGACGCCTTCCCGTGATCTTTAGAAGTACCTGAAACACATAACACATAACACGGTAATCACGAAGCTTAGTGAGTTCCCCGAAATACCACACACAATTCATTAGCCACTTGAGGCTATAACTCAATAAGACCCTCTGGTCAATGTGTATCAGTGGGACCCTCTGGCCCCACAACTCAGATGGACCCTCCGGTCGCTCAACTTGGTAACTCAATTAATTACAGTATACATATCACAACAACAATAAGCAGGATATCTCAACACACAACATATGCACATAGAAAATGCATACTATCACATAACTCAGGTAAGCACCCAAGATCAATATTTACACAGATTACTATAACAACATAAGTTACAAAGACAATATGCACGATAATTCATATCACATTATAAACAAACAAGACCTTCCAATCCATAATGTACTAAGACCCTCCGGTGTACAGTGACCCTCTGGTCAATAATATACTAATACCCTCTGGCCAATAGTGTAAATACGACCCTACGGTCATCAACAAGAATAAGACCCTCGGATCACACATAAATTACAAAACAGGTAAGTATAGTGAGAAGACTCACCTCTGATGGCAGACATATCCTATAAATGCTGCTGTTGTACTCCGACCTCTAACACTGAGTCAAACCCGCAACTAATCTCATTAGGATCTGGATATGGTCCACTAATCCGACCCATTCATAACTCAAGCCCGTTGGGCCCACAAAGGCCCAAAAGAAAGGCCCAACTCAAAGGCCCAAGCAAAATTAGGGTTTTTCACATAAAATGACGATTAGGGTTAAGTGTTTCTCACTTAACCCATTAAGTCCATCACTCCACTAGGCCATTCACACAATGAAGTCGTACATAATTTACAGAATCAATCTAACAGTCCAACCGCGGGTCCCGGTAAAATCCAAACTAACAAACCCAGAATTAGGGTTTTCTAAACCCTAATTAGGGTTCCTATCCCAAAATTCCTCCAACTAGCCCAGATCAAGCGTTTGGTCCGATTAGGGTTCACTAAGTCAAGCACCACCCTCTACCACCTCAGGTAGTGGTGGTCAGTGGCGGCTCTTGGCGGCAGCCACCACCTCACAGTGGTGGTGGTGGGTTTTCCGGCCACAAAAACACGCATATAATTTCCAAAATGCCTGAAACAATGAAAACACTAAAGCATACACCCATAAACATGCCCACAGCCACCAACCATGGCGGCTGGTGGTGGCGGAGGGTGGCCGAAAACAATAGTGGTTGGCAGCTACCACCTCACGGTGGTGGTGGTGGATTCTCTTGGTCCCCAACCTAGAAAACACACATACATGCTCGAAAACACTAGATGAACACCAAATTACACTCAACTCAGCCACCACAGGCGGCTAGTGACAACCGGAAGCACAAGAGCGGTGGCCCAAGGCCACCGACGAACCTAACAGCATCACGAACTCAATAGTAACGAAAGAGGGAAGAGATGTTGGCATGTTGACTTACCGACAACATCCATTCGCACGCACCCAACACAACGACTTAACAAGGCTCAACACTTCAGTCTCGGTGGTTCGTTCACTGCCCAATCACGTCTCCGGCAGCAGGGGTCGTGGTGGCGGCGAGCGATGGTGACATAAGAAACGAATAAAGGTGGCGGTCGGACTTGGCGAATCGATCGGCGGGTGAGGAGTCTCACCTTGGTGGCTGAAGAGAAGATAGTCTCGGGTTAGGGTTTCCCAGCGTACATCACTTGAAACGGGAAGGAAATGAGCATCGGGTCTATACCCGTGCTTATTCAAACATCCATCCATTCTTTACATATTTAACCCCTACTCCACCAAAACTTCTCAATATAAGTACCATATTTACCAATCTACCCCCACCTGTAATAATTCCTTACAATACAAGTCCCAACAATTACCAACCATCCCCTGCCTCTAGAAATATTTACAAGGTGGCCCAGAAATTACACTTTAACCCTCGAAATCCATAATTTAAATCAATTTGCTCCCCAACACCAACACCCCGCTCAATATTATTTAATTTAGGACTATTATAAATTTATAAATCTTTATCTACTTATTTAATCAATAACGAGATGTTACGAACTCTGTCGCCAATCACCGCTTTCATCAAACACGTCTGAAAACTACTACCCATTATCTCTAAATCAAATTAAACTAAAACAAGACGAAGAGGAAACCAAACCAAAATGAAAATTAAAAATAAACCTATATCGGAGTATTAATATCCTAAAAAACATGAACGGAACGAGATTCAATGGTAGAGAAACCATATCGGGAAACAGATTCTAGTGTTTTGCACAAAATTGTTTCAGCTTTTGTCCACCAGAGGAAGCAATTCAGAGGCGACTTTAGAGTTGCAGGTTTCCGACGACTTTCGGGTTGTAGGCTTCTGGTGGTGGTGTTCACCACTGATCGCTTCTTACCAGCGACAACCACGTTCGATGGTACCTCCGAAAATAAAGGAAAAAAAGAAGATTTTGGAGTTACTCAGTTCGAGAATGGGAAGAATGCACAAACGATGGCGGCTATGTCTCCGAATCACGTCAAATGGATGACGATCTTCTGTACTGTCGTCTTCAGTCTTCTATACCATCAAATGAAGACAATGATGACAGTTTCGGACAAGGAAGAAGGTAATCACTAGTGGTTTCCAACAAGAAATTGGGATGCAGGGGGTTTGATGAGGGGATTGGTGTTAGGTGGGCCTCATAAATATTAAAGCATTTTATTTAACAGGTTCAAAATAAAGAAAACAAATAAAATATTTAATAAGGGTATTGTGCTCATTTTAAGTCAGTTAGAGGTGATACACGAAATAAAAACAAACTAGAATGATGGTCCAAGTGCAAAACAAATATAAGGACCAAACATGAAATTTTTGCAAACTATAAAAACGATTTTAGTATTTTGTTATAATATTTATTAATATATAAATATTATATATTAAAAATAATATTTATTAATATATAATAATACAATAAAAAAGAATTAATCCAATAAAAATATTAAAAAAAGAATTAATATATAGTAATTGAATAAAATTAAAAAAAAGTAATACATAAACGATCCTTATACTTTGGTTGCAGAACTGACTTTGTAACATCCATAAAATTTACGCTAAATTTAATCTTTTAACACTAACAAAAAGGTCAAATAGTAATTGTTTTTACAAAACATTTCCAATTCTTTTAGCATCAGAGTGTCCCAAAATAGATCATAAGGATGAGGAGCGGTACGGTCACACCTTCGCCTTCCCCCACTCTCCTGAAGTACCTGAAACAATAAACTGAAAACTGTAAGCCTGAGGGCTTAGCGAGTTACCCCCAAAATACCAATACCACACTGGCAGAAGCCATAGCAATAACGATCAATCAAACAACATACATACTGGGCCATCGGCCGGACTGGTCTGCCCTACTGGGCCTACAGTCTATCTGAATCTACCCCGAGCCTTCGGCATGACTGGTCCCCCGCGTGGGCCTACAGTCTCCCTGGACCGCTCAGAGGGTGTGTTGGCCTTCAGCACAAAGCAAGACCGCCTCAACCCAACCAACCAGCAACTAACCATGTACACATACTATCATATACTAGCACATACACATAGCAAACATATCTATCTCAATTACCATCAATCATAGAGTTTCACTTGTAACTAGAGCATTGACCTAACATGTCGCTAACATACCAATCCTTCTGGATCATAAAAGCATATCATACTATCTGTCCTGATTTCGATCTAACAGATCAGAATCATATGTAGCATACCATGACAACTAATCTAACCAATCTCTAGCATAACACCCATCCTAAACAGGATGAATTCTAACATGGCAATCACATAACACCTATCCTAAACTAGGATGAATCTAACATGGCAATAACAAAGCAACCATACTAGACCAAGATGTAAATCATAAAGGGTCGGCCTTGGTGCCGTAGACCCAATCGATATAGTGAGGATAACTCACCTTGCAGATGTCGATTGAAATGCAAACTCCAACTATCGGATCACTTGACACTGGCTCCACCACCTATAACCATAACACAATATACTCATAAGTTCTTACTCTTATGAGGCACCCCATAACCCCCTACTAATTCCTGATCAAGGTCAGAGTCCTCAGTCAAGGTCAACAGTTCATGTTGACCTCAACTCGCCGAGTGCACTCGGCCACTCGCCGAGTCCATGGAGCACATTCCAACTCGCCGAGTCATCAGAGTGACTCGTCGAGTTCATTCGAATCCCAATCAATCCTTAAGGGCCACCCGTTGAGTTTCCTCCTTGCAACTCGACTGGTACACATACATGCCTATCCAAGGGAAAAGCCATCCGACTCGCCGAGTTGTTCTTCAACTCGTCGAGTTTTATGGTGATCTTCATCGGCCTCGCCGAGTTGTTCATCCAACTCGCCGAGTTCAATGACCATCTTCATGTGACTCGCCGAGTTCACTCTTGCGACTCGCCGAGTCCATCCAGTCCTCTTTCCATACAACCTTGTTTTGAGCCATGCAACGACTCCAAATATCAGATCCAAGCTTCTAGGGCATGCTTACCACGTAAAGTTGCAAACTTTACTGCATGCATGGTTATAAAGGCTCCAAATGTCTATTTTAAGTTCTTAATGGAGCTTATAGTCCAAGAGGGACTCCAACCACAACCAATACAACAACTTTATGACTCTAGCATCCAAGGAGGGTCCAGATCTAACGTTATAACTTCAGATATAGCCCATAGCTCAACATCCCAACTTGAAAATCCATAAAAAGCCCTAGAATCGACCAAAAGGAAGAAAAGGTAGTAAGAATGGTACTTTGATACCTTCAACGGTGCTAGCTGAGGCAAAACCCGCTTCCTACTCCTTTCTTGCTTCAATTTCCTTTGCACTCTTAGCTTCCTTCCTCCAAGATCCTCTTTCCCAAGCTTCAAACCGACACCAAAGCACACACATACACACGAATTAGGGTTTCAAGGGCTCTCAAAGATTGTAAGGAGGCCCAAAGGAGGCTGAGGCTCCTTTAAATAGGGGTGCAAACCCCGAGATTTAGGGTTTCATCTGCCAGCTCCTACTCGCCGAGTCCCAATAGTGGACTCGTCGAGTAAGTCACTAAACACATGTTCTCACCCCGCTGCTACTCGACGAGTAGGTCGACCAACTCGTCGAGTAGAGCTTCATCCCTAAATTCTTAATTAATTAATACCTGAGGATCGGGGCGTTACGGATTTGGTTGCAGAAATGATCACTAAGGTCCCGTATGATAGTTGCTGACTGAGAAAGTGCTGACTAGGAAAGGTCTGTCTGGGAAAGAAATCATGACTGAGTAAGAAATCCTGTTGTTTGATTGTCCATCTGACTGAATGTGCTGAGTGATGAAAAAGGACCATTTTACCCTGCTGTTATATATAGTGACAGATTAATTAAGTTGTTGAATAATTATAAAAACATACATATTGTCATAAAAAATGTAAATTACACACAAATAAAAAATGTCATACAAAATGTAAATTAAACATAAATCATTTAATATCCAAATCAAAACATAATGAAATTTAAAATAACATAATAATTTAATGTAAAGTAGGTGAAAGTAGTCGATTTGCAATCTGATCACGCAAAACACGCATATACTCAATGGCTTCTGGACCCCATTCTATGCCTTGTATGTTTTCTCTATCAATTCCCCCACCTTGGACGGCAGGAGTAACCATAGTGTCCTCCTCAAAATTTCTAAACAAGTCATCTTCTATATTGTATTTCCTTATAAAATTATGGACCGCGACACAAGCAATGACTATGTCTCTTTGCACTGTAAAAGGATAAGGAGCCATTTGTTTTAAGATTGGGAATCTTGCCTTCAATACACCATAAGCACGCTCAATAACATTTCTAAGTTGTGCATGAGCATGATTGAACCTTTCTTCTCTAGTTTAAGGTCTGCCTCTTCTAAAATCGGCTAACCAATACCTAGTATTGCGGTATGGAGCCATAAACCCACGAGTGTTTGTATATGCAACATCACAAAGGTAATATTTATCTGCAAATGAATGTGACACATATTATATAAAGAAGATAGATAATAAAATTTATATAAAGATTACAAACCCGGTGGAGGAAATAGAAATCCAGAAGTCGAATTGAACGCAACTTCTTTCAAAACTCTTGAATCATGTGCTATACCCTCCCATCCAGTCCAAACAAAGGTGAATATCATATCAAAATCACAAATTCCTATAACATTTTGAAAACATTCTCCTTTTCCTCGTCCCCTATAACGAGTTTGTTGATCAACTGGTACAACCGCATGTACAGGAGTTCCATCTAATGCACCTATTGCTCCGGAAAAAAATATTTTTTAACCGTCTATGTCGTTCCGAGTTATGTCTTGTTGGATTAGGAGTTGTTGGTACTATAATTTCTTTTGCAAAACACATCATTGCAGTTAGGACCTCGTGAAAACATTGATGAATCGTTTGTGTGGAGTGATGAAATCTTCCCTTAACCGCGCGAAAACGTTCATTATGTCCTATAACATGTAAGAATATAGCCATCTTCTCTTCAATGCTTATTGTTTTACTAGCTTGCAACCATTTTTTTTGTGTAAAATGGTTACATAATAATGCAAATGCATCTTATGTAAGACGCATCATATCGTAACATTGTGTAGGGTCTCCGTACATCAAATCTTGCGTATACGCATACCTGCTTGTACCATTATCTCTAATTCTATGAATTCTGATTAGTCTGCATCGGTTTAACCTCAACCAATAAAACACAAGTAAAAGAAAAGCTACAACTTCACCATCAGAAACCATACTTGACCTGTTGCAATGTAACACCCATAAAATTTACGCCAAATTTAAACTTTTAATACTAACGAAGAGTCAAATAGTAATTGTTTTTACAAAACATTTCCAAATCATTTATCATCAGAGTGTCCCAAAATAGATCATGAGGATGAGGAGCGGTACGGTCACGCCTTCGCCTTCCCTCGCTCTCCTGAGGTACTTGAAACAATAAACTGAAAACTGTAAGCCCGAAGGATTAGTGAGCTACCCCTAATATACCAATACCACACTGGCAGAAACCATAGCCATAACGATCAATCAAACAACATACATACTGGGCCATCGGCCGGACTGGTCCGCCCTACTGGGCCTACAATCTATCTGAATCTATCCCGAGCCTTTGGCATGACTGGTCCGCCGCGTGGGCCTACAGTCTCCCCGGCCCGCTCAGAGGGTGTGTTGGCCTTCAGCACAAAGCAGGACCGCCTCAACCCAACCAACAAGCAACTAACCATATATGCATACTATCATATACCGGCATATACACATAGCAAACATATCTATCTCACCGACCATCAATCATAGAGTTTCACTCATAGCTAGAGTATCGACCTAACAGGTCACTAACATACCAATCCTCACGGATCATAAAAGCATAACATACTATCCATCCTGATTCCGATCCAATAGATCAGAATCTTATGCATCATACCATAACTACCGATCTCTAGTATAACAATCATCCTAAACAGGATAAATTATAGCAAAGCAATAACATAACACCCATCCCAAACCAGGATGAAATCTAACATGGCAATAACAAAGCAACCATCCTAACCCAGGATGTAAATCATAAAGGGCCGGCCTTGGTGCTGTAGACCCTATCGATATAGTGAGGAGAACTCACCTCGCAGATGTCGATAAAAATGCAAACTCCAACTATCGGATCACTTGACACCGGCTTCACCACCTATAACCATAGCACAATATACTCATAAGTTCTTACTCTTATGAGACACCCCATAATCACTTAGTAATTCCTAATCGAGGTCAGAGTCCTCAGTCAAGGTCAACAGTCCATGTTGACCTCAACTCGCCGAGTGCACTCGACCACTCGCCGAGTCCGTGGAGCACATTCCAACTCGCCGAGTCATCGGAGTGACTCGTCGAGTTCCTTCGAATCCTGATAAATCCTTAAGGGCCACCCGTCGAGTTTCCTCCTTGCAACTCGACGGGTACACACGCATGCCTAATCAAAGGAAAAACCATCCGACTCACCGAGTTGTTCTTCGACTCGTCGAGTTTTATGGTGATCTTCATCGGACTCGCCGAGTTGTTCATCCAACTCGCCGAGTTCAATGACCATCTTCATGCGACTCGCCGAATCATCCTTGCGACTCGCCGATTCCATCCAGTCCTCTCTCCATACAGACTTGTTTTGAGCCATGCAGCGACTCCAAATCACATATCCAAGCTTCTAGGGCATACTTACCACGTAAAGTTGCAAACTTTACGTACATGCATGGTTATAAAGGCTCCAAATGTCTATTTTAAGTTCTTAATGAAGCTTCTAGTCCAAGAGGGACTCCAACCACAACCAATACAACAACTTTATGACTCTAGCACCCAAGGAGGGTCCAGAACTGAAGTTACAACTTCAGATCTAGCCTATAACTCAACATCCCAACTTGAAAATCCATAAAAAGCCCTAGAACTCAACAAGAGGAAAGAAAAGGAAGTAAGAATGACACTTTGATACCTTCAAAAGATGCTAGCTGAGGCAAAACCCGTTTCCCCCTCCTTTCTTGCTTCAATTTCCTTTGCACTCTTAACTCCCTTCCTCCAAAATCCTCTCTTCCAAGCTTCAAAACCACTCCAAGGCACACACACACACGAATTAGGGTTTATAAGGGCTCTCAAAGACTGTAAGGAAGCCCAAAGGAGGTTGAGGCTCCTTTAAATAGGGGTGCAAACCCCGGGATTTAGGGTTTCATCTGCCAACTCCTACTCGCCGAGTCCCAATAGTGGACTCGTCGAGTAGGTCACTAAACACGCGTTCTTACCCCGCTGCTACTCGACGAGTAGGTCGACCAACTCGTCGAGTAGAGCTTTTATCTAGAAATTCATAATAAATAAATACCTGAGGATCGGGGCGTTACATGCAAAGAATTAGGTAACATGTTAAAGTAAAAAAAAATCATGCACCAAAAAAATTAGTAAACGTCATATTCAATATTCAATAACATCCAAAAGTCATGCAAATAACATCATCCAAAGTAACATCCAAAAAAGCATCAAACATAGGATCCAAAAGTCATGCAAACTTTCTACCCGCACCCATCAAAGGTAACCATACTTCCTACCCGTACCCATCACCCACGACTCACAACTAGTATGTGAAAGTCGTAACCAAACTTTTCTAACATCAGCACTTTCACCAAATAGCAAAAGAGCGGTCTTGTGTCTTTCATCTTCTTCTCCCCATTCCATTTTGTTCAATTTCTCCATACACGCATCAACATCCTTATCCATTTCACTTTTTTCAATTCTTTCATTTTTTTCCACTAACGATCTTGCAAGCTTGACAATCTCCTCTTCAACTTTTAATGCCCTTGCATCTCTTTTTTTCCCACCAACTTTTTTGTTTCCACCAACATCCGTATTTTTTGAACGCCCCGAAGATTCTTCACTTGCACCTATGTGTTGTGTTGAGGTTTACTCTTCTACAAGACGAGGGAGTGTAGAAGATGGCCCCCACCTTTGAAAGCCGGTTGAGGTCGACCCTTCAAATAGTTGGGTGCAAAGTTCAGGAAACAGCAGGGGTTTAGTTTTCAATGACAACACGAACTTGTTCAACTGTTACAATTTTATAAATATTAGTATTTTTTATAAAAATAATTATAATAGTATTTGTTATAAAAATATTACCTTCCCCTCTTCCTTCCATTGTTCATCAGTCAGGTTAAATTTATTTTTTATAGGGTCATATATATTGCCGGTTTTTGTTTTTCAGTTTCACTCAAGCAACATACTTTGATTTGTAGTAGTCAAAGTGCTTCTGATCAACCTCTTTACCATGTTCGTTCATCAATTTTTCGCGTACTATCTTCTATGAACTAGCCTTAAGCCCAGAACCCTCACGACCATTAGTGGTTAGTTCATGGATACATGCGTCAAGAAAAGTTTTGTCATCACTTTCGTTCCAAACCAACATCCTAAAACAAAAAAAAAAATCTGATTTTTGATTTCATAGCTTATAGCCTTATACACAACCAAGTTTCAGATTTCATAAAATTAGAGCGATGTCTTAGACTCGTTACTAGTGTAGCACTGTAAATAAAAAATTTTACTTTTAACAAAAATGTAAATGACCATAGACTAAATTAAAATGTACCCACTCGGATTCTTCAAACAAGTCACAATATTGTTATTAATTTAAGAAAAGTTCATTTTTTAGTCATCACATTCCTAGACCCAAATAATACCATATCCAATTTCATGGATTGTTGGTGTATTTGATTCCAGTTTATCATTTGGAACTATATCACATAATTTTGAGGACCAATGAATATCAAAATATATTTATAACAAACACAAATTCCTAAGACTTGCAAGTCTGTGAAGGTCTAATTTGGTTTATATCACATCACTTGAGAAACAAATGCTATCATAGGAAAGGAAAACATATATAATAAATACAAATAGCCAAGTGTAATGTCGAATTTGTGGCCAATATTTATTCCAATTCCTCATCTTTGATTTGTCTTATACAAATTGTCAAGACATTTAAGCCTCTGAAGTCTAATTTTGGGAAATTTATTCCAATTTTTCAACTTTAATTTGTCCTATACAAACTGATGCTACAAAACAACATACTTTCTCATTCTTATGGCTGCCGAAATCTATGAGTAAATAAAAGAATGAAGTTTAATTGAAGACTTTTACCAACATTAATCAGACTGGCATGCCAAAATTGCTTGAGCGAACACAAAAAAAAGTACAAATTAGAGGGTACCGATTGGGAGGGAGCTTACCTGTTGTAGAAGAAGAAGATCTGGCTGAAGGAAGGAGGAAATCCGAAGGGAGATGGCAGCGATAAGGAGGGAGATGGCAGCGACAGGAGCTGTTTGATGGGGGCGATGGAGGAGGCGTGATTTTGGACGCGGTATCTTTTAGGTCACCAGAAAATTTTGAGAGGGTAGGATGGTCTTTTGGCGAGTCAGCAACATCTTTAGAGCTGAGCGAGACATCTATTTGGGCCAGACAAGCTGACCGAGATAGCTCCTATCAAACATGAAACATCTGACCGAGAAAGCTGAAACATCTGACTCGGTTTGGGTAAGATGGGTATCAAACAAGGCGTAAGGGTAAAATAATAGTCAAATTGTTAAAGTTAATATTTTTGGACAAAAAATCACAAAATATTCAAAATTGGATCATTCATACACCATCAATTTTTTTTTAATTAATTTATTTATTTTTATCAAAACACATAATTTTAACAACAAAGTGAGACCATTTTTGTAACTTTTTTTTTTTTTTTAACAAAGTTAAACCTTTATTACATTTCTAAGAAAACCTCTCGGTCACCTAATATTCATGTTAACATTTTCTCTTTTGGCTGAAAACGGACTAAACCTAGAATAACATAAGATAATGATAATTTTTGAATATTTTAGTGTTTAAGAGTATAATGTACAAATAAAAAGTTTTAACGATATTTTTCAAATTGAAACTTTGTTACCTAAGTAATTTTCCCTTTGATATAAGCTACTAGTATTTTAATCTTCAGATTATCCAATGAAGCAATGCCATGTCAAATATCAGACGTGGTTATGTACATATTGCAACGTGTATACTTTGTCCATGTAATCGTTTACCATAGCTATGGTGCATTGGTGCGATCTTAAATCTTAATTTTCAAGTTCTCAATAGAAATCGTCAATTGACAAGAAAGAAGAGCATTGGGTAGGAACCCTAGTTAGCTCTAATCACTTCAAACAAGACTTGACTTACTTCACTCAAAACCCCAAGTCTCTGCTTCCGATAAAATTAGAAAAACCATCATAAAAACCTACGATTGAAGTTCATATCTTTGATGGGAGGGTTTTTAGGCGAATGACGACACTTGTGCATTCGTGATCAGCTTATAAGAACATATTGCCATTGAAAGCTTAGTTTCAAGCAATGAAGACCCGAATCAGATCTGGCATCCAGATACTGATTATAATCGCCGTTTGCATAATAGTTTGTGGCTACTCGGTTTCTGCAGAGACCCAACGACCCAAGAATGTACAAGTTGCCCTTCGGGCCAAATGGCCTGGTACCTCACTCCTCCTCGAAGCCGGGTATGTTTGTCAATTTATCATCTACTATCCCATGGTGATTCTGTAAGTTGTAAGTTCTACTTAATTTCATTATGCGTTTCGTGAATTGAATTGTTATCCATAGGGAATTACTATCTAAAGAATGGAAAGACCTTTTCTGGGAATTCATCGAAGCGTGGCTTAATAACGAAAGTGGAAACACCGATCCTTTCACTGCCAAAGATTGTTTGCAAAAAATATCTAATTATGGGCAATCGCTAGTGACTGGTCCACTGGCATCGGTGTTTGATTTATCTCTTACTCTTCGATCTTCATCACCAAGATTAGTGCTTTATCAGCAACTAGCAGAAGAATCTCTTTCTTCGTTTCCATTATCTGATGACATTAATCCTAGTCCCGGTGGCAAATGTTGCTGGGTGGACACAGGTGGGGCACTGTTCTTTGATGTCCCTGAGCTGCTATTGTGGCTTCGTGATCCTCACAAGTAAGTCTTCCTAACGAATTATTCAACCTCTTTTCATCGGGTAAAGTATTAAGTTATTTACCAATCTGCCCTTGTAGGAATGGAGATGGCTTTCAACAGCCTGAACTGTTTGACTTTGATCATGTCTACTTTGAGTCATCGAAAGGTAGTCCTATTGCCATCTTATATGGAGCTCTTGGGACAAATTGCTTTAAGGATTTTCATAGGACCCTTGTGGAGGCAGCTAAAGAGGTCCAGTAAAAACTATCTTTTTCTCGATACCAGTTTTATAGATGCTTGTATTTGATAGGTTACTTACTGATAAAGTTATAAAAACTCACAGGGGAAAGTTAAGTATGTTTTGAGGCCTGTGTTGCCTTCAGGATGTGAATCAAAAAGTGGTTATTGTGGAACAATTGGCACAAAAGACCCATTGAATTTAGGTGGTTATGGTGTAGAACTTGCTTTAAAGAACATGGAATATAAGGCCATGGATGACAGTGAAATAAAGAAAGGTTAGTCTTGTGAAGTCAACTCTGATCATCCTGGTTCAAAATTTATGCCTATATATTCCTTCTATTTGCTTTGCCAAAATTAAATGGGACCCACTTTAATGAAAATGCAGGTGTCACTCTAGAAGATCCTCACACTGAAGATCTCAGTCAAGAAGTCAGAGGCTTCATCTTTTCCAAGATTCTGGTATTTGATTGTCTTCATTTTTTCCCTAATTTCCATGTTCTTTAATTTCTTATGTTTTACCACTTTACTAGGATCTAAACTTTAAAGGGTTGTTGTTAGAAATTCATTTAGAAGTATAATCTTTTACAATGATTAAAATAAAGTTGTATAATTAGCTTTCTTGAACTAATGCAGGAACGGAAACCGGAGTTGACATCTGAAATAATGGCTTTCAGGGATTCCCTCTTGTCATCAGCAGTATCTGATACACTTAATGTGTGGGAATTAAAGGGTACTATTGCATTATCTTTAAAAATAACTAAGTTTATTTATATTATTGGGGTCTCGTTCTTGATTGTTTTTGTATTTGTGTTTCTTTAATCACAGATTTAGGACATCAAACTGTACAAAAGATTGTTCGTGCTTCAGACCCTCTTCAATCAATGCAGGAAATAAACCAAAATTTCCCTAGTGTTGTCTCATACTTGTCTCGTATGAAGGTACTTTTTTCTTTTCATTTTAAAAAATTACAGAAAATAGCATCACACCATACATTTGGTTACTTATTTTAGCAATTTGTTTTTCTTTCTTTATAGTATGTAACCTGAAACTTGTAAAATGTTTACTGATGTTAGATTACATATTGCTATTAAAGAAATTTAACTACATTACTATTAGAGTAAATTAAAAATATGGTCCCTGTGGTATATAGGAAATTACAGGTTTAGGCCAAGTTTTGGTTTTGTTGCAAAGTGAATTACAAATTTAGTCCCTGTGGCATAGATCATTGGATGATGAGGTCATGACTTTTATATTGACTTTTTGCTACAAATCGATGCAAATCAGATAAAAAAATATGATGTTTTGGGAATGAATTAATCTTGTTTGAAAATTCATGCAGCTGAATGATTCAATCAAAGAAGAAATACTTGCAAATCAGAGAATGATTCCACCTGGCAAGTCCTTAATGGCTCTGAATGGTGCCTTAATTGATATTGACGATATCGACCTTTTTATGTAAAATACCTTTTCCTCTTTCCATCAATAAATTTAAACAAATAAATCTTCTGAAAACTTATAAAATATATCTTTCATAGGTTGCTTGACATGGCCCATCAAGAATTATCTTTAGCTGATCAATATACAAAACTAAAGGTACCGATTCTTTATTTTAAATATAATCATTACCCTGTTTTTAAAAAAAAAAAACTTCGGATTTATGTTTTTTTTACAAATTTTAGATTCCTTCAAGCACAGTCCGGAAGCTTCTAGCAACTTTACCACCTCCTGATTCAAATACTATTCGTGTTGACTTTCGGTCAGACCATGTTCATTACATTAATAACTTAGAGGTGGATGCCAGATACAAACAATGGAGAAGTAGCCTAAATGAGGTATTATACTTTTATTGTTTTATTTCTCATAAAAGTTGAAAAGATTTTATTTTTATTAATTTTGGCTCATCTTTTTCAGCTTTTAATGCCTGTTTTCCCTGGACAATTACGTTACATTCGCAAGAATCTTTACCATGCTGTCTATGTGTTGGATCCTGCCTCCATTTGTGGACTTGAGGTAATTATATTTAGTCCAAAATTGAAACATTTTTCAATTTTGGTCCTTATTTGTGGATATATTATATTGATTTTGGTCCCTTGAACGTAAAACAAGTACCAAAATCAGAAACTACATGAAACCTTGAAATAAGGACCAAAGGGTTCCGTTTTGGACTGAACATGGTAAAATCAGAAATCACAGGGACTAGTTTTGTAACATACTTGGTTATGCTGATATTTAATTTAAACTTGCTGATTGAATCATGAAATCCTAATCATGTTTTTATTTTTTTGCAGACAATTGACACCATTGTGACTTTATTTGAGAACAGTCTTCCAGTGAGATTTGGTGTGATATTATATTCGGGAAAATTGATTGAGAAACTGGAGGAAAATGGTGGAGAATTGCCATCTTCAGACAGCTCAATTAAGGAAGATCTATCAAGCTTGGTAACGAGTTTTTTCCTTTTTTTTTAAAAAAAAATTTCTTTTTGCTGTTAATATATTAGTCACTAATTAATATGTGCATTCTAATGATCTGCAGACTATACGCCTTTTTCTTTATATCAAAGAGAGTCATGGGATTGAGAAGGCTTTTCAATTTCTCAGCAATGTATGGGTTTTAATTAGTACATTGATAGCTATTGAGGCTTTGTTCTTTTTTTTTTTAGTAAAAAAAAGGTCAAGTGTTGACTGGATAAATGAATGATGTTTGAAAAATATATACAGATACATAAATTACGGATGGAGTCAGGGGAGGAAGATGCACCCTTGCTTCACCATGTGGAAGGGGCATTTGTGGAAACATTACTGTAAGTTATGAAGATTATTTTAAAACTGAGTAAAAGTTGTTTTTATTATTGGGTAGTTTTTTCAAAGTATAATCTCCTAATAAGAAAAAGATTGAAACTACAATGCTATAATTGGGTAGCTTTCAAGAATACAATTTTTATAATATGATAGGAAAAAAGTACAATGCTATAGTATAATATTTTATATTTGTTTTGTAGGCCAAAGGCAAAAACTCCACCACAAGATACTTTATTAAAGCTGGAAAATGAGCAATCTTTCCATGAAGAATCTCAAGAAAGTTCTTTACATGTTTTCAAACTTGGTCTTGCAAAGTTGGAATGTTCCCTGTTGTTGAATGGTCTTGTCCTTGACTCAAATGAGGTTCTCTTTTTTATGCATATTAATTAAATTTAACATTATAATTTAATATTATTATTAAATAGTAATTTTCCATGGTTTTATTACATATTCAGGAAGCTTTAATGAATGCAATGACTGATGAGCTTCCAAGAATCCAGGAACAAGTTTACTATGGGCGTATAAATTCTCGCACTGATATTTTGGATAAATATTTATCCGAAAATGGAATTCATCGCTATAATCTACAGGTTTGAAACTATAATTCAAAATTGATTTCCCTAATTTTTATAAAGTATTTATCATGTTTTTGTACTAAATTCATCTTGTATTTTATAAACAGATTGTTGGAGGAAAGGCGAAGCCTAAATTTGTTTCTCTGACTCCATCGATTCTTGGAGATGAATCTTTGCTAAATAATATCGAATATTTACACTCTGTTGGAAGTAAGATTTTGGTCAATTCCTGCATTTGACTTTTGTAAACTGTTTGATATTTTTATTCTAATTCCAAAAATGCCCTTCTTAGCAATGGATGACTTGAAGCCCATAACTCATCTTCTTGCTGTTGATGTCACATCAAGAAAAGGGATTAAGTTACTCCATGAAGGAATACGTTATCTGGTACACTTAACACTATTAATTTAATAATTTATTATTTATCATGAGCAAAAAAACTAACACATATTTACAGCTGGCAGATTCTCCAAGGGGTCGTGTGGGATTTTTATTTAATTCTGATATTGATTCTGATTCAAATAGTCTCATCTTTATGAAGGTTCTAGAAGTCACAGCCTCATCATATAGGTCTGTTATTATTTTTATACAATCATCATATTATGATTTTTATTTTGGTTGATGTAAATTTTTTTTTTCTATTTTTCAGTCATAAGAAGAAGGTATTAAACTTTCTGGACCAATTGTGTTCATATTATGAGTCTTCTCAAGAAAGTCAAGAATTTCTAGATAAAATTTCTGAATTAGCTGATGCGAATGGAATACAATCTAAAGGATTTAAGTCAGCTATTTCTGAATTTTCTGTTGACAAATTTACACGTCATTTAAAGAAGGTATAAAAGTTTGTCTTTTAATACTGAAGTCTATCTTTATTACCAATATCACATTTACTAATATTTCTCAATAAAACACACAGGTGGGTCGATTTCTAAATGGACAACTTGGGCTTGAAAAGGGCAATAATGCAGTTATCACTAATGGCAGGGTGTGTTCCATTTTTACCCTTTGTACTTATTCTTAAAGGGAAATGTGGATTACTTCATTACACTAATTAGAAATTTTAATTAATTGGGATTCCATAGGTTGTTCGTCTCACTGATGATGCAACATTTTTAAGCCAAGATTTACATCTTCTAGAAGCTTTGGAATATAAGCAAAGAACAAAGCATATTGCTGACATCATCGAAGAGGTGACATGGGAGAATGTAGATCCAGACACACTCATGAGGTTTTTATTTTTGCTATTATCTTGACATATCTAACCATATTTCATTTTCTGATATGCACATAAAGTTGAACTTTTTTTATTTTCATTTTTTTTGTAGCAAATTCATGAGTGATATAATTATGTCTATCACATCTTCACTTTCTACACGAGACCGAAGCTCTGAAGGGGCCCGCTTTGAGATGTTGAGTGCAGAACACAGTGCTGTTGTTATTGGAAGTGAAAACTCAAGTATTCATATAGATGCTGTTCTTGATCCTTTGAGCTCTTCTGGTCAAAAAATGGCTTCACTTCTTCGGATACTGTGGAAATGTAGTCAACCAAGCATGAGGCTTGTGTTCAACCCAATGGTTAGTTTAAAGAAATTGTTTGACTATTGGTCAAATTTCTAATCTAAACTACCTTTGAATAAACTAATAAGCATAGTAGTTATCAATCCTTTTGAGCTTGTAACTAATACATTATAATGGTTTTTTCTTGACAGAGTTCCCTTGTTGATCTTCCACTGAAGAATTACTACAGATTTGTTACTCCAACAATGGTAAAGTCCACCAACAAGAAGCTTTCCAGGATTATTTTTGATGATGAGGATGAGGGCATTTAAGTCTTTTTTGTATATTTCAGGATGACTTCAGCAGCACCGATTTAACTGTACATGGCCCGAAAGCATTCTTTGCAAACATGCCACTATCCAAAACCCTAACCATGAATCTTGATGTTCCTGAATCATGGCTTATCGAACCTGTCATTGCCATGTAAGTTTCATTGTTATCCAAAATTTACAGTTTCACCCCCCGTAAGTTTCTCTTTCACTTTTTAACCACTTTACTTGCGTGTATATTTCAGCCATGATCTTGACAATATATTACTTGAGAACCTTGGTGACACAAGAACCCTACAAGCAGTTTTTGAACTTGAAGCTCTCATTCTTACTGGTAACTCATATTTCTTTTTAAACATCATTTATTAAGTATTAACACTTTATGTCTTTATACTTAATGATGAATCTAATCAATGATGAACTACTGAATCAGGCCATTGTTCAGAGAAAGATCATGATCCACCACGAGGCCTTCAAATGATACTTGGAACAAAAAAGAATCCCCATTTAGTTGACACACTTGTGATGGCTAATTTAGGTTATTGGCAAATGAAAGTGTCACCTGGTGTTTGGTATCTTCAGTTAGCTCCTGGAAGAAGTTCTGATCTTTATCTTCTGCAAGATGGTCAAGAAATGCGGTTAACAAAACGTATCATCATTGATCAGTTGAGGGGAAAACCGTTTCATCTTGGAGTTGTGAAGAAAAAGGGAAAAGAACACGAACAATTATTAATTCCTTCTGATGATGATGAATCTTCAAGAAAACAAGTTGGGTTTCGTTTATTTTTTAGTAAATAGTGGATACCTTACACTTTATTAAAATTTTTTACTTTTTGTTGAAATGGCACTGATGTGGACGTATGACATGGCTGGTTTATTTTTACATGTCTTATATCCATCCACATCAATGCCACGTCAACAGAAGATACTAAATTTCATAACAATGAACAAAAATATACGAAATTCCATAATAATGGAGGAAAATTGAAAGTTTGAGTCTTGTAAAAGAGTGAGGTGCCTAGGTGGCAGAAATGTGAAACTTGGTTGCTGTATAATGAAATTGTCCCTAAAACAATTTTTTTTCATGAAATAAAGGCAGTTTTACTTGATATTTGTAGGATGATAAAGATAGTTGGAATTCTAATATTTTGAAATGGGCTTCTTCTCTTATTGGTGGCAATGTGCAGACAAAGAAGGGTGTAAAGACTGAAGTGGTGAGTATTTTGTTCATAAAGACTCCTAATAATTTATCATATATGACATGGAAACTGATTAATATTTTTTTGTAGGAAAATGTAAGCAATGGGCGAAAGGGTAAAACGATAAATATATTTTCGATTGCTTCCGGACACTTGTAAGTAATTTATCAGTAATCTTGGGTTCTTTTGAATTTGGAAGGTTTTCTTGTTTTTCTTATGTTTTTATTGTGTGATATATGCAGGTATGAGCGGTTTCTGAAAATTATGATTCTAAGTGTTTTGAAAAACACACAACGTCCAGTAAAATTTTGGTTTATAAAGAACTACCTTTCACCACAGTTTAAGGTTGTTTTCTTCTCCATATTTTTGTCCTTTTCTTAAAATAAGTTAGGGTTGTATGATGGAATCAAAGGACAGAGAAGGAATGGAATGTAACGATTCGCTCATTCCATTCCATTCTTTCCTGATTCCATTCCATCTAAACAAACATATTATTAAATCTTGTTATCATTTTCATGCAGGATGTGATTCCACATATGGCACAGGAATACGGTTTCGAGTATGAACTGATCACCTATAAATGGCCTAGTTGGTTGCATAAACAACAAGAAAAACAACGAATTATTTGGGCTTATAAAATTCTATTTCTTGATGTCATTTTCCCCCTTTCTCTCGAAAAGGTATTCATCTCAAAATCATATTTTCTTCTATAAAAAAAAGTAATAACCTAGGAATACGCTAAAAAACATGTGTATGTTTTGTTGTTTGTACAGGTTATATTTGTTGATGCAGATCAGATTGTTAGGGCTGACATGGGAGAACTTTATGACATGAATTTAAAAGGAAGACCTCTTGCATATACCCCATTTTGTGATAATAATCGCGATATGGATGGTTATCGGTTTTGGAGACAAGTAAGCTTTTGATTAAATTACATTTTTGGTCCCTGAGTTAACTAATTTTTGCAATTTTGGTCCTTATTTGAGGCAATTGTAAAGTTTTTTTGTCTTTGTTCCAAGTAAAACGACTATTTTTGGTCCTTTAGTTAGCTGATTTTTAAAATGTTATAAAAACCTCAAATTTTTTCCGAAAGAAACTCACTTTTAACAATTTTTTTTTTGGAAAAAAAACTGCTAGAAGGGCCAAATAAAAAAATGGAAAATCAAGGTCTTTTTGCAGAAAATAAATAAATGTCGAGGTTTAATCTGTAAAAAACAGAATATACAAGGCCTTTTATGATATTAACCCTTTGAAATATGGTTTTTATGTGTAACTTTAATATGATCCACAAGTGTATGTTGAAACAGATGGACAAAAAAAGAAAATAACTACAATATTTACAAAAAAAATATAATAAAAAAATATCAGTCTGGTCTTAAATCTTAATCCGCTCTATATTGTGTTATTGTTTAGGGTTTCTGGAAGGAACATTTAAGGGGAAGACCTTATCATATTAGGTAACATCATTGTTTATATTTTATAAATTATATTCACATTGGCATTTCGTTTTTCTAATATCTATAAAAAATTGATTTATTTTATTTTACAGTGCTTTGTACGTAGTTGACTTAATCAAGTTCCGTGAGACTGCAGCTGGAGACAATTTAAGGGTGTTTTATGAAACACTTAGCAAAGATCCAAACAGTCTCTCTAACCTTGATCAGGCAAGTGTAAAATTTCTCAGATAAAGTAAAATAACGTTTGCTATGATTGGTAAAAAGAAATTTTTTTTTTTTCAGTATGTTGCTATTAATTATGTTTATAAAATTTCAATTAATGTTTCAGGATTTACCAAATTACGCCCAACACACAGTACCAATCTTTTCACTTCCACAAGAATGGTTATGGTGCGAGTCTTGGTGTGGAAACTCCACAAAAGCACGCGCTAAAACCATCGATCTTTGCAACAATCCAATGACCAAAGAACCCAAGCTTCAGGTCAGTTGTCATTTTCCAAATATGCCCTTAATTATATCTATTCTATATAATTCCCATGTTGGGTTGTACCCAATGCTTGAAAAGTTGTACCTCAAATTCTTCAACTCAGGGTGCTAGACGGATTGTAGCAGAGTGGCCAGATCTTGATCTTGAAGCAAGACACTTCACCTCAAAAATACTTGGTGAAGCTGTGAGCCCGGTAGAGAAGGTGGTTAGCCCACCGGCTCAACCACATGTACCCGAAGAAGCGGGCCCACCACCAACTGAAGAAGAAGATGAAGAATCGAGAGCTGAGTTGTGATATTTGAACTTGATATTAATAGAGATTTTTGTTCCTAAAAGGAGGCTCACACAGCATTTAGTCTAGAATCATGAACTCTAATTAAATTTTGGTGTTATTCGGTTAAAGAATTTGATCAGTTTTGATGATTTTAGACAAATATGGTATTGGAATGAATTCCCAAAGTGTAGAATTTAATGTATGTCGAATTTATTATAGAATAAAGACAGATTTATTATGGTTGTACTATTTGCTTGTACTGTTGTATATTGATGTTTCTTTTTTAGTTAATTGACTTAAAGAGACTATGATCTAGAACTTGTTTCTTTTTTCCATATAAAATGACCATCTAGATAGTTGAGGGCAATTTATCAAAAGTTTGGATTTATTGGAAAAAAAGTTAATTTTCATGATAAGCAGTTCCTTTTGTATGAAATGATAAAAAAGGTTAAATGTAAGAAGTAATGTGTTTTTATTGACTTGTTTATAATAGCTTTTTATTTTTATTTCTTGCTATCAGCAATGTAACTTATTTGTTTAAAGCAATTTTTAGGGCTGCAATTAGGTAGATTTTGGAAGGTATAAAATTGTAAATATGAACTCTACTTGATTAGAAGATTTTTTATCATATTATTTTTAAAATTGTAAATATGAACTCTACATTGGCATTAACCTTTTGCTCGTTATTACTATTTGGACCGAAGTCCCAAAGGATGTGATAGGCAATGCAATGATTAGGTTCAAATAAGCTTAAAACTCTTAAATTCGGTGTCAAATGGAGAAATTCAAAGTCTAGACCAAAAATTCTGGCGATGGAAGGATTAAATGTTGCTATTGTATATGTTATGGCTTGTATTGCTCTTCGTGGTACTAGGATTGGTCATCACGAATTTCGGGTTTCACATTTTTTTAAAAAAATTCTTGATGATGTCTTTTTTCTTGTTAAGTGGTCTCAACAAATTCCCTTTAATATCGTATGGATCTTGAGATGTTTTTGCTTGGCTTTTGGGGTTAAAGTTAAATTTGTAGAAATCGAATATTCATGGTGTTGGAATGGATTGGGCTGAAATTGATGCTTTGACTTTTATCATAGGATACTTCCTGGGGAAACATTCGTTCACTTATCTTGTTCTTCCCGCTGATTTTAATATGGATTGAACAAAAGGTTAAAATGTTAATATGGACAGATTCAAGAGTAAACTTTACAAATGGAAAGTTAAAACTCTTTTGGTCGGTAGCCATACAAATCTTTTGAAGTAGGTGTTGGGTTGATTAGACATTTTTTATATGTCCATGTTAAAATGCCTGTTATCAGTTGCTTAAAAGCATGATATGCATATTTTTTGAAGGATAAATTAATGAAAGGGAGATTTATTGGATAAATTAGGATAAATTTATGGAAAATATGGAGAAAGATGGTATCGGTATTGGTAGCTTGGTTGCATTTAACCAAGCGTTGTTACAGAAATTGATGTTGATGTTGGAGATTTTTTAACGAAAAATCTTTGTTTTGGATTCAAGTTATTGAAGTCATTGGAAGATAAAGAGAAATATAGTATCAATATTGGCAGCTTGGTTGTATTTAAATAAGTTGGTTCGTATGAAAATGGAGTTGAAGATTTTTTTAATGAGAATTCGTCGTTTTGGCTCCAAGTTATTGAAGTCATTCATGGGACAGTGGATGATTTACTGATCTCGAGGATGACATTAGAGTTAAAGTATGCAGTCAAGAATTATTGAGAGACAAATATTATATCACACCTTTTTTGATGAAAATGTGAGTAATAGTTCTTGCACTAGTTTTTGGCAGTGTTTGGCTTAGAGAGGTTGATCTAAAAAATAGATTCAAAAGACTATTTTTATTGGAGACTGAAATACATTTCTTGCTTTTGGACCAATTTGTGAATGGTTCTTTTGGGTAGAAATGGCGGCTTGAAATAATGGAGGTGATCTTAAATGAGTAGGAAAGAAAATGAGACAATCTTTGAAGAGTGGAGTACTTTGGATCCAAAACCAAATCACCATTTGAAACCATTTGGAGGTAAAAAGCTTTGATCTTGATGAAATTCTTCTTAAATCTTGTTTAGTCATGGTTTTGTGTTCATTTTGGTCCCATAAGCTTGGCATTACGAGTATGGGTTACTCTAATTCATATGAGTTGTCCTTTCTGTTTTGGTCAAAAAATGAACAAGCAAGAATCGACCAAAGTGTATGAGAGGCTGTGATGTTCAGAATAATCCAACTATAAAATATTGATCAAAGTGACACAAGTTGTTTACAAGGAAAGCCCTTGATCCTTGCTAGGATCTCCGGCATAAAACCTTGGGAGGTGATAATGATCACCTTCCTCGATAATTTTATTGATTGAAAATGTCGATTATAGAGAAAATGTAAATAATATAAGTACAACTTTTGTTGTTCTGCTATGTGTCGTGTGTAGTGTGATGAATACATGTGTTTTTTATAGTCTAAAGCTAATAATAAAAACTCCGACAATTTCGGGATCATCCGAGATCAACTTATAGACGTTACTTGACCTGGTCTTTAGGGTCTTTTGCATGGTCACAATGATTATTCGTTGAGAATAAGTCTTTGGTTGATTATTGGGTCTTTTGCATGGCCACAATGATTATTCGTTGAGAATAAGTCTTTGCTGATTATTTCTGCACATGTGAGAAAAATAACAAAGCATATTGCTGGCATAAACGTTAGGAGAATAAATGATAATAGTCAGAATCCTGAAGTATCCTCGAGGATCCTGAATGTAATTCTGGGATCCTGGCACTAACACTTTTAGACATTTTGGAGTGTTTAGAAGCATAAAAATGTGATCCTGATCATTAGTTCCTTCCACGCATGAACTAGGATGTCTTAATGAGTTAAGAGGTTAGGGATTTTGGTATTGAGCACTTAATAGCCATGTGAGACCATAAAGTTGGAAAATTTATGGTTAAGGACAACATTTGAGGACTAGATCTGGATTTTGGATGAAAGAGCTTAAGGATTAAGCTGTTAATAGAAGGGTTTGGGTGGCAAGTGCGTACGCTATGGTACATTGCACGTACCAGGTCAACACCCCGATTCTTGGTCAAGCCCGAGTACACTAAGTGTACAAGCTGAGTACACCCTGTTCGATTAGGTGTCTAAGCCCATAAATATAATTGGTATGTACTTGAATTGATAGTAGCACAGTCCTTAATTTTGGGTTGCCTTCAAATTTGGCAATTGAATATGATGACTTTTAGAGAGAGAAGAATGATTTATTAATTTATTAATTGGTTAATAAATTAATTAGAAATCAAAATAAATGGTTTATTAATGTATTATGGAAATAATATATTAATTAGAAATCATATCGTTTAATTAATATTTAATCAGAAATTAATTTGGAATTAATTTTGGGGTTAAAGGAATTAGTTAAAGTGCAGGGACTAAAAGTGACATGTCACAACTGGTAGATTAGGGCTAGGTTTCCTATCCCTATACAAGATAGTTTCCTTGTGTAACTATGTAACACTATGTGTAGTAAAAATCAACGTCATTGGTATCTAAGTTTATACATCCAAAAATTGTGAATTTAGTCGAAACCTTCTCGTGAAAGCCCAAAACCTAACCCAATAAGCTATGTCCACTCAACTTTGGACCTTAGCCCAAGGCTTCTCGGCCCAAGCCCCTATTTGGGCCAAGACTCTCCTATTGGGCTCTAATGGGTCGATAACCTCTCAAGTTGATCCTATTGGGCCTAACGCCTTACTTTTAGTATCAATGGGCCGCAATTCACTATTGGGATTCTTAACGGGCCGAAAATTCTTATTTGACATAGTTTTGGGCCGTAAGACTTGCATGGGGCCTTATTGGGCCATGAAAAATTATTTTTAAAGCTTAATGGGCCGAATACCTGTATTAGGAAACATTTTGGGCTGAAAGCCCTCTAATGGGCCCTTTTGGGCCGAAAGCCTTCACTTAGAGTCTCATTAGACCAAAGACCATTCTTTGGGCCCTAATGCGCCAAAAATCTCTATTGGGCTCTCACTCTAACCCAAAAATTCTTATTAAACTCAATCCATTTCTTTTGGACCTATTATTGGGCCGGAACCATTTTGGGCAATCCAAGCCCAAAAACTTGTGCAAACCGAAAACGCTATTGGGCCTAGAGTGTTCTCGGTTGTCCTTCAAGCCCAAAATTTTTTCGTTTCACCCCTCTCTTTGGGCCGATTGGTTAGCCTATTTATATAAAAAAAATAAAGGGAAAAAGAAAACAAAAGAAATGGGTTAACTTAAGTGCCACATCAATATTGCATGGCATGTATCTAGGGCAATGGACTAACATGCATCTAGGTCAGGTATTATTGTCCAACAAACATCCATGATTTTCCCTCCTCTCTCATCTCCTTAATCGGTTGATTTCCTCATCTCTCACTATAACAGCCCGGATTCCCAGGTATTATTCATTTATTTATTTTGTTAATTTGTGAGGAGACTCGGCGAGTTGGAGCCTAGACTCGCCGAGTATGATCGCGGATTTGGACGCGGGTTCGCGCCTGGACTCGGCGAGTCCGCGCTGTTTAATGAAACCCTAATTTCCCGGCCTTGAGCCCTATTTAAAGGACCTTAAACCCCTCCATTGCGGCTACCTTCGACCTTGAGAGCACCAGAGCAGCTGAGAGTTCTTGTGAGTGAGATAAAAGGCCATTATTCACCATTTTTGGGGAGCTTGGATCTACTCCCATTTCGGCAGAAGA
Organism: Lactuca serriola; assembly: GCF_051521515.1. Lineage (NCBI taxonomy): Eukaryota > Viridiplantae > Streptophyta > Magnoliopsida > Asterales > Asteraceae > Lactuca > Lactuca serriola. The sequence goes on from NC_136416.1 coordinate 213,970,279, forward strand.
AGCTATTTGAGGTAACATTCAGAGCTTATTCTCGTGTTTTTCTTGATATGGTCAAATCTAGGGTTTCTTCATGCCTTGTTTGCCTTGTATTTGGAGTGTGAGAGGTCCCATGGGGATATGGTACCTAGATCTGGACCTTAGTAGGTACAGAGAGTCCCAAATGCCATGCTTTATGCCTTTCCTTTTGAGTTGGAGACTTAGGTTGCCATTTTAGAGGTCATTTCTTCAAAAGAAGCCTTGTAGGCGTTGCATGGTAGCCAAGACTGTGAATTTACATGATGAATGTGTTTGGGAGGGCCAGATCTATGAGTTGTTGGTGTTGGATTAGTGTCTAAGTCCATAACTATTTTGGTATGTATTTGACCCGATGGTGCATGGTCCTTTTGGGTTGCCTTCACCAAAGCAACTTGATAGGATGAATTATGGAGAGAAAGGATTAAATATGATTTATTAATATATTATGGGAATAATATATTAAAGGAGAAATCATATTGTTTAATTAATATTAGTCAATAATTAATTGGTAATTAGTTTTGTGACTAAAAGAGATTAATTAAACTTAAGGGACCGGAATTGTAATTATAAGATAATTGCAATTTGGGCCATGGATTGCCTTTTATTATAAGGTGGACAAATTCTATGGGGGAAGCCCATATGAAATCGTCCAAGGTCTTATGGAAAGGGCTCCATGGGTTGCTTAGGGCTTAAGCATCCAAATTAGGGTTTCCTTGTTAGATAACCCTAATTGCCTCACTATATAAAGAACCCTTAAGGCTAAAAAACGTGGGGAACTTCTCTTCTAGGGTTAGAACACGTTTTGGGCAGCCTCTATCCTCTCTCCTCTTCATCCTATTGCTTATGGTGTTTGTGAACCATTAGAGGAGTGACACTTGTGACTCTAAGCCTTCCAAAGTCAATTCAAAGGAGGAATTGGGATTGTTATTGCTACATAACAATCAAGGTAATATCATAAACCTAATTATATGTTAATATTGATTTCCATATGCTAGAATTAGGGTTTATAGTCTTGGATTCAAAGCATGTACAATAGAGAAACCTAGATCCAAGCATTAGGGTTTGTATGAGCACATAGGATGTCTTATGACCAAAACCCATCAGTGGTATCAGAGCCTTGACTGGTTTCTATTGTATTGATGCTTGCTATGTTTGAAAAATTCGATTTTTGGTGTTCTGCTTGATGGACTCGGCGAGTCCCACTGTGGACTCGACGAGTTGCCCCTACTCGGCGAGTTCCAGAGGGTGACTCGACGAGTCGGTGCGTCAGACAGAGGTATATTCGGGATTTCTTGCTGTTTTTTATTATGGATGGTTACCTTATCATGTTAGATCAATATTAATCCGATTATATGATATATTTGACTATATTTTTGATCTAATTGAAGATATTTATCAATTAATAAGATAATTGTTTCCTTATGTGATAATTGATTAATTATTTTAAGTAAATTGATAAATTGTTTTGCAAAAAATCATTAAATAAATCAAATATGGATAATTATGTGATTAAATGTTAATTTGAATTATTTGTTATTTGATCCTTGTTGTTATGAAAAGTTTCATATTTTGCCCTTTAGGTTTTATAGTTTAAATTTGAACCCAAAAGTTTTGTTGTTTTGAAATTTAAATAGTTGAAACCCTAATGTTTTGAAAAAAGGTTTCAAAACTTGCCCTCAAGTTTTGGAATTTAAATTTTGATTAAATGGTTTAATTTTGATGTATATTTAAATTCTAAACCCTAATGTGTCGAAATGTTTCAAAACTCGCCCTCAAGTTTTGGAATTTAAAAGTTGATTAAAAGTTTAATTAGGAATGTTAAATTCTAAAACTCTAGTATAGTTTTGAAAAAGTTTAAATCACATCCTTATGGTTTTATTAATTAATTAAGGTGTATAATTAAAAGAGGTTTAATAAATCCATAAAAGTTTAGGTTTACAATTTAATTGAATTAAAAGTATAATTGTTAAATTAGACCACCTAGTATTTTGAAAGTATAAAATACACCCTATACTATATATAACATTAAAAGTCTAACATTATATATATGTATGAGTAAAAGTCAGTCTTACCGTTAGTAGGCCTCATTCACGAAGCTGGTCTATAAGGGGTGTTTAAGGAAATTGCCTATAAAATGGCGATTAAATGGGTATCCACTCTTACCCACCGCACTCTTGACTAGTGGAGGGTCGTTAGCCGAACGGGTAGGATAGGGCAAAACCTTCCATTATAAGTATAATGAAGTATTGAAGTAACTAAATGTTTTCATAAAATTCCCAATCTTAGTTACTTAGGCAAAAGTGAATTGATGCAATTCCATGAAATTACACCTTGTGCCCTTGCGAAGACGTTAGTGGAGCGTGTGTGGTTTACCGGCACACTAAATGGTTCTAAGAAAATGTAGCAAAGGGTGACTCAATGTTTGTCATAGTTCGGTGGAGCGTGTGTGGTTTACCAGCACATCGAATAGGTGACTGTAACATGTGAGGGCACCATGTAAGTTTGCATGGTTATTCACACCCGCTTTGTGATCCTCGGCATCCCAGTCACAAACTAGAGGGGCATATCGAGATTTAAACATGCCATTGAAAGTTCAATGAATCTCAAAGGATCTAGGAGTTTTCATAGGTTTAAAACTTAAATTTTCTTTTTCGTTTTTCGTGGTGGAAATTAGTGAATTGTCATTCACTTACCTTCAAATATTCTGCAATTAGGGTTACGACATCCCTCTCCCGAGTTGTGGAATATTGTGTTGAGTCCTAGCCTTAGTATCTCATTTGGGTGATTTACTAAGGACTCAATCAATCAACTAACTTGAATTTGTTTTTCTCCCGTTTTGTAGATGTCAAAGTTCGACAACTATGGTCTTCTCAAATCCCGTGGAACAAGCATTCCACATGAAGATGATATTCCACGATTCGATCGAGGAACAAGAAATCATGCTTCACTTCCTCTACCTCCTCCAATTATTCTCCCTAACCCACAAGTTCAAAGGCTTTAAAAATTCAAGATCACTCAAGCCCTTTTGGCAAGTAAACATAAAGAAGGAAAGTCCGTGTGTGCACACGTCCTAGGGATGAAGTCACACATTGATTGGTTAAGAATGTTGGGATCCGTTGTCTGTGAGGAAATGTCTATTGATTGGGTTATTCAGTCACTTCCTAACTCATATAGTGAGTTCGTAAGAGAGTACTATATGATGAACCGCGACGTGACCCTTATAGATCTCACCTATATGCTTATTGCTGCCGAATCAGCAATGGTTTGGCGCAATAGAAAAGCAAAGTTGATTGGTGAATCTGCCTTCGAGACCTCTATGGATATAGACAATGGCAACGAAAGACATGCTATGATCGAAAAGTTTGATCATAAGAGAAAGGAAATGTCTGAAGTAGTTCCATGTGCTGTTCCAAAAGAGTTGATTTATTTTTATTGCCAAGAGAAGGGGCATTGGAGACGAAGCCGCCCTATTTACCTAAGAGATCTAAGAGATGGGAGAGTTGAAACGTATGGCTCTGCTTTAGGTAAAATCCATTGACTAACTCTTTTAAGCTTCTATTCTAGATTCTTAATACATAATGTGATAAGATTACAATTGATGTTTTGTAGGATCGAAGAAAAGAAAGGAAGCTTATGGGAAGAAGTGAGCAGAATCTAACCGTGTAGGAATGGATTTCGATCGCATTTCTCGAAGATTAGATTCTTGAGCTACTACTTAGAGTTAGAATTAGATTGCTAAGAAAGATGTATTAGCATAAGTTTTTCAATGAGTTGCATTGTAAGGACAAATTTTTTTCCGCAATAAAATAAATTTTGATTTTAAATTTTATTTATTTATCCTCACAATGACGTGTATCAAAAATTGATGTTAAAATGTTTCTATTATTAGCAATAATGGATTTGGTTCTTATTATGTTATGGAAAGTCGAGAATTTACCAAATAGGGAGAGTTTCTCATCGCCCAAGTTTCAATTGGACAGAAATTTGGAATCATGCAACTTGGTTGCACGATGAATGAGAAATTTCATATTTGGAAATTAGACTAATTCATTGACAAAGTGTCAAGTGAAGGACTAGGAGATCGAGTACACAAAGTTGTGTGTTGATCAAGTTCACCATAAGAGTAACAAAGATATTCGTCATGATTTACTAAAAGCTTAGTAAATATGATAATACTTACAAGATTAAGTGTAATTCTGAATTGATTAAAGGGTTTAGATCAATAGCAGAACGAATAAGAAGAATCAGGTAGGCAGAAAGATAAAAGTTTCTCCATTCTAAGAAGAAGAGAGAGTAGCTTTTATGCTTTATGATAGGTCTTAATGATTAAGAACCATATCTCAATTGATCCTCTAAGTGAGTCTTAGTACAATTGTATGTCTAAGAAGAGGAATCAAGAATTGAAGAAATGGTTAAATCATAAAGTCAATCATACTTCGTTACAAAACAAGTCTTAGAGTTAAGATTGTGACAATGAGTGACAAGAATTAAGAAGGTTTATAACATTCATCAATTGTGGAAAGTTGTGATGTCTTGGATAAGACAAAGACCAACTAGGACCAAAGTTATGAAGTGTTTTGTCTTGATAAGAGCTACACTAACTCTTGAATATTTGTTTGTCAAGAAATGTTTATTGACAAGAGAATCTTATATGTCAAGGAGTCAGTGGGAGTCTTAATGGTCTTGAAAGGTTTCAAGAACAAATCAAATAAACCTTATCGATCATCACTAGCACACGAGTTGAGGTTTACAACCTATCGTGATGACATTATTTTGGTTCTGTGCCAATCCAACCGAGTTAATTATGCATGTGAGTTCTATGAGTTCTCATTTTGAATGCATAAAAGGCAAAGCACCTTAATCAATGAAAGGTACATTGATAGGAAAGGGTGAGCTGCTTAACTATTTGGAAGACATGGTGGGCAGTTGTGCTACCATAAGGCAAGAAATCAAGATTAAGAAAATTCGGTCCATATGAGTTTGAATTTGTCGTAAACTTTAGTTTTAACAAATTCACATGGATAGGAACACATACACCATTTAAATCTAAGTGTCATAAGATTTCCTCCTTCATGAAAATGATTGTGAGGAAATGCTTTCACTAAGAGAGATTTTAAGAAGATAGTGATTGTAAAATTGCATTCTCGAATTCGATTATGGTTACGGTATCCCTCTCCATAATTTGAATTGTGAGATTTGGCAATTGTTTACACACACATATGAACTATCTAAGGCAAATGTGTATAAGTTCAAGAAGCCTTGATAAAAGATTATCAAAGCATTAAGTATTAGAAACATGGACTTAAGAAATTCAATAAGCATTGTTTTTCTGAAAGTTAAGATGTTTATGAATACATGTCGAAGCTAGTGGGAGCATAAATGTTATGTTTTATAATAATCATCATGATAGTGGGAGCATAAAAGTTATGATTGTATGATTATTAAGGAAAGTATTGCAAGGTTAGCAATATTAATTATAGAAAACAAGAGTCATACTTTGCAAAGTCGCAATAGTTGAAGAGTTGTTTTGCTATAATTAAGGGAGATAATATTATGCTTCATTTTAAATCTAAAGGTTTAGGTTGAGAAATGTTAATAAATTTAGTCAAAGGTACATAGTGTGTTCTTAAAATTTCGATTATGATTACGGCATTCCTCTTCACAATTTGAATTTTGAGAACATAGCAAATAAAACATTATGCGTCGTGTCCCATATGCTTCGGGTATAGGATCGATTGCAAATGCTTTGATATTTGACCATTCTAAAATTTTCCAAATGTCGAGCGCATTTAGAGGGAAAAGGGACTAGAATTGGTTTTGACTAAAATAATTAAACAACTATCAAAGGATAATCCAAAGTTTGACGAGGATTGGTCGCTTGTGAGTAGTTGGAAGTATAGTGTTGGAAAATATGGAAATGTTTCCATATTGGATGGACCATATCGACATCATTACGAATAGATAAGATTCTATTAAGAATGAGTTGTCATATGGAAAATATGGAAGCGTGTCCATATTGGGAATTGAATATTGAAAATCTATGACTAGATTAGGAACTTTTATGCAAAAGGATGTTCAAAGGAATGTACTTTGAGTGAGAGACATCATATCTAAGGAATTGTCTTGTAACAATCTCTGATAGAGGACTTTGTAATATCATTGGCAATAGTCTTTGTGACTTTGGTGCAGTGACATTATGAAAGGATAGTTGCATAGAATGTTAGAATCTAGCATATTCTATAAGTAGCAAGAATTTGATATTCTTTAAATTATGGAAAAAGGATTTGGAGTTGTGAAATGAGAATGATTGGAAATGTGTTCAATGTGATCTATTTCACAAAGTAAGAACCATAGGTAAACATTGTGTGCATGCTAGGAGCATGGGACAAGTGTTGTAATTCAAGTAAAAAGTTGATTACCCGAAACGACAAATAATGAGTAATCAATATGGTGATAAATAAAAGGCGTTTTATTTATGCTCAAAGGGTTGAGGCCATATGGGATTAGTATTATTCTTGTGTTTCACATTTGCATGTTTTGACTTCCAGAATAATTGAGTTTATTAAGAATAATCGAATTATTCGAACGGGCCACAGTCGTTCATATGTTGGAAGTAGATATGAAAGAAGACTGTCGTGAATTGGTGTGTGGACTGTCTAAAGAGCATTAGACATAAGCAAATGTTTGCTACAACGTTCATGAGTGCTTATGAATATGAATTTGAGCATTGGATTAAACCCACGCTCACTTGGACCACTCCATGAATTGTATCACGAGTGATTGGTGAGACGATAACATCTTATATTCTTGAAACCGAGATGTGTGAGTTGTATCTTGCCAATCGGTTGCACATTGATAATATGTAAACGCACTAGTAACTTGGTGTTATAAAACATATTGTTGTGTGTGATTTGGTTAGTGAGTTCAAGCAAGCATTGTATCAAAGTTTATCCGTTCCTTTTATCCAAAGTAGGATAAAAACGATATATTTGGGCCCCTCGATGGTTTTGTGATGACAAACGTAAATGCTCGGCCGGGCTAGGGCTAATTTGATTTATTCAATTAGTCAGTTGTCATAAATCAGAAATCGTGATATAGTACAAAGAGAATGATTTGAAATCATATCTCATATGATATCTAGAATGGAGGAATATATGATCCCTTATCTAAGGACACACGTATCTGATAGGATCAGAGTTGACAACGGCTTTGGAAAGCTACGATTGCAGATCAGGATCTGAAGTCATACGCAGAATAGTTATTAGACTTATCCAAGTGGGAGACTGTTGGATTAGTGTCTAAGTCCATAACTATTTTGGTATGTATTTAACCCGATGGTGCATGGTCCTTTTGGGTTGCCTTCACCAAAGCAACTTGATAGGATGAATTATGGAGAGAAAGGATATATGATTTATTAATATATTATGGGAATAATATATTAAAGGAGAAATCATATTGTTTAATTAATATTAGTCAATAATTAATTGGTAATTAGTTTTGTGACTAAAAGAGATTAATTAAACTTAAGGGACCGGAATTGTAATTATAAGATAATTGCAATTTGGGCCATGGATTGCCTTTTATTATAAGGTGGACGAATTCTATGGGGGAAGCCCATATGAAATCGTCTAAGGTCTTATGGAAAGGGCTCCATGGGTTGCTTAGGGCTTAAGCATCCAAATTAGGGTTTCCTTGTTAGATAACCCTAATTGCCTCACTATATAAAGAACCCTTAAGGCTCAAAAACGTGGGGAACTTCTCTTCTAGGGTTAGAACACATTTTGGGCAGCCTCTATCCTCTCTCCTCTTCATCCTATTGCTTATGGTGTTTGTGTACCATTAGAGGAGTGACACTTGTGACTCTAAGCCTTCCAAAGTCAATTCAAAGGAGGAATTGGGATTGTTATTGCTACATAACAATCAAGGTAATATCATAAACCTAATTATATGTTAATATTGATTTCCATATGCTAGAATTAGGGTTTATAGTCTTGGATTCAAAGCATGTACAATAGAGAAACCTAGATCCAAGCATTAGGGTTTGTATGAGCACATAGGATGTCTTATGACCAAAACCCATCAATTGGAGCGGATCTGACCTCAGAAGCGAGATTGAGTTGATGCATGGCATGGACTCGCCGAGTCCGAAGAATAGACTCGGCGAGTAGCATGAAGATTGTCCTTAACCACTCAGCGAGTGGTCTTGCCGAGTTAAGGGTTGACTCCGTGAGTCAGGGAGAGTTAGAGAGGGTTGACAGGTGGACTGAGTCGAGTTGGGACTCGCCGAGTTATTCTTGAGACTTGGCGAGTTGAGTCGTGGTAGCCCTGTGATTCATGCCAGGTGGAACTTGTCGAGTCAGTGGAGTACTTGACGTGTCAAAAGAGGATCCTAGGGAGTCAGTGAACACGTATAGACTCGCCGAGTCGCTCTAGTGCACTCGCCGAGTCTGGTCAAAGTTGACCGTTGACCGTTGACCAGAGTTGACCAGTGTTGACTTGATGGGGGTAGTCAACCTTAGTTGAGAAAATGTTAATTAGAGGTATATTGTGTTATAGGAGGATTATAGCTCGGAGGATCGAGCGCGAGTGATTTCCGGGATTTGCGAGTTATCGAGATACGCGAGGTGAGTCTTCTCACTATACTTTACCTTGAGTAAGTAATCAGAGTTATGTGACAGAGTGTTTGTATGCTATATGTATGTTATGTGTTGTACCGCATTATTTCTATGTGATTTATGCTGTGCATGTTTACAGAGTTGGAACCGGAAGGTTCCCAGAGTTAGAACCAGTGGGTTCACAGAGTAGGGTCTACGGACCCACAGAGTTATAGCCTCGAGTGGCTAATATGTGTTATGTGTGGTATTTTGGGGAACTCACTAAGCTTTGTGCTTACAGTGTTAGTGTTGTTGTTTCAAGTACTAGTGATGACCGTGGGAAGGCGCCGACTTGATCTGTACACACGCATGAGATTTTTATGATATGTGATCTTGGGATTTTGTATGATATGGATTGGAGTTTTAAACTTGATGTTTTATGAAAATTAAATGAAAATGTTTTTATATTATGTGAAAAATTATTTTGAAATTCACGGTGTTACAATTTGGTATCAGAGCCTTGGTTTGAGGGATTCGAGTACACCTTTGGGCGTATTTGAACTCAAACTGAGGATTTGAGAAGTATTTTCAAAAAGAGTAAAAGATTTTGGAAAAAAAAACACAGAGCAGAGTGTGTGTACGATCGGTCCGCGCCCGAATGGTGATTTCCCAAAATACCCTCATGTTATGTGATATTGATATTGATATGATGTATTCGCATGCTAGAGTAGGCTAGGTATTCCTATTAGGACTAGAGTGGCCTGATTTGTGATGCCTTAGCCTAGGAAGAGGTGAGCTGCTATGAGATGCTTGAGAGTGAGTAGGTAGCAGCGAGGGGCTTATGAGAGATCTATTGGAGAGTGGCTTATGCATGATAGAGTACTTGGAATTTGGGATCTGAAGAGCAGGACTTGGGGTGTATTCTGATACGGTGCGGACAGTAGTATTGGGCCCGTACTACTGAAAGCACCAGAGCGGTGTACAGCCCAAGTAAGAATCTTCGGAATACCAAGGATCAAGGAGGGATGAGTTGTCGAGTGTGAGTATGCTCGAATGGGTTCTAATTTATCGTATGTTGTATTTCAGAGGTAGATCATGGTGAGGACACGTTTGATGCCTGAGAGCAGTGATACTAGTGATGAGGAGATCCGTCGGATCATCCATGAGGAGGTGGTTGTGGCCATCAGGGCAGAGATACCAGAGATGTTCGGGTCTATTAAGACCACGCTGATTGAGACCTTTGGCGAGCGTTATGCCGCTCTTTCTGAGGCTGCTGTTGCAGCGGCCACCGCAGCTATTGCTGCCGCGAGGCCGCAAGGTGGTGATGCGTTGCTGTTCCGGGAGTTCAGCAACACAAAACCGCCAGAGTTTGATGGGAACCAGGACCCGGTGGCAGCTATGAGGTGGATTTTTGACATAGAGGGGTGTTTCTTCACTTGCTCATCTCTTGAGCATTTGAAGGTTCGGTTCGCGCTGAACCAGCTTCGCTTGGGAGCGAAGGACTGGTGGAAGTTTGTGACGGCGCACTTTACGCCTGCTGAGCTTGCGGCAGTGACCTAGGAGAGGTTCACTGCCATGTTCCGAGATGAGTACTTTCCCCAGGTGGAGAGGGAGCGTTTGGCCCAGGAGTTTCTGACCCTCAAGCAGGGTACAGAGTTGGTTACAGCGATTACTAGGATGTTCCATGAGAGGGCTATGTTCTTCCCTGAGCATGTGTCCACCGAGCAGGCACATATGAGCCGATATCTAAGTATCTTGAGGCGAGACATTCGGGAGTTCGCGGCAAACTCCTCGTACCAGACATTTGCTGAGCTTCAGGCAAATGCCCGGAAGAGGGAGATTAAGCTAGAGACTCAGGCTACGGAGGAGGCGGAGTCTCAGGGGAGGGATCGGAAACCGGCACAGTCTCAGCCGGCAGCCAAGCGGGCCAAGCCTGCTGATCCCAAACCAGGGAGCCAGAAGGGCCGCACTTGTGGGAAGTGTGGCAAGGGTCATGATGGATTCTGTAGAGCGGGATCTTGCTGCAAGTGTTGCAAGGAGGGGCACATGGCCAAGGACTACCCCAAGGGGTTTGCGGTGTGTTTTCACTGCAATCAGACCGGACACTGGAAGGCAGAGTGTCCGCAGTTGCGAGGATCATCTCAGGGAGCACCTCAGGGATCTGCCCCTGCCGCTATCAGAGCTACCGAGAGTCGGCCAGTGAAGGCCGAGGCGCCGAGGGCACGAGGGAGAGCTTTTCAGCTGACCGCGGAGGAGGTCCGCGCAGCGCCCGATGTCGTGGCTGGTACTCTTCTTGTGAATTCTGTACCTGCCTTGGTGTTATTTGACTCAGGTGCAAGTCGGTCTTTTGTATCTTTGGCCTTTAGTCAGCATATCAGTGTTAGTCGTGAGGCGTTGAGTCGACCTCTGAGAGTGTCCATAGCTGATGAGAGGGTGATATATGCCACAGAGGTTCTCTGAGGGTGCGTGGTCGAGATTTTCGGTGTTGAGTTCCCGATTGATCTGGTTCCTATTGCGATGGGTGATGTCTGTGTCGTTGTGGGCATGGACTGGTTGAGCAGATTTGGTGCGGTTATCGGCTGCGAGCGACAGCTGGTGACCATACGAGACCCTAGTGGGGGAGTTCTTTCGGTGTACGGCGAGGGTATACGTTCAGGATCAGCATTTTGTTCGGCCGCTAGGGCGAGGCAGTGTCTACAGCAGGGCTGTAAGGGTTTTGTGGCGTATGTGATGGATATGCGGGTGGATTCCGAGAGGCCGAGTTCAGTTGAGGAGGTTCCGGTAGTGCGTGAGTTCCCGGATGTATTTCCTGAGGAGTTGCCGGGTGTGCCTCCTGTGAGGCAAGTGGAGTTTAGTATCGATTTGGTTCCGGGGGCCGCGCCTATCGCTAAGGTGCCTTATCGCCTTGCACCTCCAGAGATGCAAGAGTTATCCTCGCAGCTTCAGGAGCTGCTGGGGAAGGGGTTTATTCGGCCGAGCAGCTCGCCGTGGGGAGCGCCTATCCTGTTCGTCAAGAAGAAGGATGGTTCACACCGGATGTGCATTGATTACCGGGAGTTGAACAAGCTGACGGTCAAGAACCGTTACCTGTTGCCGAGGATCGACGATTTGTTCGATCAGTTGCAGGGAGCATCTTGGTTCTCCAAGATCGATTTGAGGTCTGGATATCATCAGGTGAGGGTACGGGATGAGGACGTCCAGAAGACAACATTCAGGACGCGTTATGGGCATTACGAGTTTGTGGTGATGCCTTTCGGGCTCACCAATGCCCCGACAGTGTTCATGGATCTCATGAACCGAGTGTGTAGGCCGATGCTGGATCGGTCAGTGATTGTGTTTATCGACAACATTCTGGTATATTCGAGATCTAGAGAGCAGCATGAGGAGCATTTGAGAGAGGTTCTCGGAGTTCTGAGATCGGAGAGGCTTTATGCCAAATTCTCCAAGTGTGATTTCTGGTTGCGGGAGGTCCAGTTCTTAGGACATCTCGTTAACCAGGAAGGGATATTGGTCGATCCGGCCAAGGTTGAGGCGGTGATGAGTTGGGAGGTGCCGAGGTCACCCTCCGAGATCAGGAGTTTCCTAGGGTTGGCAGGGTATTATCGGAGGTTTATCAAGGATTTCTCTAAGATCGCAGTGCCACTCACCAGATTGACTCGGAAGGGTGTTGCTTTTTCATGGGGCCCCGAGCAGCAGGCCTCCTTTGAGACACTTCGCCAAAGGTTGTGCGAAGCCCCGATGTTAGCCCTCCCGGAAGGGATGGAGGACTTTGTGGTATACTGTGATGCATCGATTTTGGGGTTGGGAGCGGTGCTGATGCAGAGAGGGCATGTGATAGCATATGCATCGAGGCAGTTGAAGCCTCATGAGACGAGATATCCCACCCATGATCTAGAATTGGGGGCAGTGGTGTTCGCCCTCAAGATTTGGCGTCACTACTTGTATGGGGTTCGGTGTACGATATACACGGACCATAAGAGCTTGAAGTATTTGATGGATCAGCCCAACCTAAATATGCGTCAGAGAAGGTGGTTGGATGTGGTCAAGGATTATGATTGTGAGATCCTGTACCACCCAGGCAAGGCTAATGTGGTAGCCGATGCATTGAGCTGCAGGGCGGAGAGCACCCCGCTGCGGGATGTATGTTTGAGATTGACCGTGATAGCTCCAGTGTTGGACTCCATTCGTGGGGCACAGGCCGAGGCTGTGCAACCTGAGATGCAGAAGAGGGAACGGGTTGTTGGTTTGGTTTCAGAGTTCGTTACCGATGGTCGGGGGCTTATGACATTTCAGGGGCGAATCTGGGTGCCGTTTGTGGGAGGAACGCGTACCATTTTGATGGAGGAGGCTCATCGGTTGAAATTTTTGATCCTTCCGGGGGCCACTAAGATGTATTTGGATATGAGAAACGAGCATTGGTGGCCCTATATGAAGAGGGATGTCGCGTGGTTTGTTGAGAGGTGCTTGACCTGCCGTAGGGTGAAGGCCAAGCACCAAAGGCCGCATGGTAAGTTGTAGCCATTGGAGGTTCCCGAATGGAAGTGGGGACATATCACTATGGATTTCATCACCAAATTGCCGAGGACTGCCAGAGGAGTTGATGCGATTTGGGTGATTGTGGACAGGTTGACGAAGAGCGCTCACTTCCTTGATATCAGCGAGAGTTCTTCAGCAGAGAAATTGGCGGAGGTGTATGTGAGGGAAGTGGTATCTCGGCATGGGGTGCCGATCTCGATTGTTTCAGACCGTGATGTGCGCTTCACTTCCAGATTCTGGAAGAAGTTTCATGAGGAGTTGGGTACTAGACTGCATTTTAGTACCACATATCATCCCCAAACAGACGGTCAGAGTGAGCGGACGATTCAGACGCTCGAGGACATGCTCCGGGCATGTGTGTTGGATTTTGGAGGTAGCTGGGATGCGTATTTGCCCTTGGCAGAGTTTTCCTACAACAACAACCATCATTCGAGCATTGGTATGCCACCCTTTGAGCTGTTGTATGGGAGGAGGTGTCGGACCCCCATTTATTGGGGAGAGGTTGGACAGCGGGTGATGGGCAGTACAGAGATCGTGCTTCAGACGTCAGAGCAGATCCAACAGGTCAGACATAGGTTGTTGACCGCTCAGAGCCGACAGAAGAGTTATGCAGACAGACGCCGGTCCGAGCTTGAGTTTCAGGTCGGCGACCTGATACTCCTGAAGGTCTCTCCTTGGAAAGGAGTGATTCGATTAAGGAAGAGGGGCAAGTTGGGACCCTGATATATTGGTCCTTTCCGTATGATCGCGAGGGTAGGCCGGGTAGCCTATCGTTTGGATTTGCCAGCAGAGTTGGGGCAGATTCACGATACTTTTCATGTGTCGCAGCTGAGGAAGTGTATAGCCGATGAGTCGGCAGTGGTTCCATTAGAGGATATTCAGGTGGATGCGAGCCTGAATTATGCTGAGAGACCAGTGGCCATCAGAGATCAGAAAATCAAGGTTCTGAGGAACAAGGAGGTATCCCTGGTTTTGGTTCAGTGGCAACATCGGAAGGGGTCCGAGATGACTTGGGAACCGGAGCGTGAGATGCGTGAGCAGCATCCAGAGTTAGTTGCAGAGCGAGACTTCGAGGGCGAAGTCTAGTTCTAGTGGGGGAGAATTGTAACAGCCCGGATTCCCAGGTATTATTCATTTATTTATTTTGTTAATTTGTGAGGAGACTCGGCGAGTTGGAGCCTAGACTCGCCGAGTATGATCGCGGATTTGGACGCGGGTTCGCGCCTGGACTCGGCGACTCCAAGGAATGGACTCGGCGAGTCCGTGCTGTTTAATGAAACCCTAATTTCCCGGCCTTGAGCCCTATTTAAAGGACCTTAAACCCCTCCATTGCGGCTACCTTCGACCTTGAGAGCACCAGAGCAGCTGAGAGTTCTTGTGAGTGAGATAAGAGGCCATTATTCACCATTTTTGTGTGTAATTGCATGAAAGGAAGAGGAAGGCCAAACTAGAAGAGTTGGGGAGCTTGGATCTACTCCTATTTCGGCAGAAGAAGCTATTTGAGGTAACATTCAGAGCTTATTCTCGTGTTTTTCTTGATATGGTCAAATCTAGGGTTTCTTCATGCCTTGTTTGCCTTGTATTTGGAGTGTGAGAGGTTCCATGGGGATATGGTACCTAGATCTGGACCTTAGTAGGTCCAGAGAGTCCCAAATGCCATGCTTTATGCCTTTCCTTTTGAGTTGGAGACTTAGGTTGCCATTTTAGAGGTCATTTCTTCAAAAGAAGCCTTGTAGGCGTTGCATGGTAGCCAAGACTGTGAATTTACGTGATGAATGTGCTTGGGAGGGCCAGATCTATGAGTTGTTGGAGCGGATCTGACCTCAGAAGCGAGATTGAGTTGATGCATGACATGGACTCGCCAAGTCTGAAGAACAGACTCGGCGAGTAGCATGAAGATTGTCCTTAACCACTCAGCGAGTGGTCTTGCCGAGTTAAGGGTTGAATCCGTGAGTCAGGGAGAGTTAGAGAGGGTTGACAGGTGGACTGAGTCGAGCTGGAACTCGCCGAGTTGTTCTTGAGACTCGGCGAGTTGAGTCGTGGTAGCCCTGCGATTCATGCCAGGTGGAACTTATCGAGTCAGTAGAGTACTCGACGTGTCAAAAGAGGATCGTAGGGAGTCAGTGAACACGTATAGACTCGCCGAGTCGCTCTAGTGCACTCGCCGAGTCTGGTCAAAGTTGACCGTTGACCGTTGACCAGAGTTGACCAGTGTTGACTTGATGGGGGTAGTCAACCTTAGTTGAGAAAATGTTAATTAGAGGTATATTGTGTTATAGGAGGATTATAGCTTGGAGGATTGAGCGTGAGTGATTTCCGGGATTTGCGAGTTATCGAGATACGCAAGGTGAGTCTTCTCACTATACTTTACCTTGAGTAGGTAATCAGAGTTATGTGACAGAGTGTTTGTATGCTATATGTATGTTATGTGTTGTACTGCATTATTTCTATGTGATTTATGTTGTGTATGTTTACAGAGTTGGAACCGTAAGGTTCTGTAACGCCCGTGTTTCTGGGATTTCCATTTTTAGCAATATAATAGTCTAGGTTAACCTTTGTAACCCCAATTTGAAATAATAAAAATGTATTATTTGTGAATTATGTGAATTATGTGATTTATGTGTTTATTTTCTTAATTATTATAATTTAATGAATTAAGAATAAAATAAGCGTCAAAATTAAAGTGTGAGATAAGCCCGATATCTTTGCATAAAGTTGTAGTGGTTGAAACAAGGATTCCGGAGATATAAGGAATGCCAAAATCCGAGTTATAACGAAGAAGTTATGACCTGTCGAAGTTTCGCGACAGAACCGGCACGACGTCGAGTGACGTAAAAATATGAATTTAAGATAGAGCGATATTTAGCCTTAGCGATCTAAACGAAAGTCGTAGATTTCGTTAAACCGAGAGCGTGCATAAAAGGAACGCTCAAATCTGACTTCATATGAGGAAGTTATGATTTTTCTAAGTTTCGACTTAGCGGTATGCAGCCCGAATACTCGATTTGAGATCGAGCGGTTTTTAGCCGAAACAATCTAAATGAGAATCGAAGATCTCGTTGTTAGTAGCGAAACGATGAAAAGTTAGGCGAGAACGGACGTCAAACGAAGAAGTTATGAATTTATAACGAAGTTTTTCTGTCCCGACCTTCTAAAAATAAATAATAAAAAATAAAGTCAAAGTTAGCTGACGGAGTCTAAATGAAAATTGTAGAGTATGGTCTGACCTTCGCGTGGATATAAAGAACGTCGAAAACGGAGCTCGTATGCGAATGTTACGCAATTTAGAAGTTCGACGAGTCAATTACGCCCCGCGTAATTTGAGTACGCCCCGCGTACTCAGTCGGATGCAAGTTGCCTGACCAATACTCGAGTGCCACAGATCGACGCATGCAGTGACATCAAAGTACGCCCCGCGTACTGAGTACGCCCTGCGTAATTTGAGATTACGCCCCGCGTAATCCCAGACCCTCAGCCTATAAATAGAACTCGAAATCAGCCATTTTCTCTTGTTCAAACTCTTCCCTCTCTCTAAGTTTTGCCTCGATTTGCGTGCCAATTATATCCCGAAGCCCCGGTATCATTCCCGAGCCCCGAAGCAAGATCCAAAGCCCCGAGGATCCCGAAGAGCGTTATTCCCGAGCCGAAGCCCTGCCCGCGAGGAGCCCGGTTTTTGTGAAGATCTTCCAGATCTACGGAGAGACACTACTTCTATAAGCCGTAGTGCTGTCGGATCATCTTCTGATCAAGTGAGTGTATAGTCCCTTTTCAATACGCGATATTATACAAGTAATTTTTAAACGTATTTAAGAATACGGGATGTGAATGTGTAGTTATTTTCTTTCCAACGCAATATTATGAAGTATTTAATATAAAATACGTGCTACGTGTATATATTTTGTGGTTATATGTGTGAATGTATATTCACTCTCTTCTATCTCATAGATCTGATATATTCTCTATGAAATACGTGTTATGTGTGTATGCCTCATCTGTTATGTAGAATATGTATTGATTAAAGCATGCTATACAGGTTTTTAAACAATGTATAAAAATGTATATTTTTATCTACTAATATGTTGGGTAGAACATGGGTAGATAATTGGTATGAAATAAGCAGATGAGAGGCCTCGGTGTTATTGGTGTTATTCTAGTCATTCAGCAGAGTATGGATGACGACCACAGACTATTCTAGACTGTCGTGTGGAACACTAGCAGGCTCATTACCTGTAGGTGTTGTGAACGACGTGTTCACCGGTGTACTGTATCCCCCACATGGTTGCCTTTAGGACACTTAATTGTTGAGGAAGCCCCTCTGCAGTAATGTCCGTCCCGATGAAAATCCTGAATTAGGTTCCTTATAATAGAAGTTATTTTAGGGACGTAAAAGTGAGGATAACGGGAATGGCTAATCGCGTTTATTGTGGATTGTTGAAATTAAATATAATTATTGTGGGTTGAAAACCCTATATGCTCACCAGGCTCCCAAGCCTGACCCACTCAGTTTATTTGTATTACAGGAAGTGGCGCAAGAGCTTAAGATGGGCGAATCATCAAGTTGTTTTTGTTTACAAGTCTGTATATGTATATATTTGTTGAACGACTTGTAATGTTATCGTTTATGCTTTATGATCTGTATCGGAACATGACATCCCGACTTTTGATTATGAAATGAAATCATATTTCTATATGAAATGTTTTGATAAATATCTATTTTATCATGTTTTGTTTTTGGGAACAAATTCCGCATCTCTTTTAAAACTAAAAGGATTTACTCTGAAAATGTTTAAAAAGCATAAATGAAATCGGTCTTTTCTGGCCGAGATTTTGGGGATGTCACAGTTGGTATCAGAGCATTAGTTTAAGCGAACTAGGAATTTGTTGGATTTCTAGACTTAAACTTAGTATGGTAACTGGAGATTGTGAGATGTGTGTCTGATAAATTTTAGACACGAGCACTAGTTTATTTTAGGAAAGTTGCCTAAAATGCTTTTATGTGCTAAATGTTATATGTTGCCATATATGATATTGTTTGTTCGGATCTACGGTTTGTTGCCAACCGGATCTGAAGGTTTATGTGTTTAGGATTCTAAGCGTATGTATACGATATTAGAACTAGCATGTAATCGTTTGGAGTAATAAGGTGAAATTATTCGGTGTGTAGATCAAAAATGGTGAGAACAAGAAGCGGAGTTGGAAATGCTGATGAAAACAGGAATCAACCGCCTGTAATTCAACAAGTACCTGTTGTAGCTGATGCACCTGAGTCGATAACAATGGCTGGTGTACAAATGATGATTCAAATGATGTTGGATCGTCAGATGGAAGAAACAAGACGCCTGCTTAGGCAGAATCGTGAAGAACCGTCAATTCAAGCGGAAGAGCCCGAGGAGAATGGAGGGCAGTCTGAAGGAGAAAACTTTAGTGGGATCATTGGTCAAGACGAACAACCAGTGGTTAGACGCAATAACCAGTATGGAGGAAATGATGGTCGTGGGTGCAAGTATAAGGATTTCATGGCATCCAAACCACCATGTCTATCCGGAAGCCCAACGCCGGTGCAAGTTATGGACTGGGTCTCCGAAATGGAGACTATGTTTGAAAGTTGCGAATGCAGCAACAGGCAGAAGACCGCTCTTGCGATCCCTCTGCTAAAATCTGGCGTGTTGAGTTGGTGGAAGCTGTTAGCTGACTCTATGCCCAAGGGAGAAGCAAGCAAAATGTCTTGGGAAGACTTTGTGGAACAACTAAAACTGCAATACTGCTCCGAGCAGGACCTTCTGGAAATCAGTAATGAGTTTCAGAATTTGAAGAAAGGGAAATTGAGCGTTACTGAATACGCTGCAAGTTTCACAGAAAAGATGAAGTTTATCCCATATTTGGTGCCTACAGAACTCTCTAAGGTCAACAAATTTGCCCTTGGACTACCAGCGGACTATGGTCCAATGGTTAAGCAAGCAACCACATTGAAAGCTGCCATCTGGGCTGCTAGAAATGTTGAGACCCAGATCAGGGAAAAGGGTCTGGAAAGGTCAGAGGTTGGCGAGAAAAGGAAAATCGATGGATTTTCAGGGTCCAGCAAGAAAAGTAAATTCTCGAAGTCTAGTTCGAGAGGAAGTGGAGGAAAGGTAGAGGCGAAATGGTGCGACAAGTGCAAGAAGAAGCATCATGGGAAGTGTGGCGGGGAAACCACATGCTTCAAATGTGGAAAGCTAGGGCATTATGCCAATGACTGCACCTTCACCAAGAATGTTTGTTATGGTTGTGGTGAGGAGGGGCACATCTCAAGGGATTGTCCGAAAAAGAAGGAACCAACAAGACCCAACATTCTGCCAAAGCCAAAGGCGAGAGCATTCCAGATGACACTGGAAGCTGCTAAAGATGAAGCTGATGTCGCTTCAGGTACCTTTCTCGTTAACAAATTGCCTGCCCAAATTTTATTTGATTCTAGAGCCAACTACTCCTTTATATCGCATGAATTTGGTAGAAAACTAGCTTTGCCTGTTGATAGACTAGATAATGCTTTATTAGTCGAAGTTGCTAGTGGCAAGTTTGTACCTGTTAGCCATCGTATGAAAAACATCTTAATTGATCTGAATGGAAATAAGTTCCACGAGGAATTATTGCCTATCGAACTTAACGGTTTCGACATCGTTTTGGGAATGGATTGGATTAGCGCCAATGATGCCGAAATTTTATGCAAGAAGAAAATAGTGAAAGTGAACCCGCCTGGGAAGGAATCGTTTATGGTGTATGGAGATAAACGCAGAGTAAATTCTGGGATCATTTCTCTAATGAAATCCAGAAAATGTTTGACCAAGGGGTGTACATCATACTTAGCATTCGTGATCGACGCTAAGAAGGAAAAGAAGGTGATGCAAAATATTCCTGTTGTGTGTGATTATCCGGAAGTATTTCTCGAAGATCTTCCTGGATTACCGCCCGATCAACAAGTAGAATTTCGTATCGACTTGTTGCCCGGAACAACGCCAATTGCAAAAGCACCTTATCGATTAGCACCAACGGAGATGAAGGAGCTGATGATGCAACTTCAGGAGTTATTGGACAAAGGTTTCATTAGACCTAGTTCATCACCCTGGGGAGCTCCGGTGTTATTCGTAAAGAAGAAAGATGGAAGCATGAGGATGTGCATTGATTACCGAGAGCTGAATAAGGCAACAATAAAGAATAGATATCCGTTGTCGAGGATTGATGACCTATTCGATCAGCTACAAGGTTCAAGTTATTTTTCAAAGATCGACCTAAGGTCAAGATATCATCAGCTGAAAGTAAGGGAGCAGGATATAGAGAAGACCGCATTCAGAACGCGATATGGACACTATGAGTTCTTGGTTATGTCGTTTGGACTAACCAATGCTCCAGCAGCATTCATGGATTTGATGAACAGAGTTTGTAATCCGTTCCTTGATAAATCTGTGATAGTGTTCATAGATGACATTCTGATTTATTCAAAAAGCCAAGAGGAGCATGGCAGACACTTACGAGAAGTGTTAGAAGTCTTGAAGAAGGAGAAGTTGTATGCGAAGTTCTCCAAATGTGATTTCTGGATTCGTGAAGTCCAATTTTTGGGTCACGTGGTCAACCAAGAAGGGATAATGGTTGATCCAGCGAAGATCGAAGCTGTGATGAAGTGGGAACAACCGAAAAGTCCCACGGAGATCCGAAGCTTTTTGGGATTAGCCGGATATTACCGAAGGTTTATCCAAGGCTTTTCTTCGATCGCTAGTCCATTAACAACTTTGACCCACAAAGGAGCTACTTATGCTTGGAGTGATAAGCATAAAGAAGCATTCGAGAGACTAAAGAAGAAACTATGCGAGGCACCGATACTTTCTCTACCTGATGGGGTTGAAGACTTCGCTGTTTATAGCGATGCGTCTGGGGTTGGATTGGGTTGCGTTTTGAGCCAAAGGGATAAGGTGATCGCATATGCGTCTCGACAGCTGAAAGAGCACGAAAAGAACTACCCGACTCATGATTTGGAGTTGGCAGCGGTAGTTTTCGCACTGAAAATATGGAGGCATTACCTCTATGGCACGAAGTGCAAACTTTTCACTGATCATAAGAGTCTCCAATATCTCTTTAGTCAGAAAGAATTGAATATGAGGCAACGATGCTGGCTGGAATTAGTTAAGGACTACGACTGTGAGATACTTTACCACCCCGGTAAGGCCAATATTGTTGCTGATGCTCTCAGTCGGAAGGTCAATCTTGAAAAGAAAAGGCCAAGAGCGTTGAGAATTGAAGTTGTCTCGACTATTTTGGAAAGTATAAAGAAAGCTCAAAGCGAAGCTTCTGAGAAAAATGACCGAAAGGAGGAACGTTTGGGCAAAACGTTGGTGTTCGGTGTAAACAGTCACGGACTGAAGGTGTTCCAAGATCGGATTTGGATACCTAAGACAGGAGGAGTCAGAGATCTTCTGATGGAAGAAGCTCACAAAACCATGTACTCGATTCATCCCGGTAGCACAAAAATGTATAGGGACCTGAAACCCTATTATTGGTGGCCGACGATGAAGCTCGACATCGCGAAGTATGTGGCCGAGTGTGTGACTTGTGCAAGAGTCAAGGCACAACATCAGAAACCATACGGGAGTTTAGAACCATTACCTGTGCCTATGGGTAAGTGGGAAGACATTGCTATGGATTTTGTCACTAAACTGCCCAGAACAAAAAGTGATCACGACATGATTTGGGTGGTCGTCGATCGATTCACTAAGAGTGCGCATTTCATAGCAGCAAAGGAGAAATGGTCTATGGAAAAGCTTGCGAATTCTTACGTGAATGAAATTGTGAGGCTTCACGGTGTTCCGTTAACAATTGTGTCGGATCGTGATAGTCGTTTCACCTCACGATTTTGGAAAAGTCTACAAGAGGAATTGGGTACCAAGTTGTGTTTAAGTACAGCTTACCATCCGCAGACTGATGGTCAGAGTGAAAGAACGATACAAACACTTGAAGATATGCTGAGAGCATGTACCTTGGAATTCCTAGGTAATTGGGACGAACATTTACCTTTGGTAGAATTTTCCTATAATAATAGTTTTCACTTGAGCATAAAGATGGCACCTTATCAAGCATTGTATGGACAGAAGTGTCGTACGCCGTCTTGTTGGCTTGAGGCTGGGGAAAAGCAGTTTATGGGACCGGAGATAGTCCATCAAACGGCTGAAAAGTTGAGGATAATTAGGGAAAGAATGTTAGCAGCTCAGGACCGTCAAAAGAGCTATGCTGACAAAAAGCGAAGCCCGATGACTTTTGAAGTTGGAGATTTGGTTTTGCTTAAAGTCTCGCCGTGGAAGGGACTTATAAGATTTGGTAAAAGGGGAAAGTTAAGTCCAAGGTTTATTGGACCGTTTAAAGTTCTTCAGAGGATTGGGAACCAAGCTTACAAGCTCGAACTACCAGAAGAACTGAATGGAATTCATAACACTTTCCATGTGTGTTATTTGAGGAAGTTCACGGGAGAAGTTCCCGACATAATTCCACTTTCGGAGTTGAGGATCAATGAGAACAAAAGGTTGATTGAGGAACCGGAGGCAATCGTTGACCGAAAGACTAAGAAATTGCGACGTAAGATGGTTGAGTTAGTGCTTGTCCAATGGAAACACACGAATGGGCCGAATCTCACCTGGGAGACGGAGAGTGACATGATGAGTCGCTATCCGCATTTGTTTGCTGGTGTGTGATTCCGGGGACGGAATCATTCTAAGGTGGAGAGAATTGTAACGCCCGTGTTTCTGGGATTGCCATTTTTAGCAATATAATAGTCTAGGTTAACCTTTGTAACCCCAATTTGAAATAATAAAAATGTATTATTTGTGAATTATGTGAATTATGTGATTTATGTGTTTATTTTCTTAATTATTATAATTTAATGAATTAAGAATAAAATAAGCGTCAAAATTAAAGTGTGAGATAAGCCCGATATCTTTGCATAAAGTTGTAGTGGTTGAAACAAGGATTCCGGAGATATAAGGAATGCCAAAATCCGAGTTATAACGAAGAAGTTATGACCTGTCGAAGTTTCGCGACAGAACCGGCACGACGTCGAGTGACGTAAAAATATGAATTTAAGATAGAGAGATATTTAGCCTTGGCGATCTAAACGAAAGTCGTAGATTTCGTTAAACCGAGAGCGTGCATAAAAGGAACGCTCAAATCTGACTTCATATGAGGAAGTTATGATTTTTCTAAGTTTCGACTTAGCGGTATGCACCCCGAATACTCGATTTGAGATCGAGCGGTTTTTAGCCGAAACAATCTAAATGAGAATCGAAGATCTCGTTGTTAGTAGCGAAACGATGAAAAGTTAGGCGAGAACGGACGTCAAACGAAGAAGTTATGAATTTATAACGAAGTTTTTCTGTCCCGGCCTTCTAAAAATAAATAATAAAAAATAAAGTCAAAGTTAGCTGACAGAGTCTAAATGAAAATTGTAGAGTATGGTATGACCTTCGCGTGGATATAAAGAACGTCGAAAACGGAGCTCGTATGCGAATGTTACGCAATTTAGAAGTTCGACGAGTCAATTACGCCCCGCGTAATTTGAGTACGCCCCGCGTACTCAGTCGGATGCAAGTTGCCTGACCAATACTCGAGTGCCACAGATCGACCCATGCAGTGACATCAAAGTACGCCCCGCGTACTGAGTACGCCCTGCGTAATCCCAGACCCTCAGCCTATAAATAGAACTCAAAATCAGCCATTTTCTCTTGTTCAAACTCTTCCCTCTCTCTAAGTTTTGCCTCGATTTGCGTGCCAATTATATCCCGAAGCCCCGGTATCATTCCCGAGCCCCGAAGCAAGATCCGAAGCCCCGAGGATCCCGAAGAGCGTTATTCCCGAGCCGAAGCCCTGCCCGCGAGGAGCCCGGTTTTTATGAAGATCTTCCAGATCTACGGAGAGACACTACTTCTATAAGCCGTAGTGGTGTCGGATCATCTTCTGATCAAGTGAGTGTATAGTCCCTTTTCAATACGCGATATTATACAAGTAATTTTTAAACGTATTTAAGAATACGGGATGTGAATGTGTAGTTATTTTCTTTCCAACGCAATATTATGAAGTATTTAATATAAAATACGTGCTACGTGTATATATTTTGTGGATATATGTGTGAATGTATATTCATTCTCTTCTATCTCATAGATCTGATATATTCTCTATGAAATACGTGTTATGTGTGTATGCCTCATCTGTTATGTGGAATATGTATTGATTAAAGCATGCTATACAGGTTTTTAAACAATGTATAAAAATGTATATTTTTATCTACTAATATGTTGGGTAGAACATGGGTAGATAATTGGTATGAAATAAGCAGATGAGAGGCCTCGGTGTTATTGGTGTTATTCTAGTCATTCAGCAGAGTATGGATGACGACCACAGACTATTCTAGACTGTCCTGTGGAACACTAGCAGGCTCATTACCTGTAGGTGTTGTGAACGACGTGTTCACCGGTGTACTGTATCCCCCACATGGTTGCCTTTAGGACACTTAATTGTTGAGGAAGCCCCTCTGCAGTAATGTCCGTCCCGATGAAAATCCTGAATTAGGTTCCTTATAATAGAAGTTATTTTAGGGACGTAAAAGTGAGGATAACGGGAATGGCTAATCGCGTTTATTGTGGATTGTTGAAATTAAATATAATTATTGTGGGTTGAAAACCCTATATGCTCACCAGGCTCCCAAGCCTGACCCACTCAGTTTATTTGTATTACAGGAAGTGGCGCAAGAGCTTAAGATGGGCGAATCATCAAGTTGTTTTTGTTTACAAGTCTGTATATGTATATATTTGTTGAACGACTTGTAATGTTATCGTTTATGCTTTATGATCTGTATCGGAACATGACATCCCGACTTTTGATTATGAAATGAAATCATATTTCTATATGAAATGTTTTGATAAATATCTATTTTATCATGTTTTGTTTTTGGGAACAAATTCCGCATCTCTTTTAAAACTAAAAGGATTTACTCTGAAAATGTTTAAAAAGCATAAATGAAATCGGTCTTTTCTGGCCGAGATTTTGGGGATGTCACAGGTTCCCAGAGTTAGAACCAGTGGGTTCACAAAGTAGGGTCTACGGACCCACAACGTTATAGCCTCGAGTGGCTAATATGTGTTATGTGTGGTATTTTGGGGAACTCACTAAGCTTTGTGCTTACAGTGTTAGTGTTGTTGTTTCAGGTACTAGTGATGACCGTGGGAAGGCGCCGACTTGATCTGTACACACGCATAGGATTTTTATGATATGTGATCTTGGGATTTTGTATGATATGGATTGGAGTTTTAAACTTGATGTTTTATGAAAATTAAATGAAAATGTTTTTATATTATGCGAAAAATTTGTAACATCCCGAAATATCAAGAGTAGAGTTGAAGGGCTAAAAGAGTAAGTTGTGAAAGAGTGACTCGGCGAGTCCATGGATGGACTCGGCGAGTAGAGTCGCGACTGGGTCGCGTGCTAAGTAGCCGACTCGGCGAGTCAGTGAGGAGGACTCGGCGAGTAGGCGCTGATTGGAGAAAACCCTAATTCTCGGGGTTGAGCCCTATATAAAGAACATTATGTTTTCCTCCCAGCCTCCTTATCACCCCTTGAACCCCAGAAAACCCTAAATCGCGGAGAAGCACCATTGTTGAGTGGATTGGAGCTTGGAGAAGTAATTGTTGAAGGAATTTTGGGAGATTGAAGGCTTGGAGTAAGGGGATTTGCTTGGATTCGAATTACATTGCAGTTGGGGCATCTCTTGGAGGTAATATCTCGTTCTTGGGCTGTTATTATGTGTTTCTTCATTTTGGGGTTTGTGGGAACTTGTCTATGGATGTAATGGGAAGTCTAGAGGTTAGATCTGAGGCTGCTACCTCAGATCTGGAAGGGAGAAGAATCAGAGAGCATGAAAGTCCCTGTGTTGGAGTGTTTAGTGAAGCTTTCATGTCCCAAACCCTAGCCCAATGTGCAAATGGCCTAGATCTCTTTGGATTCACGTAAAGTTTGCCACTTTACGTGATGGATGAGTGGTAGGAGGCTAGATCTATGTTTTGGAGCAATTGCATGGCCTGGAATGCTTCTGAATGGATTCAGACCGGTGGTACTCGGCGAGTCACATGGGTGTACTCGACGAGTTGGATGAAGATGGCCTGGAACTCGGCGAGTTGTATGAACAACTCGGCGAGTAGGTTGATGATAGTCTTGGACTCGGCGAGTCTGTTCTTGGACTCGGCGAGTCTTGTCGAAGAGTCCCGATATTCCCTGGTTGAGTCGAGAATCGGTGAGTCAAGGGATGACTCGGTGAGTTGTGTGCGAGTGGACTCAGAGTTGTTGGACTCGGCGAGTCTCGGAGTGACTCGGCGAGTTAGGTCGCGGATTGAGTGAAGTTCTGATTATAGAAACTCGGCGAGTCATAGAGTTGACTCGGCGAGTAGGGTCAGTCAGGGGTTGACTTTGACTGAGGACTTTGATTTTGACCAAGGGTTGACCGTTGACTTTTAGGGTTTGGTCAGCGATGTGGCCTTTGGGCCAAGAGAGGGGTAAAATAGTCTTTTACCCTTAAGAGGGTGCATTGAGAGGATTGATTCTAGTCTCGAGAGTTATAGTCATGAGAGTTTTGCCTTACGTGTTAGGCGGTGGCGAGTTCGAGATCCGAGTATGGAGATATCTGCTTTCTGCTTGCCAGGTGAGTCTTCTCACTATACTTTACCTTGAGTAGGTAACCAGAGTTATGTGACAGAGTATTTGTATGCTATGTATGTTATGTGTTGTACTGCATTATTTCTATGTGATTTATGCTGTGCATGTTTGCAGAGTTGGAACCGAAGGGTTCCTAGAGTTAGAACCGGAAGGTTCACAGAGTTAGAACCTGAGGGTTCACAGAGTTTGGGTGCACGGACCCATAGAGTTATAGCCTCGAGTGGCTTATATGTGTTATGTGTGTGGTATTTTGGGGAACTCACTAAGCTTCGTGCTTACAGTGTTTTGTGTTATGTTGTTTTCAGGTTTCTTTCAGTATCACGGTACAACACCGGCTTGATTGTACACACCAGAGCAAGAGTCATATTTTGGAGGATCCTGGTTTTCTATGCAAGTGAAAATGGAGCTATGTTTTGTAATTCGATTATGAATGAGATTTTAAACAAGTGTTCTAAGAATAAAATGATTATTTAAAATGAAAATTTTGTCTTGAAATTTACGGTGTTACAAAATTATTTTGAAATTCACGTTGTTACACTCACCCGACCATTCATTTCAAACTTCATTCACTTCTCATTTCCTCTCAACTCTCAAAAACTTCTTCATCCTATTCCTCTAAAAATCGTGAGTTGTGTGTGTGTTTTCAAGAGGATTTTCTTAAAGTTCCATCCCTTGGTAAGTTTATGACAAACTCTTTTTCTTTGTTCTAAGTTTGTATTAAAGATCTTTCACTTACTCTCTTATTTTCGTGAATATGCTTCTTAGAACCATCTCAACTTCGAAAATCTCCTCAAGGAAGCAATCTAGGCCGAAAACCTTCTCCATCTTCCTCTTCAAAACCGAAAAATCCCCATGGTGAGCTTCATACCCCTATTTTTCAAGTTTTCTTTCTTTTGGGGGAGGATACAAGTCAAGGTTGTTGAGTCTAGGAGTTGCGTCATTGGGCTTTTTTACTCGGTCCAATATTGTCACGGTCTGGGGCTGTCTAGCCGTCTCTATGTCATTAGGGTTTAGTATTTATGATGCATGCATGCATCGTTATCATGATGCTTCATAGTCATATTTCTTTCATCGTATTGTAACTACTAGAAAAACAGCCTTTAATGACGCACAAACAATGACGCGCAGTGATTTACGATACGCAAAAACATGCATCCTAAAATAAATGCGATCTCTTATAAAATTTGAAAGATAGAGGACGCGTATTTGTGCGTGCCCTGAAATTAGTGTTAGAAAAGAAAAAAAAGAAATACGGAGGACGCCTATTGTAAAATGTGTGTCATGTAAGGATGTCGCTTTATATTTATTTAATGAAACACGCGTTTTGAGCGGGAAATGAAATCCCGAAAAATTAAAAACCCCCTATGTGAAAAATTAAAACCCTCTCCGCTTCCAATCAGCAAGAAAGAAACCTAGGTCTTCGTCTTCCTTTCTCTCTCTCTCTCTCTCTAACCTAAAACCCAACCTGTGATTTCACAAAGATCACCCAAGGCTTTGCATATCTCACTTAAATCGTAATAACGATCAATCATTATCTTCACCTATTGACTCGACAACCATCGTCCGATGCCAGCTTTGCGTCCTCAGCCCATCACCGTATGAGCCACCACCTCAGTCGGCTGCTTCTTCACCCTCTGCTGAATCCTCTCTTTTTCACATCTCATCGGTTTCCAAAAAATCCTTCACCAACACCGATGACTTTCCCTTCTCCGCTGCTCTTTGGACATACTATCGCTTCCTCTTTAACTCTAAACAATTCGCATGTTGCCCACCACCATCCTCTCCCACCTCTAACATCGCCTACCTATGGTAATACTACTGTACTCAAATCCCAACGACAGAAGGAAACTCTCTATCACAGCAACAGAAAGTCGGAGACTGGAATAGGAGAAAGAGAAATAGAAATCGGGAAATCGACTTATACAGTAACTGGGGAAGAATCGATGATGCACGCAACGTGTTTGATAAAATGCCTCATCCGCCATGGTCTTAATCTACAAGTATCTCTCTCTCTCTCTCTCTCTACCCCATACTGCTCGACAACCACCCAGGCACCCACCACCCTTCGTCTTCTCTCTGGTTCACCACACTTCTCCTTCCTGTGTTTGTTAGATTCGTCATCTGATTGGCGAGTTTTTTTTGTAAAAAATGACCTTTCCGTTTCATATTTTATGGATACCTCAATCTTCCATGATGATTATGAATGTGTTCAATTAAGTTCTATGTCAAATAAATCAGAGATCAAGAAACCTAAATGCTTGACTAACCATTCCATAGGATTTTCAGCATGATATCTAACAGAGGACTGTACGATCCCTTATCTAAAGGACAAGTTTGATTAGATCAGAGTTTGATAGCGTCTTTGAGAGCTACGATTGCAAATCGGATTGTACTTGTGCATATAGTTACTAGACTTATCCAAGTGGGAGACTGTTGGAATAGTGTCTAAGGCTGCAACTATATTAGGCAAGTATTTGACCCGGTTGTGCATGGTCCTTTTGGGTTGCCTTCACCATAGCAAATTGATAGGATGATTTATTAAGAGAGAATAAATATTATTGATATATTATGGGAATAATATAAAGAATAATAATATTGTTATTTGATTAATATAAGTCATAGAATTAATTAGAATTAATTTGGTGACTTAAAGAGATTAATTAAATAAGAGGGTATAAACTGTCAATTGTTTGATAGTTAAACTTTAGACTGTAAATCCATATTGGATAAATAGTGGACGGATTCTAGAAGCTATGGATAGCTTAAAATCGTCCAAGGTTATCCAAGGAATGGATTTGGATTGCTTTAAGAGAAGATTATCCAATTAGGGTTTAAGCTGTAACCCTTAAGGAGTCTACAAGTGTAAATAGACCCTATGGCAAAGGGAAATCGGCACTTGATCAAAAGTAGAGAACCCCTGGCCGAATTCCCTCCCCTCTCCTCTCTCCCAAATCATCCTCCTTGCTATTTGGTGTTTGTAAGCCATTAGAGGAGTGACAATTGTGACTCTAGAGCTCCAAGACAACAAGATCAAACAAGAGATTCAAAGGTATGATTCTAGATCTGATTTAGTATTGTTCTTATACCTAATTAGTCATTAGAAGTCTTGGATTCAAAGCATGTTTAATTAGAAAGCCTAGATCCAAGCATTAGGGTTTTGCATGCGCACATAGGAAAGATCCTATGGCTAAAATCCATTAGAAATTTCACATTCCAATAATGGCAAACTATTTGATGTCATCTATTTCCACTTTTAACACGACGAAGATTATTGTCGCCGATCCAACCAAAATTCTGTTCATCGTTTCAATTCCTGAGTCTATGTACAACAGTGTTTCTGGGGAAAGCAAGCTCATTAGTGAATACAAGAAGCTTCCTCCTACGGGACCGAGACAACTAACTTCTGAAATGCAAAGATCGTTGGATGCTGCTGATAAACCAGTGAAACAAGGGAAGAAGTTTGATCAATGAAAATGCGAGAAGGAAGGACCATCATCTAAAGCTGCTACACCTAAAAAGCGAAAGTCAGAACAAGCAACTACTTCCACTCCTAAGAAGCGAAAGATCAAGAAGAAGGCGCACAAGCCAAAGGCTCAATCTTCACGTGATTCAGACTATGTTCCCTCTGACCAACAACCCGAACAAGAGTCAAGCGGTAGTGAAGATTCTTAACATGAGAGTTTGCTCTGAGGAGCTTTGCCTCCAACTTCACCGACTCATCAGGTTAAACGAAACTCACCTGCTTCCTCTCCTACTCGCTCTGTTCCTATCATAATTTTTCCATGCCCTCCGCCAATATCTTCTCCAACTACAACTTCTATACCAATACCATCCCCCTTATTCACCGAAATTACCACCACCATCACACATACAACCGAACCTCAAGTTCGTGTCAACGTATCTGATACGGGGGCACCTACTTCAAGAACCAAAATCCTAATTACATCTAAACCTCTATCTCCACCTATCTCCAACGAATCTGACACCGTTCTCGGTGGGGAGGATGCTGACTTTGATTATTTCTATTATAGCCCCTACAAATTTCAGAGCGATGATGATGATGATGCTCTTGTAACGACACGACATTTAAAGGATCTTAACGAGAAGCTGATTTCCTCTTCATCTTCCACTCCAAGCAAGACATACTCAGAGACTGCTATCAAAGCTATGTTGGCAACTTTTGTCAAGGATGTTGGGTCAAAAATATGGTTTATACTTTGCTTTTCTAGGAAAATATTTTTTTATGTAATGTTGTATGTGTTTGCGTTTTGTGTGTACGGCCGCACACCCTGTGTACGATCGTACACAGGGTGTGCGGCTGTACACATGTGTATGGCTGGAGGTCCATATAAATAGAGGAGTGCATGTGGGAGTGTATGGTTACAGGAAAAAGAGAAGGTTACAAGAGAGCATCTTGTAGAGAGAGAAACTTAGAGAGAAGAAGTGTGTGTGTGAGAGAGAATCTATTGTAAGGAGCATAATTCATATTGAATACATCATATATTCATCTTCTTCTTCTTCTCATTCTCTTCTATATGGATCTGACATCATCCAATTGATTGGGATTCCGCACCATCAATTGGATCTAATTGATACACAAGCAATTTTGGGGACATACAATTGGTATCAGAGCTTGGTTGTATCAATCAATTTTTCCAGATCTGGAGCTTATTTGATCTTATTTTGAAAAGAGAATAGCGTTTTTGGATAGATCTCGCAAAAATAAGGGGGGTTACTTCTTTGTATTTTTTCATAAAAACGAGTTTTTGATCGAGTTTTAGAGAAAAAAAAGGGTGAAAAACGTCGTTTTTTTTTTTCGTGAATCTGTTGAAGGTGTGCGGCCCGGTTGAAGGTGTGCGGCTCAGGAGTATACGGCTCGGTGTGTGCGGCTCATCAGCCTCGGTGTGCGGCTCAGTGTGTGCGACTCGGACGTGTGCGGTCTCGTGCACAGTCCAGCTCCTTCGCCTCGGTCTCGCATCTGGTTCACGGCTCAGCAGCATCGGTCTCGGCTTCGCAGCTTCGTCCTCGCTTCACAGCCGTCCTCGATTAGCAGCCTTCGCATTAAAAAGGAAATGGGTTTGAAGGTGCTGGGGATCGAACCCGGGACCTCTAGTTGAGCAACCCACCGCATTACCAACTCGTCTAGGAGGCTTCTTGTTTCTTAAATCCGAAATTTAGAATATAACTCATCGTTTTCGCATATAATTTCACAAATTGACATTTTCAACCCCAAAAGTTCAAAATTTTATTTTTAAAATCCTTTTTCAACCCAAAAATTTTAGTTTTTAAATTTTAAATTTTATTTTTCATTTTTTACTTAAAATTTTGACTTTGACTTTTAAAAGTTGACCTTTGACTTTAAATTTTGACTTTCTCATTTGACTTTTAAATTTTCAAATTTGGTTTTTCGGTTTGACTTTTAAGTTTGACTTTTCAAGTCTGACTTTTGAGTTTGATTTTTTTTTGAGTTTTAAGGTTGACTTTCTCTTTTAAGTCAAAGGGCAATTAAAAAAAATAAAAAATAAAAAATATATATATAAAAAAAATTTTTAAAAATAAAAAAATGAGTTCCACATCAATTCCGGTAAATAAAGTTTCATGCTTCTATTTCATGTGCAGGTAAAGTAGCAGAGGATGAGAACAAGGAGAACACCATTGCACAAACCAACATCTCCTTAAACTCTGAATCTGTTGCTTCGAACTCAACTGCTTCTGATCAACCTGGTGTTGGTAAATACATGCCACCATTTCAAGCTAAACAGAGTGCCTGTTGCAATTGTGCGTGTGGGAAAAGCAAGAGACAAGGCAAAGACACGCCACCAGGGGCAGGAAGAAACAATTTCCCAGTGAAGAAAAAGACTTGTTTTCACTGTGGAACACCTGGTCATATTGCCCGAAATTGTCCAAATCGCGCATACGTTCCTTATTATGCACAAGGCTGGCAGAACATGCCAAGAGGGAGATACTCCAAAAGATACCCCTTAAGATCACGATCAGACATTGACGACTGGAATGCCAAGAAGGCCAAGAATTCAAATCCCAAGGGCAAGAAGGGAATGTCGGCCAAGAAGCCCAATCCAAGAGATGCTCCTGTGAAGCCAAAATCAAAATCATCTCAACGGCCGACATCAAGTTCAAAAGCAAGTACTGAGCCACCCATCGGATCGAAAAAGAAATGGGTTAAACCCAACTACAAATGGGTACCGAAGGTTCAGTCTCCCAAATCACCTAACGCTTCTAATATTTTTACATCTTCTGTTTGTGATAAGCAGGACATGTCATGGGAGAGAGTACCATGCAAGGATGACAAAGGTCAACTCAGTTTCAAAATGGACTGGGTTCCAAAGACCAACTGATCCCGCTCTGTGTCGGAGCAGCTATGGAGGCATATCATCAGACTTTGGTTTGTTGGTAGTGGCTGTTCCTGGCACTTGATAGGGGACATCTCTCAACTGTACAACATTCAGACATTTGTTTGAGAGTATGTGTCCTTTACGGGAAGGGAAGAAAGGAAGGGATCACATGGCGTTTGTGCTTAACGACATGAAGAATTTTCGGATCTGTTTTGAGTTTACGCGTGCTGTTCTCAGACCTTCTGGATGCAAATTCAATCGGTGACTTACAGTTTGCGTTTTCTTCTCTATACTCCTGAGGTTTTCTTAACCTGATTCTCTCTTATGCACGAATTTAGGGGGAGAAATAAAAACAAAACAAAAATTAGAAAATTTTAAAAATCCAAAAACATTAGAACATCAGATAATAAAAAAAAATTGTTGGTTATGAAATGTGCTGCTTGAGGGAGATGTTCTGGGAAGTGATATGATAAAGTGATAACAGGCAACCTGAGTCTGCGTAACACACCCGAAGTTGAAGGGTCTATGCTCTGGTTTGATGCGTCGGTAGGCACGAAATTTTTTTAAATGAACTTGACTAGGGAGAGTTGAACTTAGGAAATTTATAGACTTGACAAATCTTGACCTAGTTAGATCTGTTCAGCCTGAAAATACGACGCTCGGATAGGTTGAGCAGGGAGATATATATGGGAATCTACTCGTCACAATAATTGAACCCGTACTTGGAACCGTGGCTTAACTTTTCCTCGATGTGCGGATTCTGTCCTTAATTCTGGTTGGATGGGGCGACTGGTAAATTCCGATAAATTAGGTCTGTAGAATATCATTTTCTTTCTTTTCGTCTGTTAGTCATATGTTGTCTCCTTTGCGTGACTTCCAATCCGACCTCGTACACAACATATGCAACTCTATTTCTCTGCAGGTTATATATGTGAAAGACTTCTTATCTGTTAGCCATATGCTGTCTCCTCTGCGCGACTTCTAATCCGACCTGGTACACAGCATATGCAACCTTCTACTTCTCAACCCTTCTGAAGTAATAAGTAATAAGTAATAGAATTCTGAATCTATCTTCTCTCTGAATGGTTTTCTGCTCACCCGGTGTAAGGAGTACTCTGGAAGTTCTTGATGGTTGGGGCATATTAGGAAGCGGGAAACACGTTCTAGTACACTTAAAATTGAACACATACAGATTGTCTATAGATGTCGCTGCTCAATTTAGGTGGACAACAATATCCCTGGTCGTCTTCAGTTGAACGGTCCTTAAGATATAGTATCTAGAAACTTAGGATCAGATATAGTATCTAGGAATTTAGGATCACATTGTCTTGTCACTTATAGTATGTCCTAATTTTGTCACAATTTTTCGTGTTTAAGTGGACAACAATACCGGCGATCGACCAGACAAAGATGTGAAGATGGAAGGTACCGACAAGCGGATAAAGGCTGTCTAAAAACTTTGATCCCAAATCATTCTTAAAGTTGGATATAATTTTATTTTTGTTAAATTTGTTTATAGTTTCTTCTAATTTAAACATTAGGGGAGAATTAAAAATTAAAAATAATAATAATAATAATAATAATAATAATAATAATAATAATAATAATAATAAAATAATAATAATAATAATAATTCAAAAATCAAACAAAAATCAGAAAATTAAAAAAATAAAAAAAAGTGTTATTTCTTGTTCAGAAAATCCAAAAAAAAAAATACTGCTTTATTTTTTCAGAAAATATGAAAAATCCAAAAATATTTTTTTTGTGTGCTAATTTTTCTTTTAGTTTTGTCTTGTCTTGAAAAGTGATTTCAGGCATAGATGAGACTCGTGGAGACTGTATTGAAGATCTTCTGAGCCAAGGCTTCATCCGTGAGCATCGAAGAATTCTCATTCGAAGGAGCAAGAAATAAAGACTATTTTTCCATCATTCAATCTTTCAACCCCATAAGCAAGGTGAAGCTGAAATTGAAGATTATGTGACGGATTGCATTGAAGCCTCCTCAATCAGTCTGCTGCTATCTTATACCTGCTGAAGTGATCCAAAAGATTATTTCTCTCTGATGTTCTCCCTGAAGATTCTCAAGATGAAAGAGCTATCTTTCAAGAATCTTTTCAAGAAGCCTCCTCACCCAACGTGCGTTCAATGTCAAATTTTGAAGAAAAACCCAACTGCTCAAGATGAATTCATTCATTGAAGATTCATATGTTTATCTTGATGTTGTGAAGAAATTTGAAGATTAATGCTGAAGCCAAGCTCCCAATGAAGATTAACAAGAAAAAGTCAGCTACTTTTTAGGGGGAGTTTGTTGGGCCAATTAGAAAAGAAAGCTATAAACCAAGGGGGAGATTGTTGGGTCAAAAATATGGTTTATACTTTGCTTTTCTAGGAAAATATATTTTTATGTAATGTTGTATGTGTTTGCGTTTTGTGTGTACGGCCGTACACGTGTGTACGGCCGCATACCCTGTGTACGGCCATACACAGGGTGTGCGGCTGTACACATGTGTATGGCTGGAGGTCCATATAAATAGAGGAGTGCATGTGGGAGTGTACGGTTACAGGAAAAAGAGAAGGTTACAAGAGAGCATCTTGTAGAGAGAGAAACTTAGAGAGAAGAAATGTGTGTGTGTGAGAGAATCTATTGTAAGGAGCATAATTCATATTGAATACATCATAGATTCATCTTCTTCTTCTTCTCATTCTCTTCTATATTGATCTGACATCATCCAATTGATTGGGATTCCGCACCATCAATTGGATCTGATTGATACACAAGCAATTTTGGGGACTTACAAAGGAGCATGACTCCTCTATTTCCAAAGCTACCAAAACCATTGAAGCTTCCTCCTCCTCTTGCCAGAAAGTAACCATCGCTGTTGAAGAATCAACAAAAGAATGCAAGAAAGCGACCGAAAACTTCGAAAAACTAATTTCTAATGCTAATCTCTTTCTAGATTCTCTTCAGGCGGCTACTCAAAAGAACGCCAAAACTGTTAATGCCACTATTGAGAATCTCACCAAATCGCTTCAAGCTAAGAAGAAGCATTTTGAAGAAGTATGCCAAAGCATCAAGTTTGACAACACCGGGCTTCAAACATTAGTCACTGCCCGTATTGATAAACTCTAGGCTGATCTTGCCTTAGAAAACTAAGTCATGGATGAACTCGCCCTAAAAACCACGAAGATTAAGACTCAGGCCTTGAAGCTTAATCAGGCGACCAATGAAATTGATGACCTCAAGTTTGAGAGAGCAGTTATCAAAAGCTGTGTTGGTGATGTGCACTCTCTTGTATCCAATCTCCTAGAGGCACATGATTCGGTTCTTACTCTCACCGTCCGAAGGCACTTGGGTGAGAAGCTGCGACCAGCTCTTGACATGTTAAGCCGTATAGAAGGTGTTTCGGAGACTGGTGTCCTTCCGAAACAAGAGGGAGAAGTAAGTCTGGGACAACCACCATAACCTCCAACAAGCAAACCTATCTCTTCACAACCGAAAGTCACCACTGAACCGAAGGGTAATGAAGCTAGAGGAAGGAAAAAGGCAAAAAGATAATCGATGATAGTGATGAGAAAGAAACCGAAGAAGATGCTCTCAAAAGAAAGCAATATGACTGAGAGCTTGATGACAATCTTCGCATCACAAAAGAAGAAGAATAGAGGGAAAGAAAACGAAACGAAGATCACGATGCATTGGAAAGTAGAAAAACTCTATTTCCTTTGTGGTCATTGGAGAAAATCTTAAAAGAAGCAATCGAGTCTGCTAGTACTCATTGGCTTGAACCATTCATCTTGTTTGATCGTGAAAATTCGAGAGACTCTCAGTCCGACATGCCTATCACCCGGAAGGCATTCATGTTTCATTGCTTTGAGCCAAATGTTTCTATTCCCTCTCCTGACCCGAAGGTTGACCGAGAATTAATTGAATATTATCTCGCATTCTCTCAATCACAATACTTGACCTGGAGTGCACAAAAGATCACAACGGTCAAGGTATTGAATCCAACTTCAGCGGGGAACTTTATAAACGTAAAGTTCAAACATGAATATTATTGTAAAAACGGGCCATTTTGTAACACCCAAAATCAGAAAGGTTTAGAAAAGGAAAGAAAACCCTAAGTCAAAAGAGTTGACTCGTCGAGTCCAGGGAGGAACTCGACGAGTCGGAGCGGGATCTGGGGGATCGAGTAAGTGACCAACTTGGCGAGTCGGCTCGTGGACTCGGCGAGTTGGGTCTGAAGAGGAAAACCCTAAATCCGGGACTTTGGACTCTATTTAAGCACTTTATTCTCTCCATTAGGGTTCCTTAGAGTCTCTCTCATCCAGAACATAAAACCCTAAGCCTCCATTGTTACTCATTCACGCTTTCTTGCCATTTTGGGTGATTTGAAGGAAGAAGGAAGAAGGGAATCATTGGGACTTCAAGGATTGTCTTTAGATCCATAGTTTGTGGAGCTTTCCAGAGCATTTGAAGGTGATGAATCGTTACCTTCCCTCTTTTGCAGATCGATCAAACTTGGTTTTGAGATTTGGGGATTTTATTCCATGTTTAAGAACCAATTCGAGTTAGAAGCCCAAACATGAAGTTGCTACTTTAGATCTAAGCATATCTTGGCTTAGAGAAGCATAAAGTAACTGCTTGGGTTGATTGTAGAGCCTCTTTGTCTTAAACCCTAGTTTATAGTAATTTAAGCCTAGATCTCTTTATATACACGTAAAGTTTTCCACTTTATGTAAGGGATAGGCCTTTGAAGAGTGGATCTATAGTTTGGAGTCCAAGCATGAATCAAATAGCCTCTGCATGTATTAAGGACTGAATAGACTTGGTGAGTCCTTCGAGTGGACTCGGCGAGTTGTATGGAGATGGGAAGGAACTCGACGAGTTGGATGAACAACTCGGCGAGTCTGTTGAAGATTGCTTAGGACTCGACGAGTCTGGTCGCAGAACCCCAAACCCTTTTAGTTAAGACTCGGACGAGTGAGTTGAGTGGAGACTCAGTGAGTTGGACATGTCATAACTCGGAAATCAGTAGACTCGGCGACTCATGGGCTGACTCGGCGAGTTGAGTCGCGAAGGAGAGGGTTTTTGAGCTTATGAACTCGGCGAGTCAGTAGGCTGAGTCGGCGAGTAGGGTCAATCTAGAAGGTTGACTTTGACCAGGACTTTGACTTTGACCATACTTGACTTAGTTTGACTGTTGAAGGGCAGTTTGGGACTAAGTGTTATATTTGGTATTAGTAGATCGGGGAGTCATTGGAGTAGCAGTACGGGAGTTGTCAGATAGCAGTCAGCAGGGTATTAGCAAGAACTCCAGCAGTGCAAGTGAGTTTCCTTCCAGTAGGAACCGGTCTAAGGCCACAATGCCGACCCGTTTAGTTAGCAGTAGTTTACGGACTTCGGTCTGATGCAGTAGTTAGTATGTTTGATGTCCTCATGGCTCAGACATGATTTATGTGTTATGTGATCCGGGCTACGGCCCGATGCAATATGCAGTATATGTGTTCATGCTAGTTGATATGTTTATGCTATGCTATGTTCAGTCAGTTTCCGGACTTCGGTCCGATGCAGGGGGCAATGCCGAATGCCCCAGTTAGTCCGGGCTTCGGTCCGATGCAGGGGACAAGGTCCCAGTCAGTTTTCGGACTTCGGTCCGATGTAGGGGGCAAGGCCCCAGTTAGTCCGGACTTCGGTCCGATGCAGGGGGAAAGGCCTCAGTTAGTCCGGACTTCGGTACGATGCATGGGACAAGGTCCCAGTCAGTTTTCGGACTTCGGTCCGATGCAGGGGCAAGGCCCCAGTTAGTCCGGACCTCGGTCCGATGCAGTGGGCAAGGCCCAGTATGTGCTTTATATGTTTGTATGGTATGTGGTAGTTTGGGGGAGCTCACTAAGCTTCGTGGTTACAGTTTCAGTTTTTGGTTTTAGGTACTCAGTTTTCAAAAGAGGAGCTCGGAGCGATTACAGTGCACACATCATAGTCAGTTAGCCTGGGATGTTTTACTCTGATAATAAGTTATGTTTCGAATTAATACTATGAAATTATGTTAGGACTTATGATACGGTTGTTATAAATATGGTTTTAGTAATGTTTTAAAAGAAATTTTTAGTCGTGATTTTTGGGTCGTTACACATTTGCAAACATTTTTGGGTAAAATGGGCTTTTATGACAATTTGGGTAAAAATGGGCCTTATGTGAAAATTTTAGTAAAATTGGGCCTTTGTTGATAATTTAGTAGAATTGGGCCTTTATTGACAATTTTAGTAAAATTGGGCCTTTATTGATAATTTTAGTAAAATTGGGCCTTTATTGGCAATTTTAGTAAAATAGGGCCTTTATTGACAATTTTGGTAGAATTTGGCTATTTTTGGACAACAATGGTAAAAATGGGCTATTTTTGACACTTATAGTAAAAATGGCTATTTTTGTCACTTATAATTTGTAGTGGAAAATATACGCTAGTAACATTATTTATAACGTTAAATAATGGAATTCAATATTCGCAGAAATTTCGTTAAGGCTCTTATAAGACACTCCTTCACTCGTACCTACCTAGTGTACATCGTAAGTCCTGTAGTTATAACCAGAGTCTCCTGGAGGGAGAGTGGGATATTGTGTATAGATCTATACGAGGTTGACACCCCCACACCTGAGCTGCTCGCTACAGCTAGACAAGCCAGTTTAGGGTGACAATTATCTTTAGAAACCGACGCCTGAAGAACGTCAAGATAGGCACTCTCATCGTATTAGTATGGTTGTAATGACTCACACAGAGAATAACAATATTA
Organism: Lactuca serriola; assembly: GCF_051521515.1. Lineage (NCBI taxonomy): Eukaryota > Viridiplantae > Streptophyta > Magnoliopsida > Asterales > Asteraceae > Lactuca > Lactuca serriola. Next base: position 214,010,279 of record NC_136416.1, read on the forward strand.
CATTAAAATTTACACAATACACATACTCTACTCAATTTATGAAGTACAAAACTATGCGTTGACTATTTTGCATCTAATTTCACCACTCGGGTCTTAGGGTTTTAAGACCACAACTTTTCGTATGACAGAAAATATAGGATTTTCTGGGAACCATTGTCTATATGTTTTTCAAACAAGATAAACAATGAATACACATGAAATTATACATGATTTGAAACGAGACTTATATTTTTTACAGGAAAATATTGGATTTTCTGGAAGCTTACAAACTATTACAAAGTTTTCTTACAAAGATGCTTATGAACTCACCAACATTTTATGTTGACACTTCTCAAAAAGATTTGTATTCTCAGGGACTCAATAAGTAGGTTGGCAGCTACAAAATTTGGAAAATTGTTGTATTTTTGAATTATCATACCTTATGTTGTTTGGATGTAATTTTTGTAAGCAAACACAAAGATGTAAATAATGCATGTTGATATTGTTAATGTATGATGAAGATGGTTGCTATGTTTCATTCATATTCAAATGTTATGATATTACAAGATGAAGTCACCCGCTCCCGGACGTTTTCGCCATCCCGGTTTGGGGGTGTGACATGACAATGTTCAATAGTTGAGCATTTGGCAATTCTAGAACCTCCTATATAGGGGGACGAATTTTAGATGCTCTCCAGGGTTTCCTTGAGCTCTAAGGATGCCTTGGATGCATTAGGGAGGAAGTTAAGGAATTATGGTTATCTTGGAGATACCTGCCTTATCCAACACCTTCCTAGACTCATATATAAACCCATTAGGCTTTAGATTTCGTGACTAATTCTTTCTTGGAGGCTAGGGCCAAAATTCTTCTCTACCCCTCTCTCTCTCTCTATAATGTTTTTTGGTTGCTAGGGTTTGCTTGTGAGCCATTAGAGGTGCGACACTTGTGGCGCTTGCTACCATAGGTTTTTCAAGATAGGATTAAGATTGTTATTAGTACATAACAATCAAAGGTATGTTTTTCTAACCCTAAATATGAATTTCAAAATTATTCTTGTAGTATTAGGGTTTCCCAATTGATGTTCAAATACTTGCATGTTTAATTAGAGAAAACATAGATCGGGACAATTAGGGTTGCATGCACACATATGATTGTTCATTTTGCTGAAAACCCATCAGTGGTATCAGAGCCTTGGCTTGTTTTCTATTGAATTTGATAGAATTGGTTGAATTTGATCAATTAGGGTTTATGGCAATTATACCCTTGGGGATTGGAATTTTCACAATTAGGGTTTCCAAAACCCTAGATTTTGAATTTTTTTGGAAAGGGTTTAATCCTTTCCCTTGTCCCTCAAGATTCAAAAATTAGGGTTTCCTAACCCTATGGATTTTTGAAATTATGGCAAGGATTGAAATCCTTGCATTCCTCCCTAAGATTTGCCAAAATTTGGAAATTCGGGTTTTGGTAGGGATTTCTTAATTTTGGCAAATATCTCCTTATTTGATTAACTAGATAATTGCAAAATTTTGTTTGATTCGTTCCATATTTTCGAAAATAGCTAGATATGGTAGAGATTTCTTATTTTTGGTAATAATCTTCTTACTTGTTTAACTAGATAATTGCTAAATTTTGTTTGATCCCTTCCATATTTTCTAAAATAATTATGGAAGTGGATTATGGTAAATTATGTTGATTAATTTAGTGGATAATCCTAAAATTTATTTAATAAATTAATTAAAATTTTAATTAATAAGTAATTATTAAATCATTTGGTTTAAATTTAAATTCAAATTAAATTGTTTTAGTTTTTGAAATTTAGTAATTCAACCTAGTATTTTGAAATGTTTAAAATACACCTTATACTATATATAAAATTAAATGTTTAATATTTACTATATGTATAAGACAAGTCAGTACGCCTCATTAGTGAAGCCGATTTTAAAAGGGGGGGGGGTATAAGAAAACTGCCTATAAAATGGTAGTTGAATGTGTGTCCACTCTCACCCACCGCTTCTTTGATTGGTGGAGGGTTGTTAGCTGAATAGTTTGATAGGAAAAATACTTCTCATTAATAACTATAATGTAACTAATAAAGTAACTAAATGTTTTTATAAAATTCCCAATCTTAGTTACTTTTGGAAAAATGTGAATTTGATGCTAATCCATGAAATTGCACATTGCACTTTATATAAGTCGTTAGTGGAGCGTGTGTGGTTAACCAACACACTAATATAGGACTAATAAAGTTGGTAATGGGTGTCTCAAAAATTATCCTTTGTTTAATGGAGTGTGTGTGGTTAACCGACACATTAAAACAAGATTATAAATGACATCGAGAGTACCAAGCTAATTTTCATGGTGAGAGCATAATTGAGATTAAACATGCCATTGAATAGGTTAATGAATCTCAAAAGATCTAGGAGTTTCATGAGATTGACATTGGTAAAAGCTTTAACTACCTAAAATAGATTCAAATTTGATTACGACATCCCTCTTTAAAGTTCAAATCGAAAATATGGATCCTAGCCTTAATTTAAATTTATGGGTTAATAATTAAGGATTAAAATCAACTAACTCGAGTTCTATTTTCTCCTATTAAAGATGTCAAGTTCAGAAAACAATGGTCTTCCTCGTTCTTCTGGAAATGTTTTTCCTTCTAAAGATGACCATCCACATTCTAGTCAAGGTGTAAGAATATTCCCTTCTTCTAGCAATGGTGGAAATGTAGGTCATACTTTTTCATCTCTTCCTCCTCCTCCTCTAGTGAATCTCTCCAAGTCATGTTTCTTTCAAGCTAAAAAAGACGAAGTTACTCAAGCGCTGTTGGCATGTAAATATCAAGATGGAAAGTCTGTGTGTGCGCATATTCTGAAAATGAATTCGCACATTAACAAATTGAGGATGTTGGGTGTCGTTTTCCCAAGGGAGCTAGACATTGACTTGGTTCTACTTTCGATTCCTGAATCATATAGTCAGTTCATCAAAGACTACTATATAAGGGACCACGATGTGACCCTAATTGATCCAACATATATGTTGATTGCTGCTGAAGCAGAAATGCTTAAAAGCACAAGTCAAGCAATAATGTTTGAAGGATCTGTCTCCAAAATTTCCATGGACATCGACAATGGCAACAATGGTAGTCCAGAAAAGGTTTCTCTTCCCAATGGAAAGGGATCGGCCAAGGTCAAACCGTTTGAACATATGGTAAAGAGAAAGACTAGTTCTGAGATAGTTCCATGTGCTAATCCTAAAAGGTTAGTATGTTTCTACTGCCAATTGGAGGGGCATTGGTTACGAAGCTGCCCTGACTACCCGAAAGATCTTTGAGATGGTAAAGTGAAGTCATATGACTCTATTTAAGGTACATACATTATCTAAATCCATTATTTTAATAAGTTCCTATTCATAGATTCTTAATACATGATGTGATGATCACATTTTGATGTTTTTAGGATCTAATAGAAGGAAGGAAGCTTAAGAAGAGTGAGTTGAATCTGATCGAGAGAGATGAATTTTGATCGCATGGTTCAATGATCAGATTTTGGAAGTTTCTCTTAGGAGTTATGATGACTTAATAGATTGCTTAGGAAATGTCTACAAACATTGTTTTCATATTTTGCATTGTAAGGAAATTTTTTTTCCTCATATTGTCAATAAAAGTGAAATTTTGATTTATCTACTTTACTTTGTATTTCCTTGCAATGGCATGTATGAAAATTGGTGTTTACATTTATATTATTATCAATGTTACATGTGGATTTGATTCTTAATTATATCGTTTGATTTAATGTCATGATTAACTAAGTGAAAAGCAATTCTCATCACCCAAGTTTCAATTGGATAGAAACTTGGAGTCATGCGATTTGAATAGTGTGATGTATGAGAATCTTGATCATTGGAAAATTATGACTAATTCATTGATCACATGTTTATGTGAGTCAAGTGGAGGGCTAAAGGATCTAGTAAACATTGATGTGGAGTATTTAGATCTACCACAAAGGGCGATAAGTCTATTCGTCATGGTTTACTGATGCTTCAGTAAACATCGTTGTGTTTATAAGATTAAGCATAATTCTAATACTTTTAAAAGTTTTCAAAGAGTAATAGAATGGGTAAGAAGAATTTGTTAGGCAGAAAGATAAAGGTTTCTCCAATCTGAAAAGAAAAGAGAGTACTTTAGTAACATGTTTTATGATCATCTTAATGATTATGGAACCATGTCAGAAATTGATCCTTGAAGAACATCGTAGTGCAATTATTTGACTAAGAAGAGGAGTCAAATATTGGTGAAATGGTTTGGTCAAGAGATGACTCATACTTCGTTTCCAATTAAGTTTTAGAGTCATACTTTAGTAACTATAAATCGTATATTGAAGCTTGTTTCTTACTAAGTAGGTTTATAACACCTTATAAAATGTGGAGTAATAATGTTTTCTTACTTTGGCACATTTTGAATTGGTAGCTGTGATGTTTTTTTATTTAAAAACAAAGGATGAACTAAGACCAATTTAATGAAGTGTTTTCTTGACAAGAATCCACACTAACTTTTGAATATTTGTTTTGCTCGTCAAGGAATGCTCCTTGATAGAGAAAATTATATGTCAAGAAGTTAGTAGGAGTCTTCTATCTTGAAGAGTTTTAGGAGTCAGTCAAGAATAAACCTTTTAGCTATCACTAGCACACGACCTGAGGTTGATAACCTATTGTGTTACGTCGACACATTCTTGTTTCTGTGCATCTTCCAGTTGAGTTGGCAATGCTTACGAGTTATATGGTTCTCATTTGACTGCAAAAAGCAGAACACATTGGTCAGTGAGAGTACATTGATCAATATGGGTGAACTTCTTAACAACATGGAAGCACTGGTAGGCCCTTTTGTTACCAGAAGGCAAGAAATTAAGAACGAGAAAAGTTCAGTCCATGAAAGGAAAAATAAATTTGATTTTGGTTTTGTCCTCAACCTTATCTTATGATTGTAGGTTGGAATTGATAAATTCACATGGATATGAACGCATACACCATAAAATCTAGGTGGCAAAATGTTTCTCTCTAATTCATGAAAATGATTATGAGGAAACACTTTTGCTAGTAGATTTTAAATCTAATTAATATCATTAAGGTTAGAGGTTGTGATAATTACATTCTCAAGTTTTCAATATGATTACGTCATCCCTTTTCATAGTTCGAATTATGAGAAATGGAAAGAAATAGTTTGAACTTTTAGGACTTATAACTATAAGTTATGAAATGGTTTAAACAGACACATATGCTATCTAATGAAGGTGTATGAACTTGAGAAGTCTAGTTGAAGACTTATCGAAGCATTACATATCAGAACTCTGCACTTTAGTAAGAAAGTCAAAGAGTATTGATTTCTGGAAGTGTAGCTGATTTCTGGGTACATGTCAAAGCTAGCGAGAGCATAATTGTTATGCAGATAGAAGTATAATTGTTATGCTAGTAGAAGCGTAATTGTTATGCTAAGTGTTGCAAGTTGACAATACTATGCGTAGGAAACAAAGTTTTCAAATTTTCAAGTTGCAAAGTTTGGAATTTTTTTACTATGGTAAGCTTAGGGGAGAGGGCACTCATACTTCATTTCAAATCTAAAAGTTTAGATTGAAGTTTTAATGGAACTTAGTCTTGGACATATATGAATATCATGTTGAAATGATTCAACACAGGAAATTCGATATATGGAAATATTATAGCAAGAGGCTGATTAGATATCAGACTTTATGTAAGACATAATGAATCGAATCCCATATGCTTCGGATATAGGATTGATTACATAGGATATATAATATTCACTTGTTCTGATTTTTCCAAATGCCTTGGGCATTGAGAGGGAAAAGGACTAGAATGTGGTATAACTAAAGTTGTTAAACAAATTCCAAGAACATTTTGATGTTATACCAAAGGATTGATTTCTTGTGGACACTTGAAAGTATAGTTGAAAGGACCATAGTGACGTGCTTTAGATTGGGATGATTCTTGATCAAAATTGATGGTCATATCGAAATATGAAAATGTTTAATAGTAGGAGTTTATGATTAGAATCTACACATGAGTTAGGAATTTTAATGTAAGGAAGGTCCTCAAGGAGTGTATCTTGAATTTGAGATTTCATTACCATGGAATTGTTTTAAGTAACAAAGTTCCAATGGAATATTCTGTAATATCGTTGGCTAAGTCTCCATGTAACATCCCAAAAATACGAGCCAAAAATTTCATTTTTAAAACATATACTTAGTAAAGCATTTAGACATAAAAGCGTCACCGATCATAACATTTCATAAAAGATATCACATGTCTGGAAAACATTTTCTTAAACATAATAATGTCAGAGTACAGATCCCCAGGAAGATCTCATAGTGCGGAATACGAGGCATGTGTGTGATGGGCTGCTACCGCGCCAGCTCCTTCCCCTTCGAAGAAGAGGTACCTGAAACCAAAACTGAAAACTGTAAGCACGAAGCTTAGTGAGTTCCCCCATAATACCTCATACCATAAAAACATACAATGAACAGCTAGGAGATACGGGCCTCGCCCACACTCATGAAGATACGGGCCTCGCCCACACTCCGATATCTGGGAGATACGGGCCTCGCCCACACTCAACTATCTGGGAGATACGGGCCTTGCCCACACTCCGCTATCTAGGTGGAGTGATATCTAGGAGATATGGGCCTCGCCCACACTCCGCTATCTGGGAGATACGGGCCTCGCCCACACTCCACTATCAGAGAGATACGGGCCTCACCCACACGCAGCTACTAATCCATAACATACAAGTATCACACAGACAACGAGTATAGACAAATCTATCATACTGGAATATATCATAATCAAACTCGACCAAGAGATACGGGCTCTACCCACACTCCGACGCTAGCATATCGTCTAATCGGGCCGGCCTTGGTGCCTTAGACCCGTTACTACTGGAAGGAAACTCACCTCGAAGAGTAGCTACCGAAAATCTGACTACTAGACGTCTGGCTGCTGCACCAGTAATCCTTTGGCTACAAACCCATAAACATAGATTAGCCAATCATAAATATCCTTAGGTCAATTGACTGGCCCATCCCTGGTCCAAGGTCAACTCCTTGGTCAAGGTCAACTCCTTGGTCAAGGTCAACTTCCAGTTAACTGGACTCGCTGAGTCGTGGCGCAAACTCGCCGAGTCCTTTTCCTACTAACCCGGTCCTACTCGCCAAGACTCTCTTTCCACTCACTGAGTCACCCTTGACTCACTACTCGGGACTATGGAACCGACTCATGATCCGACTCGCTGACTCCGAGAGCAACTCGCCGAGTTCCACGAGCAGATCTCCTACTCGCTTCCAATCCTCACCAGAACATCTCGTAAGAGGATTTGGGGTTTTGGGACTATGTTACACTGCTAATTCCGCGTGCAGATACGAAGGGTTGGACCTTCAACACTTAAACCCCTCTTACTCAGTGAAAGTTCATATGACTCGCCGAGTTTGAAGAACAACTCGGCGAGCTCCAGGAAATCTTCATAGGACTCGCCGAGTTGTTCATCCAACTCGTCGAGTCTAAGATCATCTTCGTAGAACTTGCCGAGTTCCACTTTGGGACTCGTCGAGTCCCTTCGACCCACTTCCCATACAGACCAAAACTGAGACATGCAATGCTTCTAACCCATAGATGTATGCTCCTAGGGCATGCTTATCACGTAAAGTTGCAAACTTTACGTGCATGCATGGACCTATGAGCTCAAGAAGGCAAATCCAAGCTCTTTAAGGGGTCATACACTCAATAGGGACCTCAATAACCCTAACCACAGAGACTTTATACTTTTAGGATGTCCATAAGATCCCAATCTGAAGTCCTTTCAGAACTTAAAGCATAAATACATGGAATTTGAGGTTTTAGGGCTTGAAACCACTAATTTGGGACAAAAAGGGGATCTAATTGACTAATGATCAAGGTAAGAACTTTTCTACTTGAATGGAAGCTTCTCACGGTGTAGATTCCGGATCTACCTCCCCTCCTTGCACACTTCAACCTCCTCTTCCTTCCTCTAAGCTCCAAACCTTCTCCACAAAGCCAAAATCACTCTCAAGATCAATATGGGGGCTAGGGTTTCTTTCTACAGTTCTCTGGAAGTGTTAGGGACTAAGGAGGCCAAGTTAGAGCGTTTAAATAGGGTGCAAACGCCCGAATTAGATTTTTGTCCAAACAGGGTCTACTTGCCGAGTCCGGGGACCCACTCGCCGAGTACAAAGTTCAAACCCCGCGCCTTATCGCGCTCCTACTCGGCGAGTTGGTCCTTCAACTCGCCGATTCCAAGGCAAAAATGCATAAAATTAAAATATTAATCACAAGGAGTACGTACCAGGAACCAGGTGCTACAAATCTCCCCCACATATTTCAAACTTCGACCTCGAAGTCTGCTACTCGATCCTGAAACAGCTCGGGGTAATGCTCCATCATCTCTTCCACCGGCTCCCAAGTTCACTCCGATCCCTTTCGGTGCTGCCATTGCACATTCACGAGTTCCACCCTCTTGTTCCTTAGATCCTTCGACTTCCTGTCGAGGATCGCCACAGGCCGCTCGATGTAATTCAGGCTGTCATCGACCTGAATATCCTCAAAAGGCACCACTGCCGAGTCGTCTACCAAACACTTCTGCAATTGAGAGACGTGGAAAGTGCTGTGGATCTGGCTGAGTTCGGCTGGCAGATCCAACTATACGCCACCTTGCCTACCCGGGCTACAATCCTGAATGGCCCAATGAACCTTGAGCCAACTTGCCTCGCTTCCTGAATCGGATGACGCCTTTCCACAGCAACACCTTCAGGAGAACGATATCCCCGACTTGGAATTCCAAGTCTGAATGACGCTTGTCGGCATAACTTTTCTGCCGACTCTGGGCAGTCTGGAGCCTACTACGGACCTGTTGGATCTTCTCTGTTGTATGGAGCACCACTTCGGTGCTTCCCATGACCCTCTGGCCAACCTCTCCCCAACATATCGGGGTCCTGCACCTCATTCCATACAACATCTCGAAGGGAGGGCGGTCTATGCTTGCATGATAGCTATTATTATATGAGAACTCCGCCAACGGGAGGTAGGTATCCTAACTACCTCCGAAATCCAGAACACATGCCCGCAGCATATCCTCTAACGTTTGGATGGTTTGCTCGCTCTGACCATCCGTCTACAGGTGAAAAGCGATGCTGAAATGCAGACGAGTACCCAACTCGTTATGGAACTTCTTCCAAAATCTGGAAGTAAATCGCACATCTCTGTCTGAAATCACTGATACGGGCACCCCGTGCCACGCCACTACCTCCCTGTTATAGATGTCGGCCAACTTCTCGGCCGAGATGCTCTCATGAATTGGGATAAAATGGGCGCTCTTGGTCAACCGGTACACGATGACCCATATAGAATCCACTCCCTGTGCGGTCCTGGGTAGCTTCGTGATAAAGTCCATCGTAATATCTTCCCATTTCCACAACGGAATATCCAACGGCGGCATCTTGCCGTGCGGTCTCTGATGCTCGGCCTTGACCTTCCTGCAGGTCAAGCACCGCTCGACGTACCAAGCCACATCCCACTTCATGCAGGGCCACCAATAGTCCAGACGAAGATCCCTATACATCTTCGTCGCCCCGGGATGAATGGAGAATCGAGATTTGTGTGCCTCCTCCATCAAGACCTGGCGCACGCCTCCGAGGTACAGCACCCACACCCTGCGGTGTAATGACAATAATCCCCGGCTATCATAGTCGAAGGAGGAAACCTGACCCACTATGCGCTCACTCTTCCGATGTTCCTCCTTCATGGCCTCCTGCTGGGCCTCCCGAATCCCCTCCAAAAGCGGGGTCACCACTGTCATCCGCATGCAAATATCCCTGATCGGCACCACCTTGCAGATAAGCGCATCGGCCACCACATTGGCCTTTCCAGGTGGTAAAGGATCTCACAGTCATAATCCTTCACCACATCGAGCCACCGACGCTGCCTCATGTTCAGATTCGGCTGATCCATGAGGTACCTCAAACTCTTGTGGTCCGTGTAAATGGTACACCGAACCCTATAGAGGTAATGTCGCCACATCTTGAGGGCGAAGACCACCGCCCCCAACTCTAAATCGTGCATCGGGTAGTTCGCCTCGTGAGGCTTCAGCTGCCTCGAAGCGTAGGCAATGACACGACCTCTCTGCATTAGTACCACGCCCAACCCCGAAATGGACGCGTCACAATATACCACAAAATCCTCTACACCCTCTGGCAGGGCTAAGATTGGCGCCTCACACAATCTATGTCTCAGAAACTCGAATGTTGCCTGCTGTTTAGGCCCCCATCGAAAGACCACGACTTTCTTAGTCAGCCGCGTCAGGGGTACGACTATCTTGGAGAAGTCCTGAATGAATCTCCGATAGTAGCCCGCTAATCCCAGGAAACTCCGAATCTTGGATGGAGACTTCGGAACCTCCCATCTCATCACGGCCTCCACCTTGGCCGGGTCTACTGAAATCCCATTTTGATTGACGAGGTGCCCAAGAAACTGCACCTCGCCCAACCAAAACTCACATTTGGAGAACTTGGCGTACAAGCTCTCCCTCCTCAAGGTCTCCAAAACCTCTCTCAGATGCTCCTCGTGCTCCTCTTGCGTCTTGGAATAAACCAAGATGTCATCAATGAAAACTATCACAGACCGATCCAGCATCACTCTACATACGCGGTTCATGAGGTCCATGAACGCGGCAGGAGCATTGGTGAGCCCAAATGACATCACCATGTACTCATAATGGCCGTAACGCGTCCGAAACGCGGTCTTCTGTACATCCTCCTCTCGGACCCTCATCTGATGATACCCTGAATGCAAATCGATCTTGGAGAACCAAGATGCTCCTTGCAACTGATAAAAGAGGTCATCAATCCTCGGGAGTGGGTAACGGTTCTTCACTGTTACCTTATTCAGCTCCCGTTAATCAATACACATCCGATGCGACCCGTCCTTCTTCTTCACAAACAGGATTAGGGCTCCCCATGGTGAACTGCTCGGTCGAATAAATCCCTTGTCTAGCAACTCCTGCAGCTGCGTAGACAACTCCTGCATCTTGGGAGGAGCCAACCGATAGGGTGCCTTGGCTACCAGAGCCGCACCAGGAACTAGGTCGATCCTGAACTCTACCTAACGCTCCGAAGGTATTCCAGGAAGCTCCTCCGGGAACACATTAGCGTAGTCTCGCACCACTGGAACCTCGCTCACTGTCGCCTTACCCGCCTCCCGGGTATCCATAACGTACGCGACATATCCCGCGCAACCCTGCTGAAGGCAACGCCTAGCCCTTGCTGCTGAACATACTGTGGGTCCACGCTGTGGCCTCTCGCCGTGGATCACCAACTCTCCCCTACTCGGGGTCCTGATCCGCACCAGCTGCTGTGCGCAATCTATCACCGCCCCATTAGGGCTCAACCAATCCATGCCTATAATCACCTTGTTCCCACGTAATGGAATGGGAACCAAATCCACCAAGTAGCGCTCCTCAAACAACCTTAGAACACAATCCCTGAACACTGCTGATTCTCGCACTGATCGATCATCGGCAATCTCCACCTCTAAAGGGAAATCCAATGTGCCCAAAGACTCAGGAAACTTCTTGTTAAGCGCAAGAGAAACAAATGATCGGGTAGCCCTCGAATCAAACAACACCTGAACTAGAATACCGTTCACACGGAACGATCCTAAACAAAGCACATATCAATATCATAACATCATAAAAAATAAGATAGAGGGAAAGAATCATACCCGTCACCACATCGGGTGCGGCGCGTGCCTCCTCTGTCGTCAGCTGAAACGCCCGAATCCTCACCACTGAAGCCTCTGCCTTGCCCTGCTAGCCATTTGTGATCCTCAGAGTCGCTGGAGCTGGCGCCTTCACTAGCGCTGATGCTGCCGTCAACTGGGGGCAATTGGCCCTCTTGTGGCCCCTCTGGTTGCAGTGGAAACACAACAACTCAGATGTCTGAACAAGCGAGACAGGGGTAGTACAATCCCTGCTAAAGTGCCCCACCTTGCCGCACTTGTAGCAGCCTGATGATCCCAACCTACATGCTCCCTCATGCGACCTGCCGCATTTTCCGCAGCAGCCTGGCCCCCCTTGCCCTTTCGGCCTACCATCTGATCCCTTGGGCTTCTTCCCTGAAGCCCCAACCACTTGCCCCGTCTCTGCCTTTCTCTTTCGAAATAGCTCCAAATCAATCTCCCTTTCCCTCGCCCTGGAAATCACGGACTCCAGGGCAGGGCAAGCTGAAAAAGCTAACATGCTCCCGGATGTCGGCCCGTAGCATGTCATGATAGCGGGTCCTCCTCATATCCTCATCTCCCGCATACTGGGGCACCAGTAATGCCCTCTCCCGGAACTTGGCGGTGATCTCCGCCACGGTCTCCGTAGTCTGCCTCATGTCTAAAAACTCTCTGGCCAGCTGTTGAAGCTCGACAACCGACGCAAACACTACCCTAAACCTGGTCACAAAGTCTGACCAGGTCATAGCCTCAACAGCCGAGGCTCCCAATGAGTCACTGACGGACTCCCACCAATCTCTAGCTCGGTCTCGTAAACATCCTGCTGCATATCTCACCTTCGACCCCTCGGGGCAGAAGCTGGTCAGCTGTGCGGACTCAATGTCCGCAATCCATCGTCTGGCAGCAATGGGGTCCTTCGCCCCATGGAAATTCGGCGCACCACTGCCCCTGAAGTCCTTAAAGGACAGTGTGCGAGATCCTGACTGGCCAGATGCCATGTCACTCCTGAACACTCTGAGGCGGTCCTCCATCAGCTCAACTATCCCTTCCTTGTTCGACCCGAAAATGATGGGGGTCGACTCAAGGATGCCTCTGGTGATCTCTGACACGATGAAATCACGTAGCCTCTCATCTACTGGTTCGGAACCTGATCCCGAACCCGATCCCTCTCCAGAACTGCCACCAGCTGGCCTCTGGCGTAGCACCACCATTCTGCAATACACACAGACAACCATTAGTAAAACTGATACCCCTAAAGGGATCATATTTACTTCAAGTTCCCTGGTCTTGTCTCAGACTTCCTTAGTTCGGGTACGGATCCTCTGCTTTCAGTAGTACGGGCCCATACTACCTTCCACATCTATCTTTACCTTCTCCAAGGACTGCCTTGACTCCCCCAGGTCCCTTTTCACTACTGCTAATCACTGCTATACTCATCCTAGGCTTGCCCCAGGAAAATTTCTAACTCCACCTTACCCGGTCCTCAGCTGCTGAAGGCCTCCTTGTAATGTCAATTAGTCATTACCTGATTACCATCACATGAGGTGAGGCTCAAATAATCCTTCGAGTAACAAACTCAGCCCTTCAACGGTTAGACTCATACAAGAGCTGCACAATAGGGCCAAATCTAGCACTCTAAGATTATTCAACCCTAATCACATGTGATGTGACGTATTCACCTAATGTCTAACTCCCATCACTCAGAGTCCCACGAAGCACAAAGCAAGCAACATTCAGACAAAAAGGGAACATTCTCAAGCAAATCTGTCCTCATGGAGAAAAGCTGAACTAGCATACCATGCTAAACTCACACTATCAGGCATAACCCTAACAGGCTATCCTACTGCTGTCTACTCAATTCTAGCATGCAATTTTCATACACTGAAACACATAAAGCAGGCACATAAGGCATCACTCCTAGATCCTTAGTCCTATTCTAGCATGCTGTTCTACTAGAACTGATAAACATAACATAAGCTAGTATGGGTACTTTGGGGAATACTTACTTGAGCTCGGCCGATCGTGCACATCACACACTTCTTCTTAAAACTCTTTACTTAGCTTTTTAGAAAATATCTTATGCTTTAAAATCTTTTAATCCCTCGATTTGAGTTTAGACACCCCCGAAGGTGTGTCCGAATCCCTCAAACCAGGGCTCTGATACCAACTTGTAACATCCCAAAAATACGAGACAAAAATTTCATTTTTAAAACATATACTTAGTAAAGCATTTAGACATAAAAGCGTCACCGATCATAACATTTCATAAAAGATATCAAATTTTTGGAAAACATTTTCTTAAACATAATAATGTCAGAGTACAAATCCCCAGGAAGATCTCATAGTGCGGAATACGAGGAATGTGTGTGATGGGCCGCTACCGCGCCAGCTCCTTCCCCTTCGAAGAAGAGGTACCTGAAACCAAAACTGAAAACTATAAGCACGAAGCTTAGTGAGTTCCCCCATATGACCTCATACCATACAAACATACAATGAACAGCTAGGAGATACGGGCCTCGCCCACACTCCGCTAGCTGGGAGATACATGCCTCGCCCACACTCTGCTATCTGGGAGAAACGGGCCTCGCCCACACTCCGCTATCTGGGAGATACGGGCCTCGCCCACACTCCGTTATCAGTGAGATACGGGCCTCACCCATACTCAGCTGCTAATCCATAACATACAAGTATCACACAGACAACAAGTATAGACAAATCTATCATACTGGCATATATCATAATCAAACTCGACCATGAGATACGGGCTCTGCCCACACTCCGACGCTAGCATATCGTCTAATCGGGCCGGACTTGGGGCCTTAGAGCCGTTACTACTGGAAGGAAACTCACCTCGAAGAGTAGCTACCGAAAATCCGACTACTAGACGTCTGGCTGCTGCACCGGTAATCCTCTGGCTACAAACCCATAAACATAGATTAGCCTCTCATAAATATCCTTAGGTCAATTGACTGGCCCATCCCTGGTCCAAGGTCAACTCCTTGGTCAAGGTCAACTCCCAGTTGACTGGACTCGCCGAGTCGTGGCGCAGACTCGCCGAGTCCTTTTCCTACTAACCCGGTCCTACTCACCAAGACTCTCTTTCCACTCACTGAGTCACCCTTGACTCACTACTCGGGACTATGGAACCGACTCATGATCCGACTCGCTGACTCCGAGAGCAACTCGCCGAGTTCCACGAGCAGATCTCCTACTCGCTACCAATCCTCACCAGAACATCCCGCAAGAGGATTTGGGGTTTTGGGACTACGTTACACTGCTAATTCCGCGTGCAGATACGAAGGGTTGGACCTTCAACACTTAAACCCCTCTTACTTAGTGAAAGTTCATATGACTCGCCGAGTTTGAAGAACAACTCGGCGAGCTCCAGGAAATCTTCATAGGACTCGTCGAGTTGTTCATCCAACTCGTCGAGTTGTTCATCCAACTCACCGAGTCTAAGATCATCTTCATAGAACTCGCCGAGTTCCACTTTGGGACTCGTCGAGTCCCTTCGACCCACTTCCCATACAGATCAAAACTGAGACATGCAATGCTTCTAACCCGTAGATGTATGCTCCTAGGGCATGCTTATCACGTAAAGTTGCAAACTTTATGTGCATGCATGGCCCTATGAGCTCAAGAGGGCAAATCCAAGCTCTTTAAGGGGTCATACACTCAATAGGGACCTCAATAACCCCTACCACAGAGACTTTATACTTTTAGGATGTCCATAAGATCCCAATCTGAAGTCCTTTCAGAACTTAAAGCATAAATACATGGAATTTGAGGTTTTAGGGCTTGAAACCACTAATTTGGGACAAAAAGGGGATCTAAGGAACTAATCATCAAGGTAAGAACTTTTCTACCTGAATGGAAGATTCTCACAGTGTAGATTCCGGATCTACCTCCCCTCCTTGCACACTTCAAACTCCTCTTCCTTCCTCTAAGCTCTAAACCTTCTCCAAAAAGCCAAAATCACTCTCAAGAACAATATGGGGGCTAGGTTTTCTTTCTACAGTTCTCTGGAAGTGTTAGGGACTAAGGAGGCCAAGTTAGAGCGTTTAAATAAGGTGCAAACGTTTGGATTAGGGTTTTTGTCCAAACAGGGTCTACTCGCCGAGTCCGGGGACCGACTCGTCGAGTACAAAGTTCAAACCCCGCGCCTTATCCCGTTCCTACTCGGCGAGTTGGTCCTTCAACTCGCCGAGTCCAAGGCAGAAATGCATAAAATTAGAATATTAATCACAAGGAGTACGTACCAGGAACCAGGTGCTACACTCCATGACTTTGAAACTTCAACATCTCAAAAGGAAATTGCATGTAAAGTTGAATTCTAACACATTTAGAAGTGACAAGAATTTGGAATCTTACACGTTTTAATAAGAATTAGGAATTGCGAAATAAGCATTGTTGGAATAATGTCCGTTCGATCTGTTCACAATGGAAGGACCATCGAGAAACATAGTATGCATGTTTATTAATTACATGGCATGACTGATGTTTAATTCAAGTATTCAGTTGATTACTCGAAACATTATACAATAAATAAAGTCTAATTGATATGGTGATTAAATAATAAGATTTTTATTTATATTCAATAGTTTTGAGACCATAGTTAATTAGGTTATTATTGTGTTTCACTTTACATGTTTTACTTCCCGAATAATTAGATAATTCAAAACTCCACAGTCGCTCGTACTTTTGGAAGTAAGTATCGAATCAAGACTATCATGAATTGAATTGTAGATTATCTAAGGGTTTTGACATAGCAATAGTTTTGGTACAATGTTCATGAGTACACGGAAATGGGGATTTTAAGTATTGGATAAACCCACACTTAGAGAATTACTTCATGAATTTTATCACGAGTAATTTTGAGACGATTATATCTTATATTCTTGAAACGGATATATGTGAGTTGTTGTTTATGAGTCGACTATGCATTGATAATACATAAACGCAATAGTAACTTGATGTTATAAAACGTATTGTTGTGCATGATTTGATGAGTGAGTAGTGGAAGCATACAAGTCGAAGTTTATCCGTTCCTTTTTCCCTAACGAAAAAAGCGATATCAATGGGCCCCTCGATGATTTGATGATGACATCTTAAGAGCTTGGCCAAGCCTGGACTGAATTGTTGTGTTCAATTAGTAGTATGATTTCAGTCGTCATAAATCAGAAATTGTGAAAAATATCTTGGACAGATAGAATGATTATAATTCATGTCTCATTTCCATATGATATTTTGTATAACGGAGGAATATTTGATCACTTATCTTAGGACATGTCACTGACTGGGTCAGAGTTCGACAACGACTTTTGTTAGCTACAATTTGCTAGTCAATTCAGTAGTTATAGTGGCAGTTATAGTTATTAGACTTATCCAAGTGGTAGACTGTTGGGTTAGGTGTCTAAGTCCATAAGTATAATTTGTATATACTTGAATTGATAGTAGCACAGTCCTTTTGGGTTGCCTTCAAATCTGGCAATTGAATAGGATGACTTTTAGAGAGAGAAGAATGATTTATTAATACATTACTTGGTTAATAAATTAATTAGAAATCAAAATAAATGATTTATTAATGTATTATTGAAATAATATATTAATTATAAATCATATTGTTTAATTAATATTTAACCATAAATTAATTTGGAATTAATTTTGGGGTTAAAGGAATTCGTTAAAAGTGCAAGGACTAATGGTAACAATGTTCAATAGTTGAGCATTGGGCAATTCTAGAACCTCCCATATAGGGTTAATGAATTTTAAATGATCTCTAGGAGTTCCTTGGGCTCTAAGGGTGCCTTGGATGCTTTAGGGAGAAAGTTAAAGGATTATGGTTTTCTTGGAGATACCTGTCTTATCCAACACCTTCCTAGACTCTTATATAAACCCATTAGGGTTTAGATTTCATGACTAATGCTTTTTTGGAGGCTAGGGACGAAATTCTTCTCTACTCCTCTCTCTATATAATGTTCCTTGGTTGCTAGGGTTTGTTTGTGAGCCATTAGAGACACGACACACAAGTAGAAAGCAGACCTTTATTGACACAAAATATATGATACACATTGGTTTATGATACGAAAAAGTGTGTGACCTAAAAATAATGTTAGCTCTCCATAAATTTTAAGGATTTAGGATGCGTATTTTTGCGTGCCCTAAAATTAGTGTTAGAAAACAAAACACGGAGGGAGCTTATTATAAAATATGTGTCGTCAATGGAGGTCGTTTCATATTTTTTTAATGAAACGTACACCTCATCTTTTAATACCTAAGGGGGGAAATGAAATCCCCCAAAATTAAAAACCCTGCCTTCTTCTCACTATCCCTTATTTCCACTTCCGAAACCCCCTTTTTTTTCCATGTTTCAATGGCCACTTTGTAGCTGATCCTTCTACCTTTCAACAAAACCGACTATCGCCGCCCACCTCTATAATCAACGATTCACAATAGACGTGATTAATTTTTGTTACTGTGATGAACGAGCATACCACCCCCTGCCATCAACATCGCCTCACTACTTAGCCTCCATCAAATTTCTCTGAAAAACCCTAGAGTACCAACTTCGGTTTCTTCTTTTTTGTTTTTGTTTTACGATCTAGGGTTTTTGGGTGTTTTTAAGAGCCCAATTTTCAGAGAAATTTTGAGAGATGTAGAAGTATTAAGAAACCAATGGCCCAAAATGGCCAGGGAATAGACCTTGTCATACTCGATGATAAAATCACTTTGCTATTGGAGTTCCAGCTAGCTTGGACCGTCCGACATGTTCAACTTTCGGAAGCAGAGATCCGCCAACTATGTGTCGCTGCTCGGGAAATATTTCTTCTACAGCCTAATATTCTAGAGATCAAAGCTCCCATTAAGATATTTGGTAAGAAAAATGATAATTTGATTTCCTTGATGTATTCAAATTTCAAATACTATTGGTTTTGTGGCGATTTTTCAAGCAAGGAGGTTGATGAGAATTAAACTCTCTAAGATCGATAGATTCACCAGATAATAACGAATAACGTTAGGAACAGAAAACAATGAACACAATAATAAATTAAACGTCCGTCGAATGATTAATATTCTCTATCTCAGAAGAATTCAATGTGAATTGGTACTGTAGAAATAGGATAGAATTACAATACAATAAGCAAAAGTAATTCTCAAAAAGCGTTAACAATATAATGCATGCATGCACTATATATATAAACCCTAAAACTAAACACGTTTGGACAGGCCCAATCTGCGAGTACAATGGACCAAACATCAAAGCCCAATGGCACAACCCTTTAGACTCAACAATCCCCCCCTTTGCGCCAATTGAGGCGAGAGATCACTTCGGTTGAGTAATGGTTGTTTTCTTCACGGTCTTGAATAGCTTCGGTATGAGCGCAAGTAGAGTTTGTTTGAAGTTCATATACCACCGAAGCATATCCGAAAATAGCTTCTTGTATGCATCACTGTTCTGGTCGCACCTGTAAATGATATCTAGAATATGCTCCAAGCAAGCGGTGGAGAACAAGTGTTTGTCTGCAAGAGAGAACAAGCATTTTTGACTTTCGCCCCTTATGAACAAGATATTGTGAATTTGTGGATCAATATTTCCCTTCATCATCAAATTCATATCACTTTGCTTCCCAATGGGTTTGATAGTGAGCTTCTTTCTCAGGGCATAGGCGATCTCTTGATCCATTTTTGCGACGTCAAGAATATAGCACACCAACATTCGCTTGATATGGTCAATGATAGGCTCATATTCGTGTTGATTAATAAACAGGATGTTGTTCAAGAGAATCCAGTCATGAGGATTCAGATTCGGAAGATCAACAAAGGAAATCACGTAGACCGAACCATCTGACCCTCGAGTCACCTTGAACTTGATGTTGATAAACTTCCCTGCCGAAGTGGGTTTCAACACCTTGACTGTTGTGATCTTCTGATTACTCCAAGTCAGGTATTGGGGTTGAGAGAAAGTAAGATAGTACTCCAGTAAGTCTCAATCAACCTTCAGATCAGGTGAAGGAATAACAACAATTGAATCAAAACAGTGAAATATGAATGCCTTTCGGGTGATTGGCATGTCGAACCAAGAATCCTTGGAGTTATTAAGACTGAACGAAAGGACTGGTTTGAGCCAATGTGTGCTTGGAGACTCGATTACATCCTTCAAAAGCTTTTCCATCATCCACAAAGGGAACATGGATTTCCTTCATTCCATAGCTTCATTCGTTTCTTTTTCCTTCTTCTCTTTTTCAATTTTCTCATTTTCCTTACGAAGTTTTTCCTCAAGCTCTCGTTCATTTTGCTTGAATTTGAGATTTTAAGTTTTGGAGGTTTTCCCTTCACTTTCGATCACATCTTCGATTTCAACAACATCATCTTCACCAATTTTATTCTTTCTTTTGTCCTTCATACTACCCGAAGCTCCATTATCCTTCGGTTCAGCAGTGACTTTCGGTTGTGGGATGGGTTTGCTTGTTGGAGGTGGTTGAGGTTGACCTTTGCTAACATTTTCCCCCCCTTGTTTCGGAAGGACCATAGGCTCCGAAACACCTTCAATCCTGCTTAGAATGTCTAGAGCAGCTCTCAACTGGAACTTGATGTTGAGAATTAAACTCTCTAAGATCGATAGATTCAACAGATAATGATGAATAACGATAGGAACAGAAAACGATGAACACAATAATAAATAAAACATATGTCGAATGATTAATATGATCTATCTCAGAAGAATTCAATGTGAATTGCTACTGTAGAGATAGGCTAGGGCTACACTACGATAAGCAAAAGTAATTCTCAAAAAGCGTTAACAATATAATGCATGCATGCACTATATATAAACCCTAAAACTAAGCACGGATGAACAATGTAACAGCCCGAAAGACAGGTTATTTTTATGACCCTTCTATTTTGGAGAATTG
Organism: Lactuca serriola; assembly: GCF_051521515.1. Classification (NCBI taxonomy): domain Eukaryota; kingdom Viridiplantae; phylum Streptophyta; class Magnoliopsida; order Asterales; family Asteraceae; genus Lactuca; species Lactuca serriola. The sequence continues at coordinate 214,030,960 of NC_136416.1, forward strand.
GCAAATTAGTCCCTTAAAGATTGAAAGGTGGATTTGGTGAGTACGCTGGGTGTACTGGGGGTACGCCGCGTGTACACGCACACTTATTTTGTACGTGGGTCCATCCGGGTACGCTGGGCGTACCCAAAGTTACGCCGGGCGTAACCGGCCCAGATGCAAAACCCTAATTCCTGGCCTTGCACTATAAAAGGAACATGTAGTCCTTTTCCCTAGCCACCATACACCCTTGAGTGAGTCCTTGGAGAGCTGGGATTCGTGATTTGGCTTGTGTGTGTGTTTTTGAGCTTCAAGTTGTCTTTTCAAGGTGAAGAAGGAGAAGAAGGAGCCATTGTTGGAGCTAGAAGTTGAAGAACAAGTGTAGATCCGAGTTCTACAGTGGTTGGAGATCCTTTCTGAGGTATAAAGCTCAAAGCTTTCCTTGTTCTTCATAACTTTTGCTTGTTGGACCATTTTTAGGGTTTATGGTTCAAAGTTGGAGACTTTATGTGCAAAGAGTCTCCATAAGGTTAGATCTGACCTTTTCTAGTGTAATATGTGTTGAGGAGTCATAAAAATTTAGTCTTGGACGTGGATCTTGTGTCATGCATGAGTTATAGCCTCATTACGGAAAGAGGAAAGGTGTTTTGAGCACAAATGATCCTTACAGCCATGCAAAGGCTTAAAGGTTTCAACTTTATGGATTAAGACACATTAGAGGAGTCAGATCTGAAGTTTGGATGCAAGTCTTAGCCGATTAAGACCTGAATGTGTTGGATAAAGAAACTGGGCATTACGCTGGGCGTAATCCCAGTACGCGCCGCGTAGAGGGTCGCGAAAGAAAGGGTACGCCCCGCGTACAGGATCTGGTACGCCCCGCGTACTGCTTGCTGTTGACTTTTGTTGACTTTTAGGGTTTTAGTCAACATGTGGATTTTTGGGTCATGGAGGGGTAAAATGGTCTTTTACCTTTCTGTGGAATTTTAGAAAGGAAAATAGTATAGCCTTGAGAACTGTTAATGATTTGGAATAATTGTTGGATGTGATTAGGCGACGCTAGGTTGTTGTTGCGAGATTCAGAGATTTTGAGCACGTAAGACACTAGAGATCATACAAGGTGAGTCTTCTCACTATACTGTACCTGGAAGGGTACCTATGTGTGACCGGAAGGTCTGGTATGTTGTGAGATATATGCATCGTATGAGTTGCCTGTTTCGTATGCGCTATGTGTGTGATTTGTATTCCATGTTGATATGGGCCGGAAGGCATTATGTTATGGGCCGGAAGGCATTATGTTGTGGACCAGAAGGTCAGAGAGTTATGGACCGGAAGGTTGACACAGGTAAGATAGGAAGGTTTACCGGGTTGGGACAGAAGTCCCCTAAGACACATGGACCGGAAGGGCGTATGTGTGTATGTGGTATATTGGGGAACTCACTAAGCATTTATGCTTACAGCTGTTGTGTTATGTGTTTCAGGTACTAGCGAGGACCGTGGGAAGGCGCCGACATGACTCGTACACACACGCGCTGGCGGATTTGGATTTAGTTGATCTTAGGATTTGACATGTTTTGTATCATGACTATGTTACATTGGATCTGAGATCCAAGGAGCAGGACTTGGGGTGAATGCTGATGCGGTGTGGTCAGTAGTATAGGGCCCGTACTACTAAAGACACCGGATCAGTGGGCAATCCAAGTAAGAATCCTTTGGACATCGGAGGACGAGTAGGGTTATGTCATCGAGTGCGAGTATAATCGATCGAGTCTCTGATATTTATATGTTGTATTTCAGAGGCATCATGGTTAGGACTCGACACACACCTGAGAGCAGTGGTGTCAGCGACGAGGAGATCCGTCGATTGATTCATGAGGAGGTGGCTGCTGCCATCCGGGCTGAGATTCTAGAGATGTTTGGGGACATCAAGACCACATTGATTGAGATCTTTGATGAGCGGTATACAACAGTAACTGAGGCTGCGGTTGCTGCAGCTACTGCTGCTGTTGCTGCTGCCTGACCCTAGGGAGGTGACTCGTTGTTGTTTCGGGAGTTTAGCAACACGAAGCCACCAGAGTTCGATGGGACGCACGACCCGATTGCTACAATGAGATGGATCTCTGACATCGAGGGATGTTTCTATACATGTTCTTGCCCAGAGCACTTGAGGGTACGGTTCGCTCTGAACCAGCTCCGCTTGGGAGCGAAGGATTGGTGGAAGTTCATGACGGCGAGCTTCACTCTGGCGGAGATTTCTGAGGTGACCTGGGAGAGGTGCACCGCTATGTTCAAATACGAGTATGTTCCCCCGGTGGAGAGGGAACGGTTGATTCAGGAGTTCTTGACCCTCAAGCAGGGTAATGATTCGGTTACTGTGGTTACCCGGAAGTTTCATGAGAGGGCGATGTTCTGCCCTGAGCAGGTGCCTACTGAGCAGGCACGGATATGCCCCTCCTTGCCACATTTGTAGCAAACACCCAATCGACAAGCTCCCTCATGACCCTTGCCGCACCTCCCGCAAGTGTGGCCCTTCTGGCCTCCAATCCTCGAATCAGCAGGCTTGGCCCGCTTGGCTGCCGGCTGAGACTGAGCCGGTCACCGATCCATCCTCTGAGACTCGGCCTCCTCCCTAGCCTGAGTCTCCAGCTCGATCTCCCGTTTCCGAGCATTTACCTGAAGCTCAGCAAATGTACAGTACGTCGAGTTCAACATGAACTCTCGAATGTCCCTCCTCAAAATGCCCAAAGGGATTTATGGTTTGCTTTCATTGCAACCAGATTGGCCATCGGAAGGCCGAGTGTCCACAGTTGCATCTGGGGTCAGCACAGCGATCTGCACCTGCTGGTAGGGTTACCGAGGTTCTACCGGTGAAGGCTGAGGCTCCGAAGGCTCGTGGGAGAGCTTTCCAATTGATTGCGGAGGAGGTCCGTGCAGCGCCCGATGTCGTGGCTGGTATGTATTATGTATTTATCTTTTCTTTGAGATATTGTGCTTATGTGATGATATGCGTAGGTACTTTTCTTGTGAGTTCTGTACCTGCTTTGGTGTTATTTGACTCGGGTGCGAGTCAGTCATTTGTTTCCTTGGCATTTAGTCAGTACATTAGTATCCGTCGAGAGGCGTTGGGTCGACCTCTGCAAGTTTCCATAGCTGATGAGCGAGCAGTGTATGCTCCAGATATGATTCAAGGATATATCCTTGAGATCTTCGGTGTGGAGTTCCCGATAGATCTGGTCTCGATTGCAATGGGGGATGTGTGTGTTATAGTGGGCATGGATTGGTTGAGTCGAAATGTTGCTGTTATAGACTACGGGCGTCAGTTGGCGACGATATGAGACCCTAGTGGGGGAGTACTTACGGTGTTCGGTGAGGGAACCCGATGTGGGTCAGCATTTTGTTCGGCTACCAGGGCGAGACAGAGTTTGTAGCAAGGCTGCATTGGATTCGTAGCCTATGTGATGGACACACGAGTGGCCGCTGGGAGCCCAAGTTCGATTGATGAGGTTCCGATAGTGTGCGAGTTTCCGGATGTTGTTCCCGACGAACTACCGGGTGTGCCTCCCGAGAGGCAAGTGGAGTTCCGTATCGATTTGGTTCTGGGAGCAGCACCTATCGCCAAGGCGCCTTATCTCCTCGCGCCGCCAGAGATGCAGGAGTTATCCTCGCAGCTTCAAGAGTTGTTGGGAAAGGGTTTTATTATACTGAGTAGCTCACCTTGGGGAGTGCCGATCCTTTTTGTCAAGAAGAAGGATGGTTCACACCGGATGTATATTGATTACCGGGAGTTGAACAAGTTGACGGTCAAGAACCGTTATCCGTTACTGAGGATCGACGATTTGTTCGATCAGCTGTAGGGAGCGTCTTGGTTGTCCAAGATAGATTTGAGATCGGGTTATCATTAGATGAGAGTTTGGGATGAAGATATCCAGAAGACAGCGTTCAGAACTCGTTATGGGCATTACGAGTTCGTGGTGATGCCTTTTGGGCTCACCAATGCACCAACTGCATTCATGGATCTCATGAACAGGGTGTGTAGGCCGATGTTGGATCGGTCGGTGATCATATTCATTGAGGATATTTTGGCGTATTCGAAATCTAGAGAGCAGCATGAGGAGCATCTGAGAGAGATTCTCAGGGTATTAAGGTCGGAGAGGCTTTATGCCAAATTCTCCAAGTGTGATTTTTGGTTACGAGAGGTTCAGTTCTTAGGACATCTCGTCAACCAAAATGGGATATTGGTCGACCCGGCCAAGATTGAGGCAGTCATGAAGTGGGAGGTGCCGAGATCGCCCACTGAGATCTGAAGCTTTCTGGGATTGGCCGGTTATTATCGGAGATTTATTAAGGATTTCTCCAAGATCGCCGTGCCACTTACCAAGTTGACCCGGAAGGGTGTTGCATTTTCTTGGGGTCCAAAGCAGCAGACCTCGTTCGAGACACTTCGCAAAAGATTTTGCGAAGCCCCGGTGTTAGCCCTTTCGGTAGGGATGGAGGATTTCGTGGTATATTGTGATGCATCGATATCCGAATTGGGAGTGGTGCTTATGCAGTGGGGGCATGTGATAACATATGCATCGAGGCAGCTTAAGCCCCATGAGTTGAGGTATCCCACTAATGATCTGGAATTGGGGGCTGTAGTGTTCACCCTCAAGATTTGGCGTCACTATTTGTATGGGGTTCGGTGTATGATATACACGGACCACAAGAGTTTGAAGTATTTGATGGATCAACCCAACCTGAGTATGCGCCAGAGGAGGTGGTTGGATGTAGTTAAGGATTATGATTGTGAGATCCTGTACCACCCGGGCAAGGCTAATGTGGTAGCCGATGCCCTGAGTCGTAGGGAGGAGGGCGCCCCGATTCGAGATATTTTCATGAGATTGACAGTGATGACTCCGGTGTTGGACACCATTCGAGGGGCCCAGGCAGAGGCCGTGAGACCGGAGAACCGCAAAAGGGAGAGGGTGATCGGGCAGGTATCGGAGTTTGTTACCGATAGTCGATGACTTATGACCTTCCAGGGTCGGGTTTGGGTACCGTATGTGGGAGGGACGCGTACCGTCTTGATGGAAGAGGCGCATAGATCGAAGTTCTCGATCCACCCCGAGGCCACTAAGATGTATTTGGACCTGAAGAAGGAGTATTGGTGGCCCTGTATGAAAAGGGATGTTGCATGGTTCATAGAGAGGTGCTTAACCTGTCACAAGGTTAAGGTCGAGCACCAACACCCGCATGGTAAGTTACAGCCGTTAGAGATTCCCTAGTGGAAGTGGGAACGGATATCCATGGATTTTATCACCAAATTGCCGAGGACTTCCAGGGGTGTCGACGCGATTTGGGTGATCGTGGACAGGTTGACGAAGAGCACTCACTTCCTTGCTATCAGTGAGAGCTGTTCTGCTGAGAGGTTGGCAGAGCTGTATGTGAGGGAGGTGGTATCGTGGCATGGAGTTCCGATCTCGATTGTTTCAGACCGAGATGTGCGATTTACTTCCAGATTTTGGAAGAAGTTTCACGAGGAGTTGGGTACGAGGTTGCATTTCAGTACCGCATACCACCCACAGACGGAGGGACAGAGCGAGCGGATGATTCAGACGCTCGAGGACATGCTTCGGGCGTGTGTATTGGATTTCAGCGGAAGTTGGGACACGTATTTCCCCTTGGCTGAGTTTTCCTACAACAACAGCCATCACTCGAGCATTGGTATGCCACCTTTTGAGCTATTGTATGGGAGGAGGTGTCGGACCCCCATTTGCTAGGGTGAGGTAGGGCAGCGTGTGATGGGTAGTACAGAGATAGTGCTTCAGAAAACGAAGCAGATACAGTAGGTTAGGCAGAGGTTGTTGACCGCTCAGAGTTGCCAGAAAAGTTATGCAGATAGGCGATGATCTGAACTCGAGTTCCAGGTCGGTGATTATGTGCTCCTAAAGGTATCTCCTTGGAAAGGAGTGATCCGATTCAGGAAGCGGGGCAAGCTGGGACCTCGATATATTGGGCCGTTTAGGGTAATCTTAAGGGTGGGCAAGGTAGCGTATCGCTTGGAGCTACCTGCAGAGTTGGACCAGATTCATGATACCTTCCATGTGTCGCAGATGAGGAAGTGTATTGCCGATGAGTCGGCAGTGGTACCATTAGAGGATATCCAGGTGGACGTAAGTCTGAATTATGCTGAGAAGCCGATCGCAATCTTGGATCATAGGATCAGGGTTTTGAGGAACAAGGAAGTGCCCTTGGTTCAGGTGCAGTGGCAACATTGAAGAAGGTTCGAGCTGACCTGGGAGCCAGAGTCATAGATGCGGGAGCAGCATTCGAAGTTGCTCACAACATGAGACTTCGAGGGTGAAGTCTGGTTTTAGTGGGGGGGGGGGGGAACTGTAACAGCCCGAAAGCCAGGTTAGTTTTATGACCCTTCTATTTTGGAGAATTGACAAATTACTCCCTTAAAGATTGAAAGGTGGATTTGGTGAGTACGTTGGGCATACTGGGGGTACGCCGCGTGTACTCGTGCGCTTATTTTGTACGCGGGTCCATCTGGGTATGCTGGGCGTACCCAAGGTTACGCCGGGCCTAACCGGCCCAGATGCAAAACCCTAATTCCTGGCCTTGCACTATAAAAGGAACATGTAGTCCTTTGCCCTAGCCACCATACACCCTTGAGTGAGTCCTTGGAGAGCTGGGATTCGTGGTTTGGCTTGTGTGTGTTTTTGAGCTTGAAGTTGTCTTTTCAAGGTGAAGAAGGAGAAGAAGGAGCCATTGTTGGAGCTAGAAGTTGAAGAACAAGTGTAGATCCAAGTTCTACAGTGGGTGGAGATCCTTTCTGAGGTATAAAGCTCAAAGCTTTCCTTGTTTTTCATAACTTTTGCTTGTTGGACCATTTTTAGGGTTTATGGTTCAAAGTTGGAGACTTTATGTGCAAAGAGTCTCCATAAGCTTAGATCTGACCTTTTCTAGTGTAATATGTGTTGAGGAGTCATAAAAATTTAGTCTTGGATGTGGATCTTGTGTCGTGCATGAGTTATAGCCTCATTACGGAAAGAGGAAAGGTGTTTTGAGCACAAATGACCCTCACAACCATGCAAAGGCTTAAAGGTTTCAACTATATGGATTAAGACACATTAGAGGAGTCAGATCTGAAGTTTGGATGCAAGTCTTAGCTGATTAAGACCTGAAGGTGTTGGATAAAGAAACTGGGCATTACGCTGGGCGTAATCCCAGTACGCGCCGCGTAGAGGGTCGCGTAGTACGTTTCTGGAAAGCAAGGGTACGCCCCGCGTGCAGGATCTGGTACGCCCCGCGTACTGCTTGCTGTTGTCATTGGTTGACTTTTAGGGTTTTAGTCAACATGTGGATTTTTGGGTGAGGGAGGGGTAAAATGGTCTTTTACCTTTCTGTGGAATTTTAGAAAGGAAAATAGTATAGCCTTGAGAGCCGTTAATGATTTGGAATAATTATTCGATGTGATTAGGCGACGCTAGGTTGTTGTTGCGAGATTCAGAGATTTCGAGCACGTAAGACACTAGACATCATACGAGGTGAGTCTTCTCACTATACTGTACCTGGAAGGGTACCTATGTGTGACCGGAAGGTCTGGTATGTTATGAGATATATGCGTCGTATGAGTTGCCTATTTCGTATGCGCTATGTATGTGATTTGTATGCCATGTTGATATGGGCTGGAAGGCATTATGTTATGGGCCGGAAGGCATTATGATGTGGACCGGAAGGTCAGAGAGTTATGGAGCGGAAGGTCGACACGGGTAAGACCGGAAGGTTTACCGGGTTGGGACGGAAGTCCCCTGAGACACATGGATCGGAAGGTCATGGCCTGGAAGGGCGTATGTGTGTATGTGGTATATTGGGGAACTCACTAAGCATTTATGCTTACAGCTATTGTGTTATGTGTTTAAGGTACTAGTGAGGACCGTGGGAAGGCGCCGACATGACTCGTACACACACCCGCAGGCGGATTTGGATTTAGTTGATCTTCGGATTTGACATGTTTTGTATCATGACTATGTTACATTGGATTTTTATGGTTTGTTTGGAATCAAATCATGTTTTAAAGAAATGAAAAATTTGTTTTGAAAATTACGTTGTTATAGACAAGCCCAATCCACGAGTACAAATGGACCAAACATCAAAGCCCATTGGCGCAACCCTTTAGACTCAACAATCTCCTCCTTTACGCCAATTGAGGCGAGAGATCACTTCGGTTGAGTAATGGTTCTTTTCTTCACGGTCTTGAATAGCTATGGTATGAGCGCAAGTAGAGTTTGTTTGAAGTTGATATACCACCGAAGCATATTCGAAAACAACTTCTGGTCTGCATCACTGTTCTGGTTGCACCTATAAATGATCTCTAGAATATGCTCCAAGCAAGCGGTGGAGAACAAGTGTTTGTCTGCAAGAGCAAACATGCATTTTTGACTTTCGCCCCTTATGAACAAGATAGTGTGAAATTGTGGATCAATAGTTCCCTTGATCATCAAATTAATATTGCTTTCCTTCCCAATGGGTTTGATAGTGGGCTTCTTTCTCAGGGTAGAGGCGATCTCTTGATCCATTTTTGCGACGTCAAGAATACAGCACACCAACATTCGTTTGATATGGTCAATGATAGGCTCATATTCAAGTTGATTGATCAACATGATGTTGTTCAAGAGAATCCATTCATGAGGATTCAGATTCGGCAGATCAACAAAGGAAATCACATGGATGGAACTATCTGACCCTCGAGTCACCTTGAACTTGATGTTGATAAACTTCCCAGCCGAAGTGGGTTTCAAGACCTTGACTGATCTTCTGATTACTCGAAGTTAGGTATTTGGGTTGAGAGAAAGTAAGATAGTACTCCAGTAAGTGTCGATCAACCTTCGGATCAGGTGAAGGAACAACAACATTTGAAACAAAACAGTGAAATATGTATGCCTTTCGGTGATTGGCATGTCGAACTGAGAATCCTTGGAGTTATCAAGACTGAACGAAAGGACTGGTTCAAGCCAATGTGTGCTTGGAGACTCGATTACCTCCTCCAAAGGCTTTTCCATCATCCATAAAGGGAACATGGATTTCCTTCGTTCCATAGCTTCATTCGTTTCTTTTTCCTTCTTCTCTCTTTCAATTTTCTCATTTTCCTTACGAAGTTTTTCCTCAAGCTCTCATTCATTTTGCTTGACTTTGAGATTTTCAATTTTAGAGGTTTTCCCTTCACTTTCAATCACATCTTCGATTTCAACAACATCATCTTCACCGATTTTCTTCTTTCTTTTGTTCTTCATACTGCCCGAAGCTACATTATCCTTCGGTTCAGCAGTGACTTTCAATTGTGGGATGGGTTTGCTTGTTGGAGGTGGTTGAGATTGACCTTTGCTAACATTTCCCCCTTGTTTCGGAAGTACCACAGGCTCCGAAATACCTTCAATCCTGCTTAGAATGTCTAGAGTAGGTCTCAACTTCTCAGCTAAGTGGCGTCGAACCGTGATGGTAAGAACCGAATAATGTGCTTCCAGAAGATGTAGAAGAATAGAATGCACATCACCAACAAAGCTTTTGACAACTGCCTGCTCTGTCTTGAGGTGATCATTCTACTTTTGAACCTAGGTGAGTTGCAGAGCTTGAGTTCTGATCTAAGTGGTTTTGAGGGCCAATTCATCCATGACTTTGTTTTCCATGGCGAGATCGTTTTGCAGTTTGTCAAGGAGAGAGGAAATGGATAACAGGAGAGCAGTCTGATCAGCTTTTAGAGAATAACGCACCATCTCAAATTTTTGTTGCTCACGATGAAGTGACTTGGAAATAGAATCAATAGCAGAATTGACCTTGTTAGCATTAGACTCAGCAGCTCCCTTAAGATAGTCCAGAAAAATCTTGGCATCTCCAATCACATTGGCCACCTCTGTAGATGCATTCTTACAAGACAAGGTAGAGGCATCCACAGCCCTGGTTGCCGTCTTGATAGACTCATCATGCTTTTGAATGGAAATTTCAATCAGGGCTTTGAAAGCAGCATCAGAATAAGAAGAGGTTGAGGAAGTGGAAGATGAGGCGAGCAACCTGTCAAACTTCTCATTGAGATCCTTTAGGTGTCGCTTGGTGATGGGAGCATCGTCATCGTCATCTCTTAGAACATGATATGGGCTGTAAGAAACAGAGTCATACTCCATATCGGCTCTGCCAAGAACAATATCAAATTCGGGTGGGGATAAAGGTTTTGAAGTAATAAGGATTTCGAGACCTTCGGTAGATGCCCCCGTATCAGATACGTTGACAACAACCGGAGGTTCAGTTGTAGTAGTTGTGGTGGTTGCTTGTGTGGTGATTTGAGGTGGAAGAGGAGTAGTGGAAGTAGTTGGTGGAGTTGAAGTAGGTTGATAAGTAACCGGTGGGGGAAGAGGTGCAATAGAAATAGGCACTGTAGTATCAGATGGAGAAGGAGGAGGAGTTGTAACAGATTCGTGTAAACGTACCTCAGGAGTTGGGGAACGAGAAGGTGTATTTCCTCTTGGTGAGCGTTCAAGATGAACAGTTTCTCCTTCATTAGACTGCTCTTGGTCGTGATCCGACGGAACATAATCCGAATCACTAGTTCAGGTAGCCTTCGATTGCTTAGCCATCTTTTTAATCTTTCGCTTCTTGTGGGCAGAAGAAGGTTCTTTTTCTACTTTGCGCTTTTTAGGCGTGGCTACTTAGGATGATTGCCCTTTTGCATCCTTCTATTTTTTTCTTTGGTTTCTTTCCCCTCTTTGCTGGTTTATCAACAACCTCCAACACACTTTCCATTTTTGGAGTTTGTTTCCTTGGTCTTGTTGGTGTCAATTTCCTATAATCAGCCATAACCTTGCTCTCAGATGTAACACACCTGTACATCGATTCAGGGATGGAACCGATGACCATAAACTTTGTGGGATCAGAGACGATGATTTTTTTTTGTGTGGAAGGTAGCAATGGAAGATCTCAATGCGTCCTCCATGACCGGAATTTGAAAGCGCTCGATTTCTCTGTGAGTAATTAGCGTCCATAATCTTCCATAAGAAATTTCTAAGTGTTTGGAAGAAGAATTGAGACTCTGCACCAGTTGAGTCCAAATCAAGGATGCATAATCTAGATTGGTCCCATGGTAAAGACCATAAAGAATGGTCATAAATCCCTTGCTGGCACCATCAGACCCAACAACTCGTTCTGCTAATCCTTTGAATAGAAGAGTGAAAAGACCATTCCACTGTGAAGGCAAACAAGACTTCTTGAACTTCGTAACCGTGGTAAGCATATCGGTGTAGCCCATATCGTAGACCATCGAGAATAGCTGTGTGGATGGAGTCAGGAGCCACGACAGAGTCATCGGTAATCAACCCTAATAGTGAACAAAAACGGGCTTTGGAGACAGAGGACTTGTGATTGAAAATCTCAAAGTAGATTCTTTCCTTTCGTTTATCGTAAGAAGTAGATGTATAGACTTGAGATAACAGAGATATGGGTACCGATTCAAGCTGGGTTAAAGCAATAACCAATGGTGAATATTTGAGGCATTCAAGCACCTGTAGCATGTAAGGATCATAAAGGAATGGATTCAGTTCGATAATTAGGTTTTGGTTTGGTTTGATGGTCAGAAGAGAAGATTGAGCAGCCTGTTCATGAACCGAAGAAGAATCTGCCATTGATGATCTTGAGCAAGAAGATGAACAGTAGAGAGAGAATACACCAAATAGCTGTTGTAAGAATTTGGAAGTGGTAAAGTAGTACAAGAGGTGTGAGAAACCATTATATACCATTCCTAGGAGAGAGGGAGAGAGAGTATTAACAGTAATGATGATACGATCTTCTGAATCGGCGCCTTAAAAAGCGCGATTTGACAGCTGTATATCACGAGGAATACGTCAGTAGGCGTGATGTCAGGAACTATTTCAAATTCACGCGCCCTTTGCAATTCTTATCCTTTGAATTGGTTTGAAATCCTATCTTGTTACCGCCTCTTAAACTTCAAAATGCTTGAATTTTGTTTGCCAACTATGACTCACCCTTTCGCTTCATATAAGTCTAGTAATGTTCGCATCTGAGCATTAAATCTGAAAAATTGCCATCAATACCAAGAATAAGAATTGGGAAAATCATAAAGATCTTCGTGCAAGAATGTGCCAATAAAGAATAAATAAAGCAAATTATTTGTGGGATTTAAGTGATGTCTATATAGACACGAAACTGTAGATCCTGGGCACGAATCGCTTCCTTCAAAGTCAAGAGAGACTTAGAAGTGTCTGTGTGTTTTCCCGTTGAAATACGATCAAATGTTTGTTAAGAAACATTGAAAGGCATCTTTTCAAATTTAAGCTATAAAGGGTGGCTTAACTTCAACCGAACTTCGATACTTGATATAAGACCGAAAGTTCGATGAAGTACTTGTGAGACCGGTGTAGCCTTTTAAACAAGTAGGATAGATAATATATTTAGTGACTTGGTGATAGATATAGAAATATCAAAAACAAAATTAAAAATTATCTTATGGGAAGAAATGTCTTGGGGTTAGAAAATTTCATAAAGACCGCACAAAAATTAAAAGAGACTTCTTGGTACTGTCCACAAAAGTGGTTTCGTTTAAAACATGGGTGAAAACTAGAACAGTTAATTGTTCACCGTCAATTCGTTATTGGTGTTGGATTTTGGGTTTCACTTAGCACGTGGTGAAACGTAACTAAGATCATCAACACAGATGTTGTGTAACCATAAACCTCAGTTGTAAATGTTGAGAGTCTCAAGAGTTACTATTATGAAACGTAATGAGATGGAGAAATGATGGGATTAAAACAACTTTTAATCTATGAAGATGGATTAGATCTTGAACAAGTATATGAATATGAAATAGCAAGAACACAATATTAAAAACAAAACAGCTTGAATCAATCGTGTCGAATGATTAAATAAAATCCTTAGAAGAGCTCGATTAAGAACATCAACTGTAAAGGATTGGAAGATTACAAGAACGATTACTGGAAAATATTGTACTCTTGATCAATCGCTATATCGATAATCTATAGAATCTTAACCTAATATGCATGCAAGCATTTAACTTAAATACAATACATAAAAGGCTCTCGGTTGGACAGGCCCAAACCGGAGAATAAAAGGCTAATCTAACGAGCCCAAAAGACGCAACATCAAAACTCTTTTCAGCCCAACAATCTCCCCCTTTGCGTCAATTTGGAGCGAGACCTTCACTTCCTACTTGGGCCGGCAGCTGAAGCTGGTACCTTCTTCTTCACAGTACTAAACAGACACTTGGTTATGGAAAGGATGGTCTGTCTAAACCGGATGTACCAATTGATCATATCATTGAAGTACTTGATATCATCAGCCGAATTGTCTTTACACTGCTTGATGATGAATAAGATGTGCTCCAAGCAAGTTGTAGTGTAAAGATGTTTGTCAGCTAAAGCGAAGAGACATTTCTGTCCTTCGGCTCTAGTGAACATCACAGAGTTTCGCCTCGAATCTATCTTGCCCATTTGCATTTGATTCAGATCACTGGCCGATCCCACATGTTTGACTTTCGGTTTCTTCTTAAAAACTGTGGCAACCTCCTGATCCATTAGGGCCACCTCCATGATATAGCATGCCAACATCCTTTTGACATGGTCTAAGATGGGACCATATTCGGCTTCGTTTGTCAGCAGGATATTGTACAAGACTATCCAATAATGAGGGTTCAGATTGGGCAGATCCGCCAGAGAGATCATGTGAGCAGTTCTTGCAGATCCTCGGATAAGCTTGAACTTGACGTTAGTGAATCTCCCCACGGAAAAGGCTTCATCACCCGAACATTGACAATCTTCTGGGCGCTCCATGTAAGGTATTGAGGGCGAGAGGCCTCCAGGTAGAAGTCAATGAGCTCCCTGTCAAGCTCATCGTTCGGATGCGGGACTTCAAAGATGTTGGAGAAGGCGTGGAAGATGAACGCCTTTCGAGTCAGTGGCATATCGAACTGCGAATCGATGGTGTTGTTGCAGTCAAACGATATCACCGGCTCGAGCCATAGTATGCTTGGAGTCTCTATGGCCTCTTTTATCAAACGATCCCTGGTCCAGGCAGGGAAGAGCAGCTTTCTGCTCTCAAGGAGATCGTGGGCTTCTTTTTGCTTTCGTTCGGCTTCTTCAGCCTCACGCGCCACACGACTGGCATCACCTTTAGCATTGCGACTGTTCTTTCTTTTTAACATGTCCGCAATGGTCTCCTTGTCTTCATCTTCATCTTCATCTCCATCCTCTGCTATGTGTTTGCCCTTGTTCTTCACACCCGAACCCGAGGCATGACCAGTTGGGGGTGGTTCGGTTGTGTGAGTAGCTTTGGAGGACGGAGGTGGTTTCGATCCTTTCTTCTCATCTCCCCCTTGTTTCGGAATGGACACGAAACTCGGCAGGCCTTCAATTTTGCTTAAGAGGTCCATGGCCGGGGATAGCTTTTCAGCGAGGGTGCGCCTCACCGAATGATTAAGGATGGGGTCGTGTGCTTCCAGGATGTTGGATAGAGCGGCGTGGACATCCGAAACACACGTCTTTATGACTTCCCTCTCGGATCGAAGAGCTTCCAATTGTTCTTGAGAGTTGGAAAGCTGCGTGCTCTTGACCTTTAGGGCAGTTGTTTTACTCGCCAGAACGTCCATCAGAGAGTTCTCTGCTGCAAGATCCTCTTGTAGTTTTGCCAGACGGGCATCGATGGAGGCACGGAGTGCCGAGTTGTCGTCACTGAGATTTTGTCGGAGAGTAGCGAACGAAGTCAACTCCGTCGAGACGAACTTGGCCAATTGCTGAACAATCGGTTCTAGAGTTGTCTTGGTGGCATCGGCGCTTTCCTGCATGGACTTGAGCAGGTCAGAAGCGTCGGAAAATAGTTTATCGACTTTTTCGGTCGCTGCCTCACAGGCTCGGGTGGAGGCGTCTATCGCAGAAGTTGCTGAGGCCACTGAGTCATGTTGAGCCCTGGAGAAGGCATCAACTATCTTCTGAAGGGCAGCTTCAGATAAGGATGACTGCTGGTTAGAAGAGGAGGCGAGAAGTTGATCAACCTTCTCGTTAAGCTCGCGGAGATGCTTCTTTGTCACTGGAGCATCATCCTCCTCATCACTCTGAACTTGAAACGGACTATAGTAGACCGAATCAAAGTTCATGTGATCACCACCAAGGTATTAATCATCGCCATCGGAGGCGTCTTTTGGAGATTGAGGTGGTGGTGAAGCTGGGGGTGTTGTGGGTTTGGTTGGTTCAGGTTGAGTGGGTGGGGGGTTAGTTTCGGGTGGTGGTGGTGTATGGGTTTCGGTTTGTGGAGGTTCAGTTACGGGAGGGGTTTCGGTTACAGGTGGTGTTTCGGTTGATGTGGTGAATATGGGTGGGGGTATAGGGAATGAGGTTGGTGGTATAGTAGGGTTTATGGTGGGAATGGAAATAGGTATTGTGGGTGGAGGGGAAGGAACTGGGGATTGGTGAAGTTCCATCTCCGGGGTTGGGGAACGAGGGGGTGTGTTGCCTCGTTGTGGAGATTCGTCTCCTTGTGAGCCCTCAGATTCCGAACTCCCACCTTCGGATTCGCTTGAAGAGGAGGGTATGAGGAGCTTTCGTTTCGGTTGGGTCTTCCTCCTTTTCGGTTGTGGGGATGAAGCAGGTTTCTGTTGTTTACGCTTCTTTGGAGAAGGTCCCTTTGGAGCTTTGGACACTTGCTTTCCCTTGTCACCCTTTTTGCCCCTGGCCACCGGTTTGTCGGCATCATGAATTGATCGCAGCATGTCCCGTGTCAGTTCCCTCGGACCAGTTTGGCGAAACTCCTTGATCGTTCTGATCAATCTGCTATCTGCTGGCACATCAGCATACATCGACTCCGGGATAGAGCCAATGAAGGAGAATTTCGATGCATCGGATACGATGATCTTCTTGGTATGAAAGGTAGCAATAGAAGACATCGGTGCACCGTCGGCTGTGGGAACGTTAAACTTGTCCATAGCCCATCTGGTGATCAAGATCCAGAACCGGGCCAGCGACACCTCGGAGTGTCGGGAAGAGGAAGAGAGGCTCTGAATCAGTTGTTGCCAAAGAACAAATCCATAGTCCAGATTGATCCCGTTGTACACCCCATACATAATTGACAGGAAAGACGACTGGCCCCGTCCGATCCTGAGCTCCTTTCTGACAGTCCCTTGAAGAGAACTGTAAATAACCCATTCCACTGGGGTGGTAGGCAGGACTTTTTGAACCTTGCGACGGAGGTAAGAACTTCCGTGTAGCCCATGTTGTAGAACATGTTGTAGAGCATACCAACCGGAATCGTCTCCGGGTGAACACGCGATGGGTCAACAGCAAACCCAAGCATGGTGCAGAAGCGGGGACGAGAAATCGACGTCTTGTGTTCCGCCACTTCGAAAAAGACCCTGTCGACGGCCTTGTCGTAGTAAGCCGTTGCGTAGACCTGAGATAAGGCCACCATTGGCACCGTTTCAATCCGTGACAGTGCAGGAGCAAGCTGGGAGTATTTGAGACACTCGATGACCGGCGACATATAGGAATCATATGCCAGTGGGTTGAGATCAATCACGAGGCATTGCTGAGGACGGATTGGAAGAATCTGAGAAGTAGCATGGACGGAAGAGGATTCAGCCATTGTTGCAGGTTTGGAGAAGAAGATAACCGGGAGAGAGTTTGGAAGTATTTTTGCTTTGGAAATTATGGGGCAGTAAAGAGGTAAAAGGTGGTGTTGATGGGTTTTTATAGTAGGTGATAGGAGAGAGAAAGATCGTTTCAAATCTCTATGGAAATACGAAACGGGTTTTTTGGAGTGACTGATTGGTGACAGTTGGGACGTGCGATGATCACGTAGGAGAGAGAGTGTCAGATTCCTAGGATCACGCCGCCCAATAAGCGCCGGTTCAGAGAAAGAAATCGTTTCC
Organism: Lactuca serriola; assembly: GCF_051521515.1. Lineage (NCBI taxonomy): Eukaryota > Viridiplantae > Streptophyta > Magnoliopsida > Asterales > Asteraceae > Lactuca > Lactuca serriola. The sequence continues at coordinate 214,047,854 of NC_136416.1, forward strand.
ATTTCCACACGCGCCTGTAACTTCAGAGATATGACGCTTCGACATTGCACACGCGTCCTCAAGTGTCAGAAAAAGCGCGGCCGTTTCAAATTCACGCGCCCTCCTTTTTACCGTCGTTTGAATTTCTATCCTTTGAACTCCCACCGCGTCAGCAACCTTTTGTCTTATCCCCTTTTAAACGGCTGTTTCCAATTAATGATCCACGTGGCTAATTTTTGACCACAACTTCATTTGTAACCATCCAGTAAATATCCAGCCTGTAAAATAATTAGTAACGGAAGTTTGGAAAATATGGGATTTTCGTGCAAAGAGTGTAAAAGAAAAAAAGAAATAAAACAACTCTTTTTAGGATAATCTGTGATGTCCATAAGGACACGAAACTGATGATCCCGGGCACGAATCTCTTCCTTCAAGGTCCAGAAGAACCTCAAAGTGTTAATGTGGAATCCCGTTGAATTACGATCAAACATTTATTAATAAATGTTGAAAGACTTCTTTTAATAAGGCTAATTAAGGATGGTTTCGCTTTGATTCAACAATTCAATTCTTGATATAAGAACGAATGTGAACAAAGTACTTGTGAGACCAGTATAGTCTGTTGAACAAGTAGGTTTGAGTTGATTTTGTAGTGGCTTGGATTAATATGAAATCTCAGATAATAATTTAAAACTGGATCCCTTGGGAAGAAATGTCATGGTGTGTAACAATTTCATTGGAACCACGCAAAAAGAAAAGAAATTGAGATTTCATGTAGGTACATTCGTCAATTCATTAGTGAAAACTTGATCAAGTTAATTGGTCACCGTCAATTCGTTGGTGTTGAATTTTGGGTTTCACTCAGCTCGTAGTGGCACGAAGCTAAGATCATAAACACAGATGTTGTGTAACCATAAACCTCAGTGGTAGTTTCTGAGAGTCTCAAGGGTTACAGTGATGAAACGAATGTTATGGAGAAGTGTAATGGAGATGGTGAAAGAAGACATAGTACCTCTGCTGCGAACAAAAGGACCAAGCAGGAGACTCTGAACTCATGTGAGAAAAGAGTGAGGTAGCTCACGATTAGAATAAATGAGTTAGCCTTATTGGGAAGACAAGGTTTGTGTATACCAGGTCATGAAGGCTTTTATTCAAAATCTTATGAGGCTTGGGACACATACAGCAGCATGCTTCTAGGGACACTTAAGTAAGGCATCGAATATATTCCCATAAACAAATGAGCACACAATAAAAACATTTTTGGATTTTTGATATTATTAGAAAGAAAAAAATATAAAATATTGAAAAAGAATAATATGATAAAAAAAAAAAAACTTTCGAAAAAAATGAAAAACCGAACCCGAACGTTCGGTTGGAAAAAGTTGAAAAACCGAACCCGAACCTTCGGTTGGTTTCGGTTCAGGAAAATTTTGAAAAACCGAACCCGAACCTTCGGTTGGTTTCGGTTCTTGAAAATTTTGAAAAACCGAACCTGAACCTTCGGTTGGTTTCGGTTCTTGAAAATTTTGAAAAACCGAACCCGAACCTTCTGGAGGTTTCGGTTTTGGCAAATTTTTTAGAAACCAAGGAGTTTAGATATGCAATATGAAAAAACTTTTCACATAAAGAAAAACAAATTTTGCACAAGAAATATACAACACAGAAAAACTACCTTTGAAGTAATGAGCGAGTGAAATGGTTGAACCGAACCCGAACGTTCGGTTGGTTTCGCTTCTTACGTTTGAGATTGAGAGGTAGTGTCAGGTACTGACTCTGATTCCATCATTCCTAGCCCTTGCAATATTTTATTGAACGATGCTTCTGGAAGAGCTTTGGTAAAGACGTCAGCCAGTTGATCAGTGGTTCTTACGAAGTGAACTTCGACATTTCCATCTTCCACATGATCTTTGATGAAGTGATACCTCAGTGCTATGTGTTTGGTTTTAGAGTGTTGCACTGGGTTATGACAGATCCTAATTGCACTTTCAGAGTCACAATATAGTGGGATCTTCTTCATATTGAGTCCATAGTCTCGAAGTTGACTCTGGATCCAAATCACTTGTGATGTGCAGGATGCAGCGGCAATGTATTCCGCTTCAGCAGTAGACAGCGACACACATGTTTGTTTCTTGGATTGCCAGCTGACCAACTTCCCATCAAGAAATTGACAGCCACCAGTTGTGCTTTTGCGGTCGAGTCCACATCCTCCAAGGTCAGCATCAGAATAGGCTTGAACGAAGAAGCCTGAATTGGATAGATACCATAGACCTAAGGAGGCGGTTCGCTTGAGATAGCGTAGGATGTTCTTCACTGCCAGCATGTGAGGTTCGCGTGGGTTAGCCTGAAATCGAGCACAATAACACACAGAAAACATGATATCAGGCCTGCTAGCAGTTAGATACATCAGTGAGCCTATCATTTGACGATAGAGCGTGATGTCGACAGCCGGTTTATCTAGTGAAGGGGTAAGTTTGGTGCCGAATGCCATTGGGACTTTGACCTTTGAATCTCCCATCATGCCAAACTTTGCTAGGAGAGTCTTTGTGTAAGCTTCCTGATTGATAAAGATGCCTTCGGGTCCCTGTCTTATATTTAAACCAAGGAAAAAATTAATAGGACCCATTGAGCTCATTTCAAACTTAGTCTCCATCAACTTTCTGAATTCAGCTGTTAAGCTGGGATTCGTAGAGCCAAAGATGATGTCATCGACATAAATTTGAACTATCATAAGGTGGTTACCTTCCTTTTTGCGAAAGAAGGTTGGGTCAACCGAACCTTGTTTGAATTTGGACATCTTTAAAAATTTTGTAAGCGTTTCATACCAGGCTCTCGGAGCTTGTTTGAGTCCGTACACAGCTTTATCCAGAATATAGCAATGATTTGGATACTTTTCGTTCATGAACCCAGGAGGTTGCTCCACATACACAGTTTCTTCAAGTTCTCCATTGAGAAATGCACACTTGACGTCCATTTGGAAGACCTCAAAGTTTTTGTGAGCAGCATAGGCCAGAAATATTCTAACCGATTCTAGCCTAGCTACTGGAGCGAACGTCTCTTCGTAATCTATCCCTTCCTCCTGACAGTATCCCTTGACAACCAGACGAGCCTTGTTCCTTATGACATTACCTTCCTTGTCCATTTTGTTTCTAAAAACCCATTTGAGACCAACAACTGAAGCATCCGGAGGAGTTGGAATGAGGCGCCAGACTTTGTTCCTTTCGAACTCATTCAGTTCGTCTTGCATTGCTTGAACCCAATCAGAGTGATCGAGGGCAGTGTTCACTGTCTTCGGTTCAACTTTTGATACGAACGAGTTAAACATACAAAACTCTACCTTTGAGAATAAAGATGTTTGTTTTGCCTTCAGTTGAGATCGGGTCAAGACCTTATCAGATACATCACCAACTACTTGAGAGATAGGATGATCTCTGGTCCATTTGGTAAGAGGAGGGTAATTCGGGTCGAAGGTTGGATCTAGTTCAGCATTGATCATCTCTTCGGGCTCAGATTGGCTATCGTCATCAAGCGTCATATCATCATGCTTCCCCTCGAATAATGAGTCTTGAGCAACATGAGGCTCAGGATTTTGTTGTGGTGTTGGATTTTCAGACGTTGAAGCACCTTCGTATGGAGGGGCATCTTCGGTTGGAGAGGCACCTTCGGTTGGTGAAGGACCTTCGGTTGAAGTAGTAGAGCTTGGCTCCCCCTCGACAGAAGCATTGTTGGTTGGAGATGCATCAGTGGGCGATTCTCTTTCATGCATTCTTCTTGCAGCATCTTCGACAATCTGCTTCATATGATCTATTTTGTTGTCAGCTGCACCTGCTTCTGAGAGAGAAGCTTTTTCCGGTTCATCAAAGAGTTCCTGAAATTTCTCGTACAAATTGGCGATTGAGACTGTGACTTGGCCAGTTTGAGGGAAGATTTCCCTGGCAGTGTCATCTATGGTCTGTAGTTTCTTGACATAGTTATCATCGAAGGTCCCATAGTATGTCTCTTCAATCCTTCTTGAACGTTTGTTTAGGACCCTGTACGCCTTGGATGTGAGTGAGTACCCCAGAAAAATTCCCTCGTCGGCTTTGACATCAAACTTGTTGCGGTGTTCTTTAGAGTTAAAGATGAAACACCTTGAGCCAAAAACGTGGAAAAATTTCACATTGGGCTTCCTGTTGTTTAATATCTCATATGGTGTGAGCGTGAATCGCTTGTTGAGATAGGACCTGTTTTGTGTATAACAAGCAGCAGAAATAGCGTCAGCCCAAAAATAAAGAGGTAAGGAAGCGAAACTTAACATAGTTCGGGCAGCTTCACACAGAGATCGGTTTCGTCTTTCGACTATCCCGTTCTGCTGTGGTGTGTAGGGAGCTGAGAAATTATGGCTAATTCCCTTTTCTGCAAGAAACTCTTCAAACTCCCTGTTCTTGAATTCGAGACCATTGTCGCTCCTGATGTTGCGAACGACCTTCTTGAGCTGGACTTCAATTTGCTTGATAAACACTTTCAGCTTTTGAGTCGCTTCAGATTTGAGCTTTAGAAAGAACACCCATGTAAATCGAGAGAAGTCATCAACGATAACAAGAATGTACTTGCTACCACCGATGCTTTCAATAGATGAAGGACCACACAATTCGATATGAAGCAATTCAAGTGGTTCAACAACTTTTGTGTTAATTATGGATGGGTGACTTTGACGACTCTGCTTTCCCATTTCGCATGCAGCACATAAATGCTCTCTGTCAAACTTGAGCAATGGAAGACCCCGAACGTGACCTCCAGTGACAAGTCGGTTGATATCTTTGAAATTGAGATGAGAGAGTCTTCTGTGCCACAACCAGCTTTCGTCGGATTGAGCTTTTGATAGCAGACATATGGCTGGGTTTCCTTTGATGGGTTTCATGTTCAGAGGAAACATTTCACCCTTTCGCTCTGACTTCAGAATCACTTTCTTTGTCTTTTTCTCTATGATTTCAGAACCTTCATCATCGAATGAAATTTTGAGACCTGTACCTCCAACAAGCTGAGATACACTGATGAGGTTGTGTTGAAGTCCTTCCACATAGGCCACCTTCCTTATGGTAAAATCACCATTCGTTATCATCCCATATCCCTTTATGGTGCCGAAAGAGTTATTTCCAAACTTAACGTTGCCACCATTTGCAAGAGATCTGTATTCCCTGAGTTCCTCTTTCCTCCCTGTCATGTGACGCGAGCAGCCACTGTCGATGTACCATTCTTCGTCAAACTGCTCGTCACTTATAACCTGCAAAAATTAAGTAGATTTAGGAACCCAAAGTTTCTTGGGTCCATGTGAGCTTTTCATGGGAACAGGAATAGTAAGAGAGATGTCAACTAGATATGTTCTTTTAATTAGAGTTGTTTCATCTTTCTTTTTAATGGTAAAGACTTTTATTTTATTGACATTAGGGATGTTCGTTTTGGACTCAGGTTTGGATTCATCAACCTTCTGCTTTCCCTTCTGTTCAGCAGATGGATGAGGTTTTTGAGAACCAACGGAATTAGCGTTAGAGCAAGATGGAGATGAATGGTTGGAAGTAGAAGAACGAGAAGAATTAGGAAGAGAGGATTTGGATTTGGATGGAGATGTCTTCCTTGCTGATGACTCTAGGTGGCCCTTTTGCTTTTGATCGTTGGTGGGGTTAACCTTTGAGTCTTGTTCCCTTTTGACTTCAGAGCCGAACCTCTGCGTTCGGTTGGAGTTGTTCTTGGAACCGAACCTTTGGTTTCGGTTGAAATCCTTTTCAGAACCGAACCTTGACTTTCGGTTGGTATCTTCTTGCGAACTGAACCTTAGCTTTCGGTTGGTATTTTCTTGTGAACCGAACCTTAGCTTTCGGTTGGAGGAACTTTCAGGCTTTCGTACAGGATTGTTTTCATACTTTAGATTCTTGTCCTTGTGTGTATAGTATGCGTTCTGGGAGTGCCAGAATTGTTTCCTTTCAGAAAGATTTTTCCTGTATCTTTGGTTCCTCTCTATCTTCTTATCCCTCATCTGCTTAGGTTGATGATGAACGTTCGCTCTTGTTTTTGCTGTCACTTTGACTGATTCCTTTTGAACTTCAGGAGTTTTTCTTTGAGCAGAGGGAACAGATGGAATATCTGAAGAAGATTCAGTTAGCCCTGAGGAAGTGGAAGGAGTATCTGATGAAGTTTCGCTTCGAGCTGTAGGTGTTGAAGGAATGTCTTCTTTTGCTAAACGATCATCCTCTTGAGGAATTTCTTTGGTACCACTGGTGCTTGGTTCACTGAAATTATCGGGCTTGTTCAAGGGTTCAGGTATATATCTCCCTTTTCTCATCCAAGAGGTTCTTTCAGACAGGCCGACGGTTTCGTTTCCATTATCAGTAGGAGCTTCCCAGAAATACTCATCACAGCCATCAGCATTGTCTTCGTTAACAATAGCTGTGAGTTCAGCTGTTTGATGTTCGGTTACTCTGGTTACCTTGTATACCTGATTTGGAGTGGTCCTGACTTTTTGATACACAACAGCTTTTTCTACTAATTTCGGGGACTTTTGTTGGGACAATCTAGCGAATTCCACAGAATTTTCAGAAATAAGATTTTTGTGGTTTTCAGTTTCGCTTTTAACAAATTCTGAGCAGTCAACCGTATCCTCTACAGAAATTTCACTCATGTTTTCGTCATCGTTAAGCTCAGATGCATTTTCAACATCGATTTTATTTTCTGAGCTTACTTTGGCGTTTAGAGAGTCAAACTTTTGTATGGTTTCGGTTCTCAGTTTAAGTCTGTCATTTTCATCCAAAAGATTTTTGAGCATGACCTTGTGGTCTTTGGATTTAATGAAGGACTCAATTTTGTCCAGTCCAATTTTATAAGTTGGGTTGACATCATCAGACGATATCACACTTTCACAGTTGTAAGCTTCGGCATCGATTTCATCTTCCTTAAATTCTAGGAAGGGCAAAATCATACGATGGATCTTTTGGCCTATCTCACAGTCCAAGTGAAGTTGAGTAATATTGGAATATAAACGTTTAGCTATTAAACAAAAAACATTTCGTTGTTTCAACAATTTCAAATTGTCTCTCTGTAAATAAATGTTTTCGTCTTTAACTTTAACTAATTCCGACTCTTTTAACTCAATCCACATACGCCGCTCCTCACTCTTCGACGCCACCCTGCTTAATTGATCAGTCAGGTTAGAATTGGTGACTCGAGTTTGAGTTAAGCTACTATCTAAATGAGAAATTCTTGTGTTAACGTTTTTTAGTTCTTTCTCATATGAGGATGATGGAACTTTAGATGAAATAAAAGCAGATTGTACCTTCTTTATTAGTTCATCGAGCTCATTGAACTGTTGGCTGAGTGGTTTGGCCGTAAAGCACATATCTTCCTGCACCTTCGGTCCATTGCTTCCTCCATCGGTATTGTATCCCCTCATCTGAGATGCGCCATGAAGCATTTTCCACCACTGCTTTCCTCCTTAGCCATATAAGCCTTTCCATGAGTAGGCTTCCTCACTTCTTCGTCTTCTGAGTCAGTAGACCAAACTTCGGTGCTACCGAACTCATCGTCATTAACCGAACCCTGCACAATAAGAGCATTAATAGAAGGGTTAGCGGTAGACTTTTTCTTTCTCAACTCATCCAATCTCTTCTGCAGCACGGCTTCCTCATCCTTTCCATCGTCCTTTTCAGCCATCTTCTTAAGAACACAGTCCTTAGCATAGTGGTTCTTGCCACCACAGTAGAAGCAGCTTACTCCGGAATCGCCATCTGCCTTCGGTTCCTTCTTGGGCTCCTCAGCCTTCGGTTCATTGTTTGCCTTTTCAGAGCTGTAACTCCCCTGCCAGTTTCGGTTTTTGTTGTTGGGGAATCTCTTCTTTATGAACCTCTTAGGATTGGATACCATCATGGCATAATCCTCAGTTGAGAGGTCATATTCTTCCAAGTTGAGCTCTTCATCCTCCACCACAGCTTTACTTTTAGATAGGAGGGCCAACGAACCAAGACCGGAGACAACATTCTTCTCTTGAACCACAATCTTCTCTTGGGACTTTAGAATACCCACCAGTTTCGCCAAAGAATATGATTTAAACTGTTCATGGGCTTTGACTGTGGAAACAACTGTTCTCCATTCAGATCGCAGTCCGTTCAAGAAAGTAACCTTTTGTTCGATGAGCTTCCTTTTAATGTCGTGTTTGATCATCTTGCTGAGAAGATGATTGAAGCGATCAAACGTCTGGGTCACAGTTTCTTCGGCCCCTTGCCTGAATTCACCAAATTCAGATAGAAGCAAGGTTTGGATGGAATGTTCAAGATCTTCGTCTGTGGAATACAGTTCGCGAAGTTTATCCCACACTTCCTTCGCCGTAGTGCATGAGCTGACCAGCCTGAATGTGTCGGACTGAAGGGCGAATCTGATCAACCTAAGTGCCTTAATATTGCACTGGAGTTTGTCTTTTTCATCTTGCGCGATATTCGTCACGTCCTTGAGCAGATCATTGTACTCTTTTTGCGTCTTAATGATTCTGGACGTCGTAGAATGAGAAAACGGTCCACTGATGATGGCTTCCCATATGAGATAACCATTGTCCTCCGATCCAATCACATAATCTTCGAAATGATGTGCCCATACTTCATAGTCATGGGTGTACAAGATTGGAATCTTTGTCGTCGAACCGATGCTGTTGGAAATATTAATAGGGTTTGATTGCGTTGCGTCCATAATGATCGTAAAAACCTGTTCAAAGATCAGACTTGTAATAAAGCAGATTAGGGCAAAACAATAAATACTAAGATACGTCAATTAAGATGACGGCTCAATAAATATCGATGATTGCGGAAAACCCTAATGGAAATCTTTTTCACAGAAAAGATGTGTATCGATTACACAGCCTCCCGCTCTGATACCAATTGATGGGATTAAAACAACTTTTAATCTATGAAGATCGATTAGATCTTGAACAAGTATATGAATATGAAATAGCAAGAACACAATATTAAAAACAAAACAGCTTGAATCAATCGTGTCGAATGATTAAATAAAATCCTTAGAAGAGCTCGATTAAGAACATCAACTGTAAAGGATTGGAAGATTACAAGAACGATTACTGGAAAATATTGTACTCTTGATCAATCACTATATCGATAATCTCTAGAATCTTAACCTAATATGCATGCAAGCATTTAACTTAAAAACAATACATAAAAGGCTCTCGGTTGGACAGGCCCAAACCGGAGAATAAAAGGCTAATCTAACGAGCCCAAAAGACGCAACATCAAAACTCTTTTCAGCCCAACAAGAAAGAAGAAGAGGTGGTTAAAGAACTGAAAGTACCTCTGCTATTAAAATAGACTAAGCATATAACTTTTAACTCGATATGAGAAGAGTAAGGTAGCTCATGACTTGAGTGAGTTTATCAGCCTAATTGGGAAGAAACGATTGGTATATATCGAATCATTAAGGCTTCACTCAAAGTCTTGGAGGCTTCGGTCGACATGCGACAGCATGCTTCTAAGGATACTTAACTAGTACATAGATGGAAAATGTATATCTGTCCTAGCTCCATGATGAGATAAAATCTGTGATCCAGAATTATAATTTTTTTCTTGGTTTTTAAGAATTTTCTGAAAAAGAAAAAAACAGAAAATAAATAATTTTGTGTTTTAGGAATTTTCTGAAAAAGAAATAAAAACAGAAAAGAAAGTATTTTTGAGTTTTATGAGTTAGAAGACATAAATAAAAAGATATACATAATATACAAAGGATATGTGAGTTACAAACCAGAAGATGAAACAATCGCTCGCTTAAATTTTTTTTTGATAGGCGAATTAGACTGAGCCTTCGGTTTATTTCGGTTCCCGAAAAATTAGGAGCAGAAATAGGCCGAGCGTTCGACTCATTTCGGTTGTTAAAAAAAAGTTAAAGAAAGCAAAAGAGAAAGTTATACTTAATGAAATGAGTTTGGTTTTGGAACTGACTCAACTTCCATCATCCCTAAGCCTTGTTGTATTTAATTAAATGATGCTTCAGACAAGGCCAACTGATCAGAGGACCGAACGAAGTGAATTTCAACATTCCCGTCTTCTACGTGATCCTTGATAAAGTGATATCACAGTGCTATGTGTTTTGTCTTGGAGTGTTGCACTGGATTATGACAGATCCTAATAGCACTTTCAGAGTCGCAATAAACATGAATCTTCTTCATGTTAAGCCCATAATCTCTTAGTTGACTTTGGATCCAAATGACCTGAGAAGTGCAAGATGCTGCAGCGATATATTCAGCTTCAGCTGTAGAGAGAGAAACACATGTTTGTTTCTTGGACTGCCAGCTGACAAGCTTACCGTTGAGGATTTGACTTCCGCCTGTAGTGCTCTTTCGGTCCAGACCGCATCCTCCAAGATCATCATCAGAGAATGCTTGTACAAAAAATCATAATTTAGCAGAATACCACAGACCGAGAGAAGAGGTTCGCTTCAAATATTTGAAGATATTCTTAACAGCCACCATATGAGGTTCGCATGGATTAGCTTGGAACCGAGCACAAAAATAGACAAAAAACATTATGTCTGGTCAACTAGCTGTTAGATACATAAGAGACCCTATCATTTGTCGATAAAGAGTCATATTAACAGCCGGTTTCTCCAGATATGGTGTTAACTTCGTTCCAAACACCATGGGCACCTTTACTTTGGAATCACCCATCATGCGATACTTTTCTAGCAGTGTCTTCGTGTTGGCTTCCTGGTTGATAAATATGCCTTCGGGTCCCTGTCTAATATTCAAGCCAAGGAAAAAGTTATATGGACCCATTGAGCTCATCTCAAACTTAGTATCCATCAACTTCCTGAATTCAGCTGTTAGGCTAGGATTTGTGGAACCGAAGATGATGTCATCGACGTAAATGTTGACAATCATTAAATGGTCACCCTCTTTCTTACAAAAGAAGGTTGGGTCAACCGAACCTTGTTTAAACTTTCACATTTTTAGAAATCTAGTAAGGGTTTCATTCCAGGCTCTAGGAGCTTGCTTCGACCCATAGACGACTTTATCCAGAATATAGCAGTGATCATGGAACCTTTTGTTCATGAAACCTAGTGGTTGCATAGCATATACGGTCTCCTCTAGTTCACCATTCAGGAATGCACAATTGACTTCCATTTGAAACACTTCAAAGTTTTTGAGTGCCGCATATGCCAGAAAGATTCGCACGGATTCTAACCTTGCCATTGGAGCGAAGGTTTCTTCATACTCTATACCTTCTTCTTGACAATATTCTTTTACAATCAACCTTGCTTTATTACGAATAACATACCCTTCTTTGTCCATTTTATTTTTGAAAACCCATTTTAGGCCAACGACAGATGCATCCTTTGGTGTGGGAATAAGTCTCCAAACTCGATGTCGCTCAAACTCATGGAGTTCGTCTTGCAATGCTTGTACCCACTCTGAGTGATCGAGTGCAATGTTAACCATTTTTGGTTCTATTTTTAAGATGAACAAGTTAAACATGCAAAATTCAACTTGAGAGAACCGAGCAGTTCGCTTCGCTTTTATTTGAGATCGAGTAAGGTCTCTCTCAGATGTTTCACCAATTACTTGAGTTTTTGGATGATCTCTTGTCCATTTTTCATGAGGAGGATAGTTCGGATCACAGGATGGATCCAATTCGACATTAATTTCCTCTTCCAGTTCTGATTGAAAATCCAAATCATTATTCATATTATGATTCTCCCCTCAAATGATGAGACGAATTCAACATCAGGATCAGAATGCTCCCCCTCGAATGAGACATCATGGGTCGTTGTTAGTGATGAATTTTCCTCCTGGAAAGACGAATCAGGGTTATCTGGTGTGGATGAACCCTCCCCTCGAACATAGAATTGTCTTATGGAGGTTCTCTTGGACCTGGCTGTTCGGTTAGTTCGCGATGTTCTCTTTCCATTTCCTTTGCTGCATCATCTATAAGTTTCTTCAAATTGTCAATCTTATTGTCAACTTCCTTTGTCTCAGAATTTATTCCTCTCTCTGGCTCATCAAATAGCAACGTATATTCATCAAATAGATTGGAAATAGGGACTGATACTTGACCTGAGGTTGGAAACATTTCCTCTGTTGGTTCTTTATTGGATTGAAGCTTTTTCACGTAATCATCATCAAAGGTGACATAATAGGTTTCTTCAATTTTCTTTGAACGCTTATTCAGTACCGTATATGCCTTTGAAGTCAGTGAATAACTGAGGAAGATCCCTTCATCTGCCTTTACATCGAACTTGTTTCGGGTTTCTTTGGGGTTGAAAATGAAGCACCTTGAACTGAACACATGGAAGAACTTGACATTCGGTTTGCGATTATTCAAGATCTCGTACGGAGTGATGGAAAAACGCTTGTTGAGGAAGGATCGGTTCTGGGTATAGCAGGCAACAACTATAACATCAGCGCAGAAGTACAAAGGTAAAGAAGCGAAGCTAAGCATGGTTCGGGCTGCTTCACACAATGAGTGGTTTCCCCTTTCAACGATTCCGTTCTGTTGTGGAGTGTAGGGAACATAGAAATTGGGAGTTACTTCCTTATCAATGTAATTTATTCCATGTTTCATATCAAATACATATATAAAATCCCCAAGATCTCAAATAGCAGCAGTGTGTATGCATCATGCCGGCGCCTTCCCATGGTCCTCGCTAGTACCTGAAACACATACATAACAACTTGTAAGCATAAATACTTAGTGAGTTCCCCAGTATACGACTTACACATATACGCCTTTCCAGGCCCTGACCTTCCGGTCCACAATACATTGCCTTCCGGCCCGTAACATAATCGCCTTCCGGCCCATAACATATTGCCTTCCGGCCCGTAACATATTGCCTTCCGGCCCATAACATATTGCCTTCCGGCCCGTAACATATTGCCTTCCGGCCCATAACATATTGCCTTCCGGCCCATAACATTTACGACACATAATACATTTAATCTAGCACACATAGCACATATATCATACATCATACCTGACCTTTCTGTCACATAACATATCGCCTTCCGGCCCGTATAAACATACATATCATGCATAGCAACTACCTTTCTATTTATAGCATAAATAACACATATCATATTCGACCTTCCGGTCTCACAGTCAAACCCTTCCGGGTGTAGTATAGTGAGAAGACTCACCTCGTGGTAATGAAAACTATCAACTCTTGAAACCACTCGCACTCGATCCGCCGATCTGCAGACTCCCTATAATACCATATACCCTTATTAATACTCTTATCATCCAAGACAACTGACCCTAAGAAAGTACATGCAGGTCAACTCTGGTCAACGGTCAACTTGACCGGACTCGTCGAGTGCAAAGGCGACTCGACGAGTCTAGACGTCCTCCCCAACTTTCCCTGTTGTTCCCTTTCTACTCGTCGAGTATCCCCCTTGACTCGACGAGATCCACGTGGAAGAATCGCGGGGCCACCCCGACTCCACTCGCCGAGTCTGAAGAACAACTCGGCGAGTCCCAGTGAATCTTCAAGCTACTCGCCGAGTCTGAAGAACAACTCGGCGAGTCCCAGTAAATCTTCAAGCTACTCGCTGAGTCTGATCATTGGACTCGGCGAGTCCATGCCATGCAGACGAGCAACTGCTTCCTGAAATACGTATGGTCCCGAGATATACAATCATGGGACTTTCTGGACTTCTAAACATCTTATTACTGGGGTATAAACGTCTGGGTAATAACATAATAACCCATCTAATCACTAAATGGGTTTCATAAACCCTAGATTCGTATACACATCAAAATAGCAGAAATGGTCCGAGTATTACCTGAAAACGCACTCTCTGTCTCCCCAAACCTCAGGACTCGATCCTCCTTGATATTCCTTTGGCCAAACTCTTCTTCTTCTTGCCTAACAAGTTCCTCCAAGTTCCAATAGCTTTCTCTCCTGCTCTAGACGTCCACAACGATTAGGGTTCTTCTCAATCGGCCAAAAGACGGACAATGACGGCCTAAGAGGCGTTATATACGATCCAAAACCAAACGGCTAGGGTTTCTGCTGAACAGCGTCGACTCGCCGAGTCCATATCTGGACTCGTCGAGTCCAGTCGCGAACCCGCGACCAAGTCTGCGGTCCTACTCGGCGAGTCTAGCTCCAACTCGCCGAGTCCCTTCCTAAAATGCCCCCAAAAATATAGTTTTAAAGCAATACCTAAAATTCCGGGCTGTTACAACTCTCCCCCACTAGAACTAGACTTCGCCCTCGAAGTCTCACTCTGCGAATAACTGCGGATGTTGCTCCCGCATCTCACGTTCCGGCTCCCAAGTCATCTCCGATCCCTTCCGGTGTTGCCACTAAACCAACACCAGAGGTACCTCCTTGTTTCGCAGAACCTTGATCTTCCGATCCCTAATAGCTACTGGTCTCTCGGCGTAATTCAGACTCGCATCCACCTGAATATCCTCTAACGGAACCACTGCCGATTCATCGGCTATACACTTCCTCAACTGTGATACGTGAAAGGTATTGTGAATCTGTCCCAACTCTGCTGGCAACTCTAGCCGATAAGCTACCCGACCTACTCTTGCAATTACCCGAAATGGACCTATGAACCGGGGTCCCAACTTGCCCCTCTTTCTGAACCGGATCACTCCTTTCCAAGGAGAAACCTTCAGGAGAACGAAGTCGCCAACCTGGAATTCAAGCTCGGACCGGCGTCTGTCTGCATAACTCTTCTGTCGGCTCTGGGCGGTCAATAACCTCTGCCTAACCTGCTGAATCTGCTCTGTCGTTTGGAGTACGATCTCTGTACTACCCATCACTCTCTGTCCCACCTCTCCCCAGCAAATGGGAGTCCGACACCTCCTACCATACAACAACTCAAAAGGTGGCATACCAATGCTCGAATGATGGCTGTTGTTGTAGGAAAACTCAGCCAAGGGTAAATGCGCATCCCAACTACCCCCAAAGTCTAACACACATGCTCTAAGCATGTCTTCCAATGTCTGAATCGTCCGCTCGCTCTGACCGTCTGTCTGGGGATGGTATGCGGTACTAAAATGTAGTTTAGTACCCAGCTCCTCATGGAATTTCTTCCAGAACCTGGAAGTGAAACGTACATCACGGTCTGAAACAATCGAGATCGGCACTCCATGCCGAGATATTACCTCTCTCACGTATAACTCTGCCAACTTCTCCGCTGATGAACTCTCGCTAATGGCAAGGAAGTGTGCACTCTTCGTCAATCTATCCACAATCACCCAAATTGCATCGACTCCCCTGGCAGTTCTCGGCAATTTGGTGATGAAATCCATAGTAATCTGTTCCCACTTCCACTCGGGAATCTCCAAGGGCTGCAACTTACCATGCGGTCTCTGGTGCTCGGCCTTAACCCTACGGCAGGTCAAACACCTCTCAACGAACCATGCGACGTCTCTCTTCATACAAGGCCACCAATATTCTTTCCTCAAGTCCAAATACATCTTCGTAGCACCGGGATGGATCGAGAATTTCGATCTATGAGCCTCCTCCATCAAAGTAGTATGCGTACCGCCCACGAATGGTACCCAAATCCGACCTTGAAACGTCAGAAGTCCTCGTCCATCCTTAACGAACTCTGAAATTAACCCAACGACCCGCTCTTTCTTCTGCATCTTGGATCTCACAACCTCGGCCTGCGCCCCACGAATAGCATCCAATACCGGAGTCATCACCGTCAGTCTCAGACATACATCTCGCAATGGAGTGCTCTCCGCCCTACGACTCAGTGTATCGGCTACCACATTAGCCTTGCCTGGGTGGTATAGGATCTCACAGTCATAATCCTTAACCACGTCCAACCATCTCCTCTGACGCATATTTAGGTTGGGTTGATCCATCAAATACTTCAAACTCTTATGGTCCGTGTATATAGTACAACGAACCCCATACAGGTAGTGTCGCCAAATCTTGAGAGCAAACACTACTGCCCCCAACTCCAAGTCATGCGTGGGATATCTCGCCTCGTGAGGCTTTAATTGCTTCGATGCATAAGCTATCACATGGCCCCTCTGCATCAACACTGCACCCAGTCCCGAAATCGATGCGTCACAATATACAACAAAATCTTCCATCCCTTCCGGGAGGGCTAATACCGGGGCTTCGCACAGTCTCTGGCGTAGTGTCTCGAAGGAAGTCTGTTGCTCGGGTCCCCATGAGAATGTAACACCCTTCCGGGTCAATCTGGTGAGCGGTACTGCGATCTTGGAGAAGTCCCTAATAAACCTCCGATAGTACCCCGCCAACCCAAGGAAACTCCTGATCTCGGAAGGTGACTTCGGTGCTTCCCAACTCATCACTGCTTCCACCTTGGCCGGATCGACCAATATCCCTGACTGATTAACAACATGTCCAAGAAATTGGACCTCCCGCAACCAGAAGTCACATTTGGAGAATTTTGCATATAGCTTCTCCGACCTCAGTACCTCAAGGACCTCTCTCAAATGTCCCTCATGCTACTCTCTAGTTCGCGAATACACTAGGATGTCGTCGATAAATACAATCACAGACCGATCCAGCATCGGCCTGCATACCCTGTTCATGAGGTCCATGAACACTGTCGGGGCATTGGTGAGCCCGAAAGGCATCACCACGAACTCATAATGCCCATACCGCGTCCTGAATGCTGTCTTCTGAACGTCCTCATCCCGTACTCTTACCTGATGGTACCCTGATCTCAAATCGATCTTGGAAAACCAAGATGCCCCTTGCAACTGATCGAATAGATCATCGATCCTCGGTAACGGATAGCGGTTCTTGACCGTCACCTTGTTCAACTCCCGGTAATCAATACACATCCGGTGTGAACCATCCTTCTTCTTGACGAACAGAATCGGTGCTCCCCACGGCGAGCTACTCGGCCGAATAAATCCCTTCCCCAGCAACTCCTGGAGTTGCGAGGACAACTCTTGCATCTCTGGAGGTGCAAGACGATAAGGCACCTTCGCAATAGGCGCAGCCCCCAGAATCAGATCGATACCAAACTCCACTTGCCTCGCAGGAGGTACTCCCGGCAACTCCTCGGGAAAAACATCTGGAAACTCACGCACCACTGGAACCTCCTCCACTGTCCTCGGTCTCTCGGAAGCCTCCCGCGTATCCATCACATACGCCACAAAACCTTTACATCCCTGCTGTAGGCATTGCCTCGCCCTAGCGGCCGAACAAAAAGCTGATCCTGAACGGGTACCCTCGCCGTATACCGTAAGAACTCCCCCACTAGGGTCTCGTATAGTCACCAGATGGCGCTCACAGTCGATGACAGCGCTGAATCGGCTCAACCAGTCCATGCCCACGATGACACAGACATCCCCCATCGCAATAGGAATTAGGTCAATCGGAAACGCAACCCCGAAAATCTCTAGTACGCATCCCCGAAGAACCTCCGTGGCACAAACCACCCTCTCGGCCGCTATAGAAACGCTTAGAGGCCGACTTAACGGCTCACGACTAATGCTGATATGCTGACTAAAAGCTAAAGATACAAAGGATCTACTCGCACCCGAATCAAATAACACTAGAGCAGGCATAGGGTTCACAAGAAAAGTACCTACACATACATTAACATAAGCATAACATTTCGACTTTAAAGTAAATACGTGAATTACAGTATACCTGCCACAACATCGGGCGCAGCGCGGACCTCCTCCGCAGTCAGCTGAAAGGCTCTCCCGCGAGCCCTCGGGGCCTCGACCTTCGCCGGTCGGGTCTCAGTAGTCCTGGTAGTCGGTGTAGATCCCTGACGAAGCTGCGGGCACTCGGCCTTCCGATGGCCTGTCTGGTTGCAGTGAAAGCAAACCATAAACCCCTTAGGGCAATCCCTGGCAATGTGTCCCTCCTTACCACACTTGTAACAACCACCAGCTCGACACGCCCCCTCATGACTCTTGCCGCACTTTCCGCAAGTGCGGCCCTTCGGACCTCCCATCCTCGAATCAGCGGACTTGATCCGCTTGGCTGCCGGCTGAGACTGAGCCGGCCGCCGATCCACCTGCCGAGACTCGGCCTCCTCCCTGGCCTGGGTCTCCAACTCGATCTCGCGCTTCCTGGCGTTCGCCTGAAGCTCAGTGAAAGTACGATAGGTGGAGTTTGACACAAACTCCCGGATATCCCTCCTCAAAACGCCTAAATACTGGCTCATCCGTGACTGCTCCGAAGACACCAGCTCTGGGCAGAACATCGCCCTCTCGTGAAACTTCCGTGTGACCACCGCAACGGAATCAGTACCCTTCTTAAGGGTCAAGAACTCCTGAATCAACCGTTCCCTCTCCACTGGGGGAACATACTCGTCCCTGAACATCTCAGTAAACCTCTCCCATGTCACCGCTGTAATCTCCGCCAGAGTGAAGTTCGCCGTCACGAACTTCCACCAATCCTTCGCTCCCAGACGGAGCTGGTTCAAGGCGAACCGTACCCTCAGATGCTCCGGGCATGAGCAAGTGTAGAAGCATCCCTCAATGTCAGCGATCCACCTCATCGCAGCAATCGGGTCCTGCGTCCCATCGAACTCAGGGGGTTTCGTGTTGCTGAATTCCCGGAACAACAACGAATCGCCCCCTTGCGGCCTGGCAGCGGCCACAGCTGCGGTAGCGGCAGGGGCTGCAGCATCAGTCAGTGCGGCGTACCGCTCCTCGAACGTCTCCATCAATGTGGTCTTAATAGACCCAAACATCTCCGGGATCTCGGCCCGGATCGCTACAGCTACCTCCTCCTGGATCATCTGACGAATATCCTCGTCACTCACGGTGCTCGAACTCGCCCCATGACGTGTGGTAACCATGATGTCTCTGAAATACAACATAAAATTATCAGAGACTCCATCAAGTACTATTGTACTCGATAACGCAACCCTACTCAGTCTCCGATATCCAGGGATTCTTACTTGGGTCTTCCACCGACCCGGTGCCTTCGGTAGTACGGGCCCAATACTACCGACCACACCGTATCAGTATTCGTCCCAAATCTTCCTCCCCAAACCCCGAATAATGAGTACTCTACTTCTAGTATGCACTATCTACTTGCACGCTACCGAATATCTCATATAAGTAATCTCCCTAGACTAAGGCATCACAAAACAGGCCATTCTAGTCCTATCATGTATACCTAGTCTTCTAGCATGCATAACAATTCATAATTCAGTGCATAACATAACATTGTAAGGTATTCTGGGGATCTTTACCGTTCGGGCGCTGGCTGATCATACACACTGCTCCGTTCTTGTTTACCACTTTACCATTTATAAAAATTTATGTCTTTATTATTTTTAAAAGATTTTTTTTCCTCAAATCCTCGGTTTGAGTTCAGTTACACCCGAAGGTACACCCGAATCCCTCAAACCAAGGCTCTGATACCAATTGTAACAACGCAAATTTTCAAGCAAAATTTTCATTTAAAATAAAGTGATTTTACTCAACCCATAGCATTTATTCCATGTTTCATATCAAATACATATATAAAATCCCCAAGATCTCAAATAGCAGCAGTGTGTATGCATCATGCCGGCGCCTTCCCACGGTCCTCGCTAGTACCTGAAACACATACATAACAACTTGTAAGCATAAATACTTAGTGAGTTCCCCAGTATACGACTTACACATATACGCCTTTCCAGGCCCTGACCTTCCGGTCCACAATACATTGCCTTCCGGCCCGTAACATAATCGCCTTCCGGCCCATAACATATTGCCTTCCGGCCCGTAACATATTGCCTTCCGGCCCATAACATATTGCCTTCCGGCCCGTAACATATTGCCTTCCGGCCCATAACATATTGCCTTCCGGCCCATAACATTTACGACACATAATACATTTAATCTAGCACACATAGCACATATATCATACATCATACCTGACCTTTCTGTCACATAACATATCGCCTTCCGGCCCGTATAAACATACATATCATGCATAGCAACTACCTTTCTATTTATAGCATAAATAACACATATCATATTCGACCTTCCGGTCTCACAGTCAAACCCTTCCGGGTGTAGTATAGTGAGAAGACTCACCTCGTGGTAATGAAAACTATCAACTCTTGAAACCACTCGCACTCGATCCGCCGATCTGCAGACTCCCTATAATACCATATACCCTTATTAATACTCTTATCATCCAAGACAACTGACCCTAAGAAAGTACATGCAGGTCAACTCTGGTCAACGGTCAACTTGACCGGACTCGTCGAGTGCAAAGGCGACTCGACGAGTCTAGACGTCCTCCCCAACTTTCCCTGTTGTTCCCTTTCTACTCGCCGAGTATCCCCCTTGACTCGACGAGATCCACGTGGAAGAATCGCGGGGCCACCCCGACTCCACTCGCCGAGTCTGAAGAACAACTCGGCGAGTCCCAGTGAATCTTCAAGCTACTCGCCGAGTCTGAAGAACAACTCGGCGAGTCCCAGTAAATCTTCAAGCTACTCGCCGAGTCTGATCATTGGACTTGGCGAGTCCATGCCATGCAGACGAGCAACTGCTTCCTGAAATACGTATGGTCCCGAGATATACAATCATGGGACTTTCTGGACTTCTAAACATCTTATTACTGGGGTATAAACGTCTGGGTAATAACATAATAACCCATCTAATCACTAAATGGGTTTCATAAACCCTAGATTCGTATACACATCAAAATAGCAGAAATGGTCCGAGTATTACTTGAAAACGCACTCTCTGTCTCCCCAAACCTCAGGACTCGATCCTCCTTGATATTCCTTTGGCCAAACTCTTCTTCTTCTTGCCTAAGAAGTTCCTCCAAGTTCCAATAGCTTTCTCTCCTGCTCTAGACGTCCACAACGATTAGGGTTCTTCTCAATCGGCCAAAAGACGGACAATGACGGCCTAAGAGGCGTTATATACGATCCAAAACCAAACGGCTAGGGTTTCTGCTGAACAGCGTCGACTCGCCGAGTCCATATCTGGACTCGTCGAGTCCAGTCGCGAACCCGCGACCAAGTCTGCGGTCCTACTCGGCGAGTCTGGCTCCAACTCGTCGAGTCCCTTCCTAAAATGCCCCCAAAAATATAGTTTTAAAGCAATACCTGAAATTCTGGGCTGTTACACACATTTTAAAAACAGACTTTCATTCACAAAATATTATAAAAATGTCATTGTATCACATATCAATCCATAGAAACACGACCCAAGATCATAATGTGTAAAACTCCTCATGTGTGTACTAATCATGCCGGCGCCTTCCCGCGATCCTCATTGGTACCTGAAACACATAACACAACACTGTAAGCATAAATGCTTAGTGAGTTCCCCAAAATACCACATACAACACATATTAGACACTCGAGGCTATAACTCTATTTGACCCTTTGGTCAATGTGTCTCAGTGGAACCCTCCAGTCCCATAACTATGTGGATCGTCTGGTCCTAATTCTATGGACCTTTCGGTCTTAACTCTGTAAATTCTGAATCATACATAGCACAAATCACATAGAAATCACATCATACAAAAACATACAAGGTACGCTGTCACATAACTCTAATTACCGCTCTTTGGTAAAGTATAGTGAGAAGACTCACCCCGGGTATCTCAGTAATCTCGAGCTCGGTAAAAATCCGGTCTAGCTTCCGCCTAATCATATGAAATAAACACTCTTAATCAATACAACTCTCAAGGCTAGACTATTCCCTCTCTTAGTAATCTTAGAAGGGTAAAAGACCATTTTACCCCTCTCATGGCTCAAAGACCCTAAAGTTGACCAAACCCTAAAAGTCAACAAAAGTCAACCCTCCGGGTTACGCGGCGCGTACCAAACCTGTACGTTGGGCATACCCGGCGACCTCACAGAAACGGGGTACGTGACCCCTTACGCCGCACGTACTGGGATTACGCCTCGCGTAACTCCTAGTTTCAGACTCCTAAGCTTTTAGGGTCTTAAACAGTTAAGACACACGTCAAACTTCTAGATCTGACCATTTCTAAGCCTCTTAATCCATAAAGTTGGTGACTTTAAGCCTTTGCATGGAGGAACAAGTCACTAACACCCATAACATTCCATTTCCAACCCTAGATAAGCTCATAACTCAAGCATGACCTCATAACAACGACCAAGTTGGGATTTTTATGGATCTATAACACAAATATCACTGAAATGGGACAGATCTAGGTCCATGGAGTCCATTACACTCATAAAGTCTCCACCTTTGGGACTTTTAACCCTAGAAATTGTCCATGCAACACCAAAACAAAATAAAGAGGACAGTTTTGAACTTTATACCTTTAGATGAAGCTCCTTCCTCTGAAGATCTCAGATCCAAACTTGCACTTCAAGCCCTAGCCTCCACAAGCTCCTCTCCTTCTTCTTCACTAACACACCAAGGCACTTTTAGCTCAAAAAAGTCACACACAAGCTAAAGGACGAAGGAAGGCTCTCTTAGGGTTTCACTCTCTGATATGGTGGCTGAGAAATAAGCCTTAGCATCCCTTATATAGTGCACAAGCCAAATATTTGGGTTTGCATCTTGGCCCTCTACGCCCAACGTACCTAGGCGAGTCCGCATCCAAATTAAGCGTATGAGTACGCACACCATACTCTCCTGTACGCCCAACGTACTCATTTGCTACAAAATTCACTCAAGGTCTAATCTTGACAACTTGAAAAAAGAGAAGGGTTAAATAGCTTTACCTGAATTTCGGGATCTTACAATTCTCCCCCACTAGAATGAGACTTCGCCCTCGAAGTCTCATACCGAAAACAACTCCGGATGCTGTTCCCACATCTCTGACTCCGGCTCCTAAATCAGCTCGGACCTCCTCAGATGCTGCCACTGGACCTAAACCAGAGGCTCCTCCTTGTTTCTTAGAACCTTGACGTTCCGGTCCAAGATCGTGATCGGTCTCTCAACATAATTCAGACTCGTGTCCACCTGGATATCCTCCAACAGCACCACTGCCGACTGGTCGGCTATACACTTCCTCAGCTGAGACACGTGGAAGGTATCATGAATCTGGCTAAACTCCACAGGTAGCTCCAAACGATATGCTAACCTGTCCACCCTCACGATCACCCTAAACGGTCCAACGTACCGGGGCCACAACTTGCCCCTTTTCCTGAATCGGATCACTCCTTTCCAAGGAGATACCTTCAGGAGTACAAAATCTCCAACCTGAAACTCGAGCTCGGATCGTCGCCTATCCGTGTAGCTCTTCTGGCGACTCTGGGCCGTCAGCAACCTCTGTCTAACTTGCTGTATCTGCTTTGTCATCTGAAGCACTATCTCAGTGCTGCCAATCACTCGCTACCCTACCTCTCCCCAACAGATGGGAGTCCGACACCTCCTCCCATACAACAACTCAAAGGGAGGCATACCAATGCTTGAATGGTGACTGTTGTTATAAGAAAACTCAACCAATGGCAAATACGTGTCCCAAATTCCTCCGAAGTCCAACACAGATGCCTGAAGCATGTCCTCGAGCGTCTGAATCGCCCGCTCACTCTGTCCGTACATCTATGGGTGGTAAGCGGTAATGAAATGCAGCCTAGTACCCAACTCCTCATGGAACGTCTTCCAGAACCTGGAAGTGAAACGTACATCTCGACCTGACACAATCGAGATCGGTACACCATGCCGCGATACCACCTCCCTTACATACACCTCTTCCAGCCTGTTTGCGGAAGAGATTTCACTGATAGCAAGAAAATGAGCGCTCTTTGTCAGCTGGTCAACGATCACCCAAATTGTATCGACACCTCTCGTAGTCCTCGGCAATTTGGTGATAAAATCCATGGAAATCTGTTCCCACTTTCAATGGGGAACCTCAAGTGGCTGCAACTTGCCATGTGGACACTGGTGCTCGGCCTTCACCCTGTGACAGGTCAAGCACCTCTCTACGAACCATGCGACATCCCTCTTCATACAAGGCCACCAATACTCCTTCTTCAGGTCCAAATACATCTTAGTGGCCCCAGGATGGATCGAGAACCTCAATCTATGCGCCTCCTCCATCAGAATGATACGTGCCCCACCTTCAAATGACACCCAAATCCGACCCTGAAAGGTCATAAGCCCACGGATATCGGCAAAGACCTCAGATATCTGCCCGATCACCTGCTCTTGCTTGCGGTTCTCCGGTCTCATGACCTCTACCTGGGCCTCCCGAATGGTGTCAAACACCTGAGTTATCACTGTCAACCTCATACAAACATCCCGTATCGGGGCACTCTCTGCCCTACGACTCAAGGCATAGGCTACCACGTTAGCCTTGCCCGGGTGGTACATGATCTCACACTCATAATCCTTTACCACGTCCATGTTGGATTAATGTCTAAGTCCATAACTATAATTGGTAAGACTTGACCCGACTCGACATGGTCCATTTGGGTTGAATGGCATCATGTACTTGGATAGACTATAATGAGAGAAATAACACTTAAGGTTGATTAATATATTATAAGTTCTAATATATTAATAGGATTATTTAATTAGTATTGATCGAGAATTAATCTAGAATTAGTTAAGTGATCAAAAGAAGACTATTTAAATATATGGGTTAATTGTGTAAATCATCCATACTTGTATAGTGGGCTAATGCTCCATGGATAATCAAGTTGGGCTAAAACCCATAGGATGGTCCATGGATGCTCCATGGTGTATTTGAACCCATGGATCCAAGGAAATGGAAGGCCATGACAATTAGGGTTTACCCTAATTGTAACAACTATATAAGATCATATTCTTTGGGAAAAATCGGCCACTATGAATAATAAGAAAGGGCTAGCCGATTTTAGGAGTTTTCAAGTTTCTCTCAAGTTATTCCAAGTGTATTTGGTGTTGTGTGAACCATTTGAGGTGTCACACTTGAGGCACTAGGCACTCAAGCTTCATGAAGACATTCTACATCAAAGAGGTATGTATTCTATCTTGCTATATTCATTATTTTGTATGCTAGATTAGGATAATACCTTGGATGTTCATAATTGCATGTATAATAGAGAAAACATAGATCCAAGGTATTTAGGGTTGCATGTACACTTAGGAGTGTTAGAATGCTCAAAACCCAACAGTCCAACCATCTCCTCTGGCGCATGTTCAGGTTGGGATGATCCATCAGATACTTCAGGCTATTGTGGTCCGTTTATATGGTACACTGAACCCCATACACATAGTGACGCCAGATCTTGAGGGTGAACACCACAGCCCCAACCTCCAGATCGTGAGTAGGATACCTCGTCTCATGAGGCTTCAGCTGCCTCGATGCGTATGCTATCACATGCCCTCTCTACATCCGCACTGCACCCAGTCCCGATATTGACGTGTCACAATATACCACAAAGTCCTCCATTCCCTCCGGAAGGGCTAACACTGGGGCTTTGCACAATCTCTGGCGAAGTGTCTCGAATGAGGTCTGCTGCTCCGGGCCCCAACTGAAAGCCACGCCCTTCCGGGTCAGTCTGGTGAGAGGAATAACAATCCTGGAGAAATCCTAGATGAATCTCCGATAATAACCGGCCAACCCAAGGAAACTCCTGATTTCTAAAGGGGATCTCGGCACCTCCCAACTCATCACCGCCTCAATCTTGGCCGGATCGACCAATATCCCATTCTGGTTGACGAGGTGTCCTAGAAACTGGACCTCTCGTAACCAGAAATCGCACTTGGAGAATTTGGCATAAAGCCTCTCTGATCTCAGAACTCTAAGGATCTCCCTCAAATGCTCCTCATGCTGCTCTCTGGATCTCGAATACACCAATATATCATCAATGAACACGATCACCGAATGATCGAATATTGTCCTGCACACCCTGTTCATGAGATCCATGAATGCTGTCGGTGCATTGGTGAGCTCGAAAGGCATCACCACGAACTCGTAATGCCCGTAACGAGTCCTGAACGATGTCTTCTGGATATCCTAATCATGCACCGTCATCTGATGATATCCAGACCTCAAATCAATCTTGGAGAACCAAGACGCTCCCTGCAACTGATCGAACAAATCGTCGATCCTCGATAAGGCGTAACGGTTCTTGACCGTCAGCTTGTTCAACTCCCGATAATCAATTCACATCTGGTGTGAACCATCCTTTTTCTTGACAAAAAGGATCGGTGCTCCCCACGACGAGATACTCGGCCGTATAAACCCCTTTCCCAGCAGCTCCAGAAGCTGCGAGGATAACTCCTGCATCTATGGAGGCGCAAGGCGATAGGGCGCCTTGGCGATAGGTGCTGCCCCCGGAACCAAATCGATGCGGAACTCCACCTGCCTCTCCGGAGGCACACCCAGAAACTCCTCGGGGAAAACATCTGGGAACGCACGCACTATCTGGACCTCATCGACCGACCTCAGTCTCTCTGCACCTACTCTTGTATCCACCACATAAGCCACTAACCCACTACAGCCCTGCTGTAGACTCTGCCTCGCTCTAGCGGCCGAACAAAATGCTGACCCGGAATGGGTACCCTCGCCATAAACCGTAAGAACTCCCTCACTAGGGTCTCGTATGTTCACCAGTTGTCGCTCGCAGTTGATAATCGCTCCAAATCTGCTCAACCAGTCCATGCTCACGATGTCACAGACACCTCTCACAGCAATCGGGACCAAATCAATCGGAAACTCTACGCCGAGGATCTCGAGTACACATCCTCGAATCACATCAGTGGCATACACTGCTCTCTCGTCAGCTATGGAATCTCGCAAAGGTCGACTTAACGCCTCTTGACAGATACTAATGTGCTGACTAAAGGCCAACGACACAAAAGACCGACTCGCACCCGAGTCAGATAACACCAAAGCAGGTACAAAACTCACAAGAAATGTACCTATGCCTATCATAATATAAGCATAACACCACAAACTCAAAATAAATAGATGAAAGAATACAGACTAGCCACAACATTGGGTGCTGCGCGGACCTCGTTCGCTGTCAACTGGAAGGCTTTCCTGTGAGTCTTCGGCGCCTCGGCCTTCACCGGACGACTCTCCATAGCTCGCACGGAAGCAGGGGCAGATCCCTGTGAAGCTCCCTGAGATGACCCTCGCAACTGCGGACACTCGGCCTTTTGGTGTCCGGTCTGGTTGCAGTGAAAACAGATTGCAAACCCCTTGAGGAAATCCGTGGCCATGTGCCCCTCCTTGCCACACTTGTAGCAAGACCCTACCCTACACACCCCTCATGACTCTTTCCGCACTTGCCATAAGTGCGGCCCTTCTGGTTCCCCGATCTCGAATCGGCAGGCTTAGCCCGCTTGGCAGCCGACTGGGACTGTGTCAGTCGCCGATCCCTCCCCTGAGACTCCGCCTCCTCCCTAGCCCAAGTCTCGAGCTCAATCTCCCTCTTCCGAGAATTTTCCTGAAGCTTGACAAATGTCCGGTACGTCGAGTTCGCCACAAACTTGCGGATGTCTCTCCTCAAAATGCTCAAATATCTACTCATGCGTGCCTTCTCGGAAGACACATGCTCAGGCCAGAACATCGCCCTCTCATGAAACATCCTGGTGATCACTGTAACAGACTCGGTACCCTGCTTGAGGGTCAAGAACTCCTGGGCCAAACGTTCCCTTTCCACCGAGGGAACGTACTCATCACGAAACATAGCGGTGAACCTCTCCCAGGTCCTTCACCCCTAAGCGAAGCTCGTTCAGCACGATCCAAACTCTCAGATGCTCCAGACAAGAACACGTATAGAATCATCCCTTAATATCAGCAATCCATCTCATCGCAGTGATCGGATCCTGCGTCCCATCAAACTGGGGTGGCTTCGTGTTGCTGAACTCTCGGTACAGCAACGAGTTACCCCCCTGTGGCCTCGCAGCAGCAACGACTACGGTGGCCGCATCAACAACAACATCAGTTAGAGCAGCGTAATGCTCGTCAAAAGTCTCGATCAGGGTGGTCTTGATAGACCCAAACATCTCTGGTATCTCAGCTCGGATGACAGCAGCCACCTCCTCATGAATCAATCTACGGATCTCCTCATCACTAACACTACTGCTCTCAGGTGTGTGGCGTGTCCCAACCATGGTGTCTCTCTGAAATACAACACAAAATATCAGAGACTCGTTCGAGTGTACACACACTCGATATCCCATACCTACTCGATCCCAGGTACCCTAAGGATTCTTACTTGGGCTGCGCACTGATCCGATGTCTTCGGTAGTACGGGCCCAATACTACCGTCCACACCGCATCAGTATTCACCCCAAGTCGTCCCCTCAGATCCCAAGTCCCAAGTACTCTACTCTCTCTAATCATAATCTACTCTCTAGCAGATCACTCATAAGCTCCTCGCTGCTATCTATTCACTCCCAAATGTCTCCTAGCAGCAAAACCCCTAGGCTAAGGCATCACAAATCATGCCACTCTAGTCCTAATAAGAATACCTAGCCTACTCTAGCATGCATATCATATCATAACATATCTCATATCTAATAATGTAAGGGTATTTTGGGAAATCACCGTTCGGGCGCTGGGTGATCGTACACACTGCTCTGCTCTTTCAAAAACTGTTTACTCTTTGAGAAAAATTTTGTGATTTTATTTTGAAAATCTCTCAAATCCTCAGTTTAAGTTTAGATATGCCCGATGGTGCAACTGAATCCCTCAAACCAAGGCTCTGATACCAACTTGTAAAACCCAAAATTTTCAAATAATTTTTCACATTTTAAAAACACACTTTCATTCATAACTATTATAAAAATGTCAATGTATCACATATCAATCCATAGAAACACGACCCAAGATCATAATTTGTAAAACTCCTCATGTGTGTACTGATCATGCCGGCGCCTTCCCGTGATCCTCACTGCTACCTGAAACACATAACACAACACTGTAAGCATAAATGCTTAGTGAGTTCCCAAAAATACCACATACAACACATATTAGCCATATGAGGCTATAACTCTGTTTGACCCTCTGGTCAATGTGTCTCAGTGGAACCCTCCAGTCCCATAACTCTGTGGACCCTCTGGTCCTAACTTTGTGGACCTTTCGGTCCTAACTCTGTAAACTCTGAATCATACACAGCACAAATCACATAGAAATCACATCATACAAAAACATACAAGGTACGCTGTCACATAACTCTAATTACCACTCTTTGGTAAAGTATAGTGAGAAGACTCACCCCGGGTAACTCAGTAATCTCGAGCTCGGTAAAAATCCGGTCTAGCCTCCGCTTAATCATATGAAATAAACACTCTTAATCAATACAACTATCAAGGCTAGACTATTCCCTCTCTTAGTACTCTTAGAAGGGTAAAAGACCATTTTACCCCTCTCATGGCTCAAAGACCCTACAGTTGACAAAACCCTAAAAGTCAACAAAAGTCAACCCTCCGGGTTACGCTGCGCGTACCAAACCTGTATGTTGGGCGTACCCGACGACCTCACAGAAACGGGGTATGCGACCCCTTACTCCGTGCGTACTAGGATTACGCCCCACGTAACTCCCAGTTTCAGACTCCTAAGCTTTTGGGGTCTTAAATAGTTAAGACGCACGTCCAACTTCTAGATCTGACCATTTCTAAGCCTTTTAATTCATAAAGTTGGTGACTTTCAGCCTTTGCATGGCTGGACAAGTCACTAACACCCATAATATTCCATTTCCAACCCTAGAAAAGCTCATAACTCAAGCATGACCCCATAACAACGACCAAGTTGGGATTTTTATGGATCTATAACACAAATATCACTGAAATGGGACAGATCTAGGTCCATGGAGTCCATTACACTCATAAAGTCTCCACCTTTGGGACTTTTAACCCTAGAAATGGTCCATGCAACACCAAACCAAAATAAAGAGGAAAGTTTTGAACTTTATACCTTTAGATGAAGCTCCTTCCTTTGAAGATCTCAGATCCAAACTTGCACTTCAAGCCCTAGCTTCCACAAGCTCCTCTCCTTCTTCTTCACTAACACACCAAGGCACTTTTAGCTCAAAAAACTCACACACAAGCTAAAGGACGAAGGAAGGCTCTCATAGGGTTCCACTCTTTGATATGGTGGCTGAAAATAACCCTTAGCATCCCGTATATGGTGCACAAGCCAAATATTAGGGTTTGCATCTCGGCCCTCTACGCCCAGCGTACCTAGGCGAGTCCGCGTCCAAATGAAGCGCATGAGTACACGTAGTGTACTCCCCAGTACACCCAACATAATCATTTGCTACAAAACTCACTCAAGGGATAATCTTGACAAATTGAAAAAAGAGAAGGGTTAAATAGCTTTACCTGAATTTCGGGATGTTACAATCAACTAGAAATTCTTCGAATTCTTGATTCTTAAATTCCAGCCCATTATCACTCTTGATGTTTCTAACCATCTTTGTAGTTGAAGCTCCACCTGCTTTATAAACACTTTGAGCTTAGGAGTCGCCTCTGATTTCTGTTTAAGAAAGAACACCCAAGTGAATCGTGAAAAGTCATCTACAATAACCAAAATGTACTTACTACCATCGATGCTTTCGATGGCTGAAGGACCGCACAAGTCGATGCGTAGAAGTTCAAGTGGTTTAATAATCTTTGTGTTAACACGTGTAGGATGATTCTTTCGGCATTGCTTTCGCATTTCGCATGCAACACCCAAGTGCTCCTTATCAAATTTGAGAAGAGGAAGTCTTCGTACATGATCACCTATAACTAACTTATTGATATCCTTAAAGTTGAGATGTGAGAGCCTTCGGTGCCAGATCCAACTTTTGTCAGAGTTCACTTTTGATAAAATACATACGACTGGATTTCCTCAAATAGGGTTAAGATTTAAAGGATACATCTTTCCTTTTTGCATGGATTTCAATAAGACAGTCTTCGTATTCTTTTCGACAATCTCATAACCTTCATCATCAAATGAAACTTTTCATCTAGTTCCCAGAACTAGTTGAGAAATGCTGATGAGATTGTGTTGTAGCCCTTCAATGTATGCAACCTTCCTGATTGAAAATTTTCTTTTTGTGATCATTCCATAGCCTTTGATTGTGCCATATGAATTGTTCCCGTATTTGACACATCCACCATCCTTAAGGGACCGAAACTCCCTTAGCTCTTCCTTCCTGTCATGTGACGTGAGCAGCCACTATCAATGTACCATTCGTCGTCGAACTAGTCGTCACTTATAACCTGCAGAATTTAAGCATATTTAGGAATCCAAAGTTTCTTGGGTCCTCGTGAGTCTTTTACTGGACAAGGAATTGCAACAGAGAGATCAACCATATATGTTCTCTTTATTAACATGGTTTCATCTTTTCGTTTAATGGTAAAAACTTTGATTTTGGTATTTTCTTGATTTGATTTACCTACAACTGACTTTTTTCTTTTTCTTAGATTTTTAGTTGACTATGTCTTTAGATTCCTAAGGTTAGCTAACGTCTTTTTTACAAGAAGTTCAGGATGCGAGACTAGCTTTCCCTTTCCTTTGATATCCTTAACTGGATTTGGCTTCGGTTGTTGGTTGACTTTAGGGCCGAAGCTTGGTTTTCGGTTCATATTCCTGCTTGATTTTGTACTGAAACTGTCTCTTCTGTTTGTTGGTCTGCAAGACTGACAGTGAGTGCATGGAGCTTTGTTCGTCTGAGGGCTTGCTTTTTCCTCTGGATTCGACACTTTGTGGACGTAATTAGCATTATGGGAATTCCAGAACTGCTTTCTCTCTTTGAGATTCTTCTGATACCTTCTGTTCCTTTGATGTGATTTCTCAACAAGTTGTTATTGAGATTTGTGAATATTTACCCTTGGTTTCGGATTTTCTTCATAAACTTCTCTTGGCGATGATTCTCCAGATGTTTTTTCCGTTTCGCCTGGAATTTCTTTAGTACCACTCGTACTTGGCTTGTCAAAGCTTGAAGGCTTGTTAAGAGGTTCAACTACATATCTACCGTTGACTCTCCACGAGGTTTGCTCCGACACACCTACTGTTTCGTCTGCATTGTCAATGGGAGCTGACCAGAAAAAGTTATCACGCCCATCAACATTGTCTTCATCAACCCAAGAAGTCGGTTCAGCTGTTTGCTTCTTGGTAACTCTAGTGGTGCTAGTGGTGGTATGGACTTGATTGGGTACTGTTTGTACCTTTTTGAATACTACAACCTTTTCTTTAAGGACTTTTGACTTGTCCTTTGACATACGAGCGAAAGCAACTGAGTTTTCGGATATGAGAGGTTTTGCTGGTTTGGGTTCGCTTTTGAGGAATTCAGAGCAGTCAACCTCATCCTCTACAAAATTTCACTCATGTCAGTGTCCTCATCAAACTTAGAAGAATTTTCCACATTCATCTTATTTCTAAACTTAATTTGGTACTCGATGAGTCAAATTTTTGCATGGTTTCGGTCTTTATGTTCAATTTGTCATTTTCGTCCAACAAATTCCTAAGCATGTTCTTATGGTCTTTGGACTTTATAAAGGCCTCAATTTTGTGACGACCTATCCTGTAAGCATCTGAAACCTCATCTGATGATACAACTGATTCACAATTGTAGCAATCTACATCCACTTCATCCTCCTTAAATTCAATAAATGGCAAGATCATTTTGTGAACCTTTTTGCCAATATCACAATTTAAGTGCAACCGAGTAATATTAGAGTGAAGGCGTTTAGCTATTAAGCAAAAAATATTTTGTTGTTTTAAAAACTTTAGATTGTCTCGCTGTACATAAATCAACTTATCTCTCGTTCTAACTAACTCTAACTCCGTCTTCTTGATCCACATCCTTTGCTCCTCACTCTTTGATGTCGCCCTGCTAAGTTGATAGGTTAAGTTAGCGTTTGAGAGGCGAGTTTGCATTAGGCTTCAACTTAAACTAGAAAACTTAAATTTTAATTCGTTTAATTCCTTTTCATAGTTTGTTACAAGTATTTTAAGTGATTTGAGAATAGATTGTACCTTCTTGATCAACTGATCACAGTCGTTGATCCTTTCACTCACAGGCTTGGCCGTGAAACACTTATCCTCCTTCTGATTCGCCTCATCATGCTCACCTTCGGTTGTATAACCCCTCATTTGTGACACTCCAACTGTCACCATCACGCATCTCCCAGCGAAATCAGTGCTACCTTCTTTTGCCACAAATGCCCTACCATGCGAGGGTTTACGTACCTCCTCATCTTATGAGTCTGTAGACCAAACTTCCACACCACCGAACTCATCATCGATGACATTCTCCTAGACAATCAAAGCATTCATTGAACAGTTAGGAGCTTTCTTCTTCTTTATCTCGTCCTGCTTTCGTATATAATATGCTTCATCATCTTCACCCTTCTTCTTCTCTGACATCTTTCTTAACATGCAGTCTTTGACAAAGTGGTTTTTGCCATGGCAGAAATTACAATCATATTTGGAGTCTCCCACCAGTTTTCTCTCCTTCTTCTCTTCATATTTCGGAGGACTGCTTTTCTTATCATCTTTCACTTTATATGAGCATCTTCTTCTCTTGTCAGATCGCATTCTGACATCTCTGATTCCTCTTCATCTTCTGGCACATTCTTCACCTTAGAGAGAAGGGCCAAGGATCCCATGCCGGACACCACTTTCACTTATTTTGTCACAACACTTTCATGGGATTTGAGAATACCCATCATCTTTTCCAGGGAATAGGACTTAAAATGCTCATGAGCCTTCACAGTTGATGCCACAGCCATCCATTCGGGTCTTAAACCATTCAAAAATGTGACCTTCTGTTCGATCACTTCTCTTCCAATACCGTGCTTGATCATTTTGCTTAGAAGATGGTTGAAACGATCGAAAGCCTGAATGAGTTTTTCATCCGGCTTTTGTTGGAAGGCACCGACCTCTAAGAGCAATATAGTTTGGATGGAGTGTTCTAGGTCTTCATCAGTTGAATATAACTCTTTGAGTCTATCTTATATCTCTTTTGCTGTGGTGCATAGGCTTACAAGAAGAAACATATCGGACTTCAAAGCAACCTTATCATTCTCATGGATTTTATGTTGCACTATAACTTTTCTTTTTCGTCTTGAGGAATCTTCTCCACGTCAGTCAAGAGTTGATTGTAATCCTTTTGAGTCTTTATTATTCTATTTGTTACAGAATGAACAAAAGGACCCAACGTTATTGCTTCCCATATAAAATAGCAATTATCTTCAAAACCGAGGATGTAGTCTTCATAGTGATGAGTCCACACTTCATAATATTGAGTGTAAAGAATAGGAATTCTAGTTCTGAATCCAGTGCTGTTGGAGATATTGATTGGATTGGTTTGAGAATCGTTAAGAGACATGATGACCTTTTTAGATATCTGCTAAGAATCAGACTTGTAAAAAAAATTGAATTAGGGTTTTATCAAGATTAAGAAACAACGTCAATGAAGATATGACGGTTCCTATAGATTCGATAAAAGCGGAAACCCTAGAATCATTCTTCCAACAGAAGAGATGCGTATTTATTACACAGTCTCCTGCCCTGATACCAATTGATGAGAATTAAACTCTCTAAGATCGATATATTCAGCAGATAATAATGAATAACGACAGGAACAGAAAACGATGAACATAATAATAAATCAAACGTATGTCGAATAATTAATATGCTCTATCTCGGAAGAATTCAATGTGAATTGCTACTTTAGAGATAGGCTAGGGTTACGATACGATAAGCAAAAGTAATTCTCAAAAGCATTAACAATATAATGCATGCATGCACTATATGTATAAACTCTAAAACTAAACACGGCTGGACAGGCCCAATCCGCGAGTACAAATGGACCGAACATCAAATCCCAATGACGCAACCCTGTAGACTCAACATATGTTATTTGATAAATCAACCAAGAATTAGAAACATTATTAAACAAACATATTATGTATATTAATTTTGGTTTATGATTGTTGATGTTCTAGGGTTAGTTTGGTGTTATAATTCTGCTTTATGCCAATATCTGGGTTGGTTGGTGTCATTTAAGATGGGGTAGGGGTCCAGAACTTGATAAAGTGTTATCCATTTCATGTATTACTGTAGTTCAATATGCAATTGCTTACTTTCTTTAGAAACTAGTGACCTCATTCCACAAAATCTAAAGAATTTGTTGAAATATAATGTTGGATGTTTCCTTAATTGTTATGGTTTTGCTTTGAATGACTTAGGCAGGGTAACTAAAGCAGACCTACGTCTGTATAGCGATCTAACTGGTTTGTTTTCTATGTGTAGAAAATACTACTCATTTTCAGGGTAACTAAAGCAGAAATGCGTCTAGATTTGAAGTTTTGTTATATCTTTGGAAGACTGTTAGCAACTAAAATGCTAGCTAGGACTCTGTTTTTCTTTATGTTACATATATCAGATTTGGATAGTTTTTCTGTTTATGTATTTATGTATCTTCATGTTACTAAATCCTGTCTCATTTGGAATGAGACAATAAAGTTGATTTATAAGATTATATAGAGGAGTGCTCTTTGCAGTAATGCTCTTGTTATGTTTCCAATATTGTTGGTATTTTTCCATCAACCCTCTATTATCTGCATTCTTAAATTTCTGATGTGAACACTGTTTGGTTGTCTTAATGTCAATCGTTAGTAACCCTATTTTTCTTTCTTGTTTCCTATTACATGTGTTTCGTTTCTCCAATTTTGTTTAATTTTATTCTCTTAATACTAGAGATGAGATTAAAAGTGGTCAGTCATTTGATGTAATCATTGGTGAAGGCAAGGTTTTGCATCTTTAACAGGCATAAACTACTTTGCTACAATGAGATATGTTTGTTTCGCTTATTAATGATATAACTAAGTAAATTTCTTGTTACTCAGGCCTGTCTTGGTGAATAAAATAAGGAAACAAAGTAATCATTTTAGATGGTTTTTTATAGCATTTTAGGCAGGGTAACTAAAGTAGACCTACGTTTGTATAGTGTTGATATACTGTGAATGCCCTCGAGAGTAGTCTGATGCAACAGGGGTTTTGAAAATGAGTGAATATTAAACATCCAATCTCTTGTTGGTGAATACTTTTGTCCTGTTTGTCATACGCATGAAGCACTCCAAACACAATGCACTCATTTATACTGTAAGTCTTGTCTGACATATGTTGTACGCAGTACTCAGGCTTGCCCTCATGATGGATACTTGGTAACCGAATCTGGTTCAAAGGTAAATTTTTTGTTATTATTCTTGCATTAATTGACTTGTGATTATAAAATTTTATGTTAATCCTTGTTTCAGCCACTCATGGAATCTAACAAGGCATTGGCAGAAACCATTGGGAAAACCAATGTGCAATATGCTGATGGTGTTACAGTTCCCAAAAGAAGCAGACAGTTTTTTTGGAGAGATGGTGTGGAAATGTGCAAGACTTCTTCATAGCTTCCTCTTCGGGTAATATTCTTATAAACTCAACATATTTTCATTTTTGCCCTTGCAGATTTGAAATTTTTTGTTTTGCTTAAGGGCATTGAATCTAGGGTTTTCTATACCCTTTTATGGCTTGTTTAGTTGAGTATAGTGTCCCATTGACTGCTAAACTCTAGATCTGGACCTTTTCATCTCGAGAGAGACTGAACGATTATGCTTTTTGTGGTTCTATGGAGGAAATGGACATAGGTTACCAGGTTAGAAGGGATTTCACCAAAATAAGCCTTGGGTGCAATGCATGTGTAGCAAGATTCAACCTTTATGTGGTTATTGGTCATGGGGAAGTCAGATCTTTAGATTAGAGAAGCAGATCTGACCTCATGAGGTCAGATGAGTGTTGTCATGGGAGCAACTCGCCGAGTTCATAAGTGGTCTTGACGAGTCGAGTCTGGGTTGCCCCACGATTCGTTTCTAAGTAACCCGGCGAGTGGAGAGGGAACTCATCGTGCCAAGTGAGGCGTAGAAGAATTCAGAGGACCAGTGTGGACTCGCCGAGTCGCCCGAGTGCAATCGACGAGTCTGGTCAAAGTTTGACCGTTGACTTCGTTGACTTTTAGGGATTAGTCAATGCTTGGACTTTTGAGCCATTATAGGGGTAGAATTGTCTTTTACCCTTCTTAGAGAACTTATAGGGGAATTAGTCTAGCCTTAGAAAGTCATATTGATTAGGTGGTGACTAGTTTAGTATTTCCGAGTTCGAGATTCTTCGAGATTTCCTGAGGTGAGTCTTCTCACTATACTTTATGTTGAGTGGTAATTAGAGTTATGTGATAGAGTATCTTGTATGCTATTTATGTGATGTGTTGCACCACATTATATATATATTTGATTTATGTTATGTGTATATCAGAGTTTACAGAGTTAGGACTGGAAGGTCCACTGAGTTAGGACCAGAGGGTCCACAGACTTAGGGCCAGAGGGCCCATAGAGTTATAGCCTCGAGTGGATATTATGTGTTATATTTGGTATTTTGGGGAACTCACTAAGCATTTATGCTTATAGTGTTGTGTTATGTGTTTCACGTACCAGTGAGGATCGCGGGAAGGCGCCGACATGATCAGTACACACATGAGGAGTTTTTATACATGTTGATCTTGGGTTGTGTTTCTATGGATTGATATGTGATACAATGAGAATTTTTTAATAATATTTATGAATGAATGTATGTTTTTAAAAATGTGAAAATTTTTTTCGAAAAATTACGGTGTTACAAGTTGGTATCAAAGCCTTGGTTTGAGGGATTCAGATGCTCCTTCGAGCGCATTTGAACTCAAACCGAGGATTTGAGGAATTTTTTGAAATGAAACAATTTTTTTTCTAAAAGAGTAAAAAGATTTTGAAAAGAACAGAGCAGAGCAGTGTGTACGATCAACCAGCGCCCGAACGGTGATTTCCCAAAATAACCTTATATTATGTGTTATGAGATATGAGATAATATGTTATGCATGCTAGAGTAGGCTAGGTATTCTTATTAGGACTAGAGTGGCCTGATTTGTGATGCCTTAGCCTAGGGGTTTTGTTGCTAGGAAATGCTTGAGAGTGAGTAGATAGCAGCGAGGAGCTTATGAGAGATCTGCTAGAGAGTAGACTACGCATAGTGAGAGTAGAGTACTTGGGATTTGGGATCCTAGGAAGAGGACTTGGGGTGAATACTGATGCGGTGTGGACGGTAGTATTTGGCCCGTACAACTGAAGACACCGGAGCAGTGCGCAGCCCAAGTAAGAATTGTTGGGATACCAGTGAACGAGTAGGGTTGAGCTATCGAGTGTGAGTATACATGTTCATGTCCAGAGCATTTGAGGCTCTGTTTCGCGCTGAACTAGCTTCGCTTGGGAGCGAAGGACTGGTGGAAGTGTGTGATGGCGCACTTTTCGTCTGCTGAGCTTGCCACGGTGACCTGGGAGAGGTTCACCGCTATGTTCCGTGATGAGTACGTTCCCCCGGTGGAGAGGGAATGTTTGGCCCATGAGTTTCTGACCCTTAAGCAGGGTACTGAGTCTGTTACTGTGATCACCAGGATGTTCCATAAGAGGGCGATGTTCTGCCCTGAGCAGGCACGTATGAGTCGGTATTTGAGTATTTTGAGGAGAGACATATGAGAGTTTGTGGCGAACTCGTCGTACCGGACATTTGTTGAGCTCCAGGAAAATGCTCGAAAGAGGGAGATAGAGTTGGAGACTCAAGATATGGAGGATGCGGAGTCTCAGGGGAGGGATCGGTGACCGGCTCAGTCGCAGCCGGCAGCCAAGCGGCCAAGCACGCCGATTCGAGATCAGGGAACCAGAAGGGCCGCATTTGTAGCAAGTGCGGAAAGGGTCATGAGGGATTGTGTAGAGTAGGGTATTGCTACAAGTGTGGCAAGGAGGGGAATATGGCCAAGGATTGCCCCAAGGGGTTTGCATTCTGTTTTCACTACAACCAGACCGGACACCGGAAGGCCGAGTGTCCGCAGCTGTGGGGATCAGCACAGGGAGCATTGCAGGGATCTGCCCCTGCTGCTGTTCGAGCTACCGAGAGTCGGCCGGTGAAGGCCGAGGCACCGAAGGCACGACGGAGAGCCTTCCAGTTGACCGCGGAGGAGGTCTGTACAACTCCCGATGTTGTGGCTGGTATGTATTCTTTCATGTCTTTATTATGATGTTTGAGATATTGTGCTTATATTATGATGTGTGTATGTACTTTTCTTGTGAGTTCTGTACCTGCTATTCGTCGAGAGGCATTGATTTGACCTTTGCGAGTTTCCATAGCTGACGAGTTAGCGGTGTATGCCACCGATGTGATTCAGGGATGTGTACTTGAGATCTTTGCAGTTGAGTTTCCGATTGATTTGGTTCTGATTGCGATGGGGGATGTTTGTGTCATCGTGGTCATGGACTGGTTGAGCAGATTAAAGCGGTTATCGACTGCGAGCGACAGCTGGTGACCATAATAGACCCTAGTGGGGGAGTTCTTACGGTGTACAGCGAGGGAACCCGTTCAGGGTCAGCGTTCGGTTCGGCTGCCAGAGCAAGGCAGAGTCTACAGTAGGGTTGTAGTGGGTTTGTGGCTTACATGATGGATACAAGGATTGATGCGGAGAGACCGAGATCGGTTGATGAGGTTCCAATAGTGCGTCAGTTCCCAGGTGTTTTCCTCGAGGAGTTTCCGGGTGTGCCTCCTGAGAGGCAGGTAGAGCTCCGTATCGGTTTGGTTCTGGGGGCAGCACCTATCGCCAAGGCGCCTTATCGCCTTGCGCCTCCAGAGATGAAGGAGTTATCCTCGCAACTTCAGGAGCTGTTGGGTAAGGGGTTTATTCGGCCGAGTAGCTCGCCGTGGGGAGCGCAAATCCTTTTTTGTCAAGAAAAAGGATGGTTCACACCGGATGTGCATTGATTACCTGGAGTTGAACAAGTTGACGGTTAAGAACCATTACCCCTTGCCGAGGATCTACGATTTGTTTGATCAGTTACAGGGAGCGTCTTGGTTCTCCAAGATTTATCTGGGATCTGGATATCATTAGATGAGAGTGCGCGATGAGGATATCCAGAAGACAGCATTCGGGACTCGTTATGGGCATTACGAGTTCGTGGTGATGCATTTCGGGCTCACCAATGCACCGGTGGCATTCAAGATCAAGAGATCAACATGAGGAGCATTTGAGGGAGATCCTCAGAGTTCTGTGATCAGAGAGGCTTTACGCCAAATTCTCCAAGTGTGATTTTTTGTTACGAGAGGTCTAGTTCCTGGGGCATCTCATTAACCAGAACGGGATATTGGTCGATCCGGCCAAGATTGAAGCGGTGATGAGTTGGAAGGTGCCGAGATCCCCCTCAGAGATCAGGAGTTTTCTGGGGTTGGCCGACTATTATCGGAGATTTATCAGAGATTTCTCCAAGATTGTTGTTCCTCTCACCAGGTTGACCCGGAAGGGCGTAACATTTAGTTGGGGCCCAGAGTAGCAGGCCTCATTCGAGACACTTCGCCAGAGATTATGCGAAGCCCTACTATTAGCCCTTCTTGAGGGGATGGAGGATTTTGTGGTGTATAGTGACACGTCGATATCAGGATTGGGTGCGGTGCTGATGCAGAGAGGTCATGTGATAGCATACGCATCGAGGCAGTTGAAGCCTCATTAGACGAGATATCCCACTCACGATCTGGAATTGGGGGCTGTGGTGTTCGCCCTCAAGATCTGGCATCATTATTTGTATGGGGTCTGGTGTACCATATACACGGATCATAAGAGCTCGAAGTATCTGATGGATCAGCCTAACCTGAATATGCGCCAGAGGAGATGGTTGGATGTGGTAAAGGATTATGAGTGTGAGATCCTATACCACCTGGACAAGGCTAATGTTGTAGCCGATGCCCTAAGTCACAGGGCGGAGAGTGCCCCGATACGAGATGTTTGTTTGAGATTGACAATGATGACTCCGGTGTTGGACACCATTCGGGAGGCCCAGGTAGAGGCCATGAGACCGGAGAACCGTAAAAGAGAGCGGGTGATCGGGTAGATATCTGAGTTCGTTGCCGATAGCCGTTGGCTTATGAAATTTCAGGGTCGGATTTGGGTGCCTTTTGAAGGCGGGGCACGTACCATTATGATGGAGGAGGGGCATAGATCGAGGTTCTCGATCCATCCTGGGGCCACTAAGATGTATTTGGACCTGAAGAGGGAGTATTGGTGGCCCTGTATGAAGAGGGTTGTTGCGTGGTTCCTAGAGAGGTGCTTGAACTGTCGCAGGGTGAAGGATGAGCACCAGCGTCCGTATGGCAAGTTGCAACCACTTGAGGTTCTCAAGTGGAAGTGGGAACATATTTCCATTGATTTTATCACCAAATTGTCGAGGACTGCGAGGGGTGTCTATGCAATTTGGGTGATTGTTGACCGGCTGACGAAGAGCACTCACTTTCTTGCTATTAGTGAGAGCTCTTCTGCTGAGAGGCTGGCAGAGTTATATATGAGAGAGGTGGTATCGTGGCATGGATTACCGATCTCGATCGTGTCAGATTGAGATGTGTGTTTCACTTCCAGATTTTGGAAGAAATTCCATGAGGAGTTGGGTACGAGGCTGCA
Organism: Lactuca serriola; assembly: GCF_051521515.1. Lineage (NCBI taxonomy): Eukaryota > Viridiplantae > Streptophyta > Magnoliopsida > Asterales > Asteraceae > Lactuca > Lactuca serriola. The sequence goes on from NC_136416.1 coordinate 214,089,195, forward strand.
TTTTAGTACCGCATACCACCCACAGACGGATGGTCAGAGTGAGCGGACGATTCAGACACTCGAAGACATGCTGCGAGCATGTGTGTTGGACTTCGGAGGAAGTTGGGACACGTTTTTGCCATTGGCTGAGTTTTTTTATAACAACAGCCTTCATTCGAGTATTGGCATGCCTCCCTTTGAGTTGTTGTACGAGAGGAGGTGTCGGACTCCCATATGCTGGGAAGAGGTCGGGCAGCGATTGATGGGCAACACTGAGTTAGTGCTTCAGATGACTGAGCAGATACAACAGGTGAGACAGAGGTTGTTGATAGCTCAGAGTCGCTAGAAGACTTATGCGGATAGGAGACGATCTGAGCTTGAGTTTTAGGTGGGGGATTTCGTACTCCTGAAGGTATCTCCGTGGAAATGAGTGATCCGATTCAGGAAGAGGGGAAAGCTGGGGCCCCGGTACATCGGTCCGTTCAGGGTGACTACGAGGGTAGTCAGAGTAGCATATCGTCTGGAGCTACTTGCGGAGTTGAACCAGATCCATGATACCTTCCACGTGTCTCAGTTGAGGAAGTGTATTGCCGATGAGTCGGCAATGGTACCATTGGAGGATATTCAGGTGGATGCCAGCCTAAATCATGTTGAGAGGCCAGTTGCGATTGTGGATCAGAAGATCAAGGTTCTGAGGAACAAGGAGGTGCCTCTGGTGCAGGTCCAATAGCAACATCGGAGAGGGTCCGAGCTGACTTGGGAGCCGGAGTTGGAGATGCGTGAGCAGCGTCTAGAGTTTCTTGCATGTTAAGACTTCGAGGGCGAAGTCTGATTCTAGTGGGGGAGAATTGTAACATCCGGATTTCCAGGAGAAAGTGTTTCTAGAAAGGGGAGGTCAAGAAGATTGCATTTCAGTGGGTTTTCAGCTTGGATCATCAGTTTTGAGGTAGGTATTCGATCCTATTCTTCTGTGTTGCTTAAGGGCATTGAATCTAGGGTTTTCTACACCCTTTTATGGCTTGTTTAGTTGAGTATAGTGTCCCTTTAACTGCTAAACTCTAGATCTGGACCTATTGAGGTCTAGAGAGCCTGAACCATTTTGCTTTTTGTGGTTCTATGGAGGAAATGGACATAGGTTTCCATGTTAGAAGGGATTTCACCAAAATAAGCCTTGGGTGCAATGCATGTGTAGGGTTTCAAAGCACTCCATGGATGATGGCAATGGGCCCCTTTGATGAATTCTAGGTTAAAAGCCCAAGACTTGTCTTTTCCCTATAAATAGTCATGTATTATTCACAATTAGGGTTAAGAGAGTGAGGCAAAATGTAGCCGCCACGTGAGGTTTCTTATGTAGTGTTAGATTCTTTAGTCTATACTTTAAGTGTAATTTATTCCTCATATTTCAATAAATCGAGTGATCATTCGACATAATCTTCATTATTGTGTTTGTTCTTATTTTCCGCATCTTGTTCATCAAATCTCAATTAGGGTTTTAATCCCAACAAGTGGTATCAGAGCAGGTCTTTGAAAATCTATTGATTTTTGAAGTATCGGTTCTTGATTTGATGATTTTCTGCACAAGTTACTGAAGATTATTGGTGTTTTGGTGGTTTGGAATCAAAGATTCTTGTTCAAGAAACTGTTCATGGAGATTTATGAATTATGCTACTGTTCATCTGGGTATTATTTCAATCCAAATCTTATTTTGTTCATATTCTCTATTGGATCTGATTGATTTTTTTTATACTAAATCAGTCGATTGCCCCGTAAATCAATTTCTTTTGATTTGGGCCAAAGTTTTTGCTCATTACTGTTCATGATTTTTTTGAGCCCTAATATCATATCACGGAGTTTCCATTTGCGTCATTTGCTTTTGTATCTCTTTTGTTCGCTACATCCATTTGTTCGACCACTCATGGTTTGTCTCAATTAACAATCGATGATTATGTCTTGATCGACTGAAGATATTAATATTCTTGATAAGTTACTGTTCGTCAAACATTATCGTTATTGTTCATATGATTCAATTTGAAGCCCAAATCACTTTCTGTGTAATCGATTCAAGCTCCTTCTGAATCGCGATTCTCGTGATGTCGATCTTTCATCATATCTATTCTTCATTTAATTGATTTATGTTTTACAATCGAATCATTTTCATCTTCAAAATCAGTTAGCGATTCGTGGATTTATTCAGAATTGTCATTCGATGTTTTTGAGTTTAAAGAACAGATGAAGTATTATCAAGAACAGATGAAGATGGTGATAAATTCGATTGAAGTGGTGTTTGATCTTTAAATCGATTTGTGAAAATCAATTTGGTGTTTGTCAAGTATTGGGTTTGATGGCCAACGTTTTTGAAGATTAAATAAAGGAATCTGGTTTGATTTACGATTTGGAGACTAAATCGAAATTGTGAAAATTTTGTTTCAATTCGCAACGATGATGAAATTGAATGCTTGGAATTGGAACGCAGGCGATCAGAATGAAGGGTGTCTATTTATGATCGGAACGAATGGTTATGAACGCAATCAAAATGAAGGAATCGGAACAGATACATTTTTCCGTATCTCGATGTGAAAAGTCAAACCAGAAAAAGTCAAAATTAACTGTGAATTGGGTGGAACTATGAACGATTGTCCTGCGACCCCTCAAACATTAGGAGAAAACGAACCTATGGTATAATCAACAGACTTGGAATGAACCTGGATCGAACTTGAGTTCGGTTGGTAGCTCTTGGAACGAACCTCGATCTTGGGTTCGCGTGTTTATACTGGGATTGAAATAGGAGATGAACCGAAAGTGAACCTGTGATTCGGCTTGGCTAAGGTTTCGCTCCTTATTCTAATCGTGATGCTCGGTTTTGCTTTTGTATCAATGAAACTGGGTTCGGTTGTTAATGGTTGGAGCGAACGAAGGATGAACCGAAAGCGAAAGGAGTTTCGCCTGATGAAGGTTGATATGGAAATAAGAAACGAACCGAACGTTCGGTTGTGTTCGCGTGAATAAATGGCGGTCTTGAAACGAACTTAGGTTCGGTTGCTTGTACTTGAAACGAAAGTATGATTTGCGTGTATTAATTTTGGGGTCTCGCATTTGTTCCAGTCGCGCATTTCTTTTATCAGGCGTCTAAATTGGGGAAGAAGATATCAAGTTACATTAATGGTCCCTGAAACTTCATCGAAATGACACTTCTGGTCCCTATTGTTTTCACTTCTTGGCGATTATGGACGATTTCCAGATTTTGTCAGAAATAAAGGGGAGTATTGATGCAGAATTACAATTTCAGTCCCTATTTTTCAGCAAGTGACAATTTCAGCCCATTTTTCGAAAAATTTGCAATTTTAAGGGCTGGTGAACAGTTTTAGATTTTTCAACGCTCATATTTTTTCGTGAACAGAAAAATAAAGATTCCATCAAGTCTTGGCGGTTCGGAAAGTCGTTTTTTTTATAATGTCAAATTTTCACGATTTTTTTTCGGATTTTATACTTCATTGTGTATATCTTTCTGTCGCGGGGGAGCATAGTAAATTTTTATCCATTCAAGATCATTCTCATGACCATTTGAAGGCTTTATAATCATGTTTTTGATTATAAATCGGGGGAGATTTTGGTATGGCCATTCGAAATTGGATTTGTGACTTTTCAAAGTTGAAGATTTTTGATAAAGCTTGTGGGAAAATTATGAAGGTAGCTTTTACAACAGAAGTTCTTCATCGAGCTCTACTAAAGTTTTTAAAGAGAAGTATCCTTTACAGCGGAAGTTTTTCATCGAGCTCTGCTAAGGACTTGTTATATCTCCGACTTCTTGTATTTTCTTGATCAAGTGGCGTTACGAATCTTAAAGTTTGGGTTGTTAACATGATATTTTTTTGATGGCTTATATCATTAGCTTATTTGAAGATCATTGTGACTTGGAGGTGGAGCTCTTCAAAGACAAGAAGTGATTCAGTTTCTTTGTTCTGAAATAGGTTTTATGGCGGGTTTGGTTTTCATGAAGATTCTTTGGGATTACATTCGAAAATGAAGTTTAAAGACATTACTTCAGTGCTTGATTTATATATCCTAGGGCCCGTGTTTGAAGACTATTGAAGAATCAAGATTCGTGGATTGCTTCATATATTCCTCGTTGCAGATCTTTTTATTTGCTAGATGCTTGTTTTGGAAGTTAAAGCATTGTCATCCATTCCATACTTTGAGGGGGAGATTGTAGGGTTTCAAAGCACTCCATGGATGATGGCAATGGGCCCCTTTGTTGAATTCTAGGTTAAAAGCCCAAGACTTGTCTTTTCCCTATAAATAGTCATGTATTATTCACAATTAGGGTTAAGAGAGTGAGGCAAAATGTAGCCACCACGTAAGGTTTCTTATGTAGTGTTAGATTCTTTAGTCTATACTTTAAGTGTAATTTATTCCTCATATTTCAATAAATCGAGTGATCATTCGACATAATCTTCATTATTGTGTTTGTTCTTATTTTCCGCATCTTGTTCATCAAATCTCAATTAGGGTTTTAATCCCAACAGCATGTGTAGCAAGATTTGACCTTTATGTGGTTATTGTTCATGGGGAAGTCAGATCTATAGATTAGAGAAGCAGATCTGACCTCAGTAGGTCAGATGAATGTTGTCATGGGAGCAACTCGCCGAGTTCATAAGTGGAGTCGACGAGTCGAGTCGGGGTTGCCCTGCGATTCGTTGCTGAGTAACCCGACGAATGGAGAGGTAACTCGTCGTGCCAAGTGACGCTTAGAAGGATTCAGAGGACCAGTGTGGACTCGCCGAGTCACCCGAGTGCACTCGACGAGTCTAGTCAAAGTTTGACCGTTGACTTTTAGGGATTAGTCAATGCTTGGACTTTTGAGCCATTATAGGGGTAGAATTGTCTTTTACCCTTCTTAGAGAACTTATAGGGGAATTAGTCTAGCCTTTGAAAGTCATATTGATTAGAGTAATTATTTATGTGATTAGGTGGTGACTAGTTTAGTATTTCCGAGTTCGAGATTCTTCGAGATTTCCTGAGGTGAGTCTTCTCACTATACTTTACGTTGAGTGGTAATTAGAGTTATGTGATAGAGTATCTTGTATGCTATTTATGTGATGTGTTGCACCGCATTATATGTATGTGATTTATTTTGTGTGTATATCAGAGTTACAGAGTTAGGACCAGAAGGTCCACATAGTTAGGACTAGAGGGTCCACAGAGTTATGGCCAGAGGGCCTACAGTGTTATAGCCTCAAGCGGCTATTATGTGTTATATGTGGTATTTTGGGGAACTCACTAAGCATTTATGCTTACAGTGTTGTGTTATTTGTTTCAGGTACCAGTGAGGATCGCGGGAAGGCGCCGACATGATCAGTACATCCATGAGGAGTTTTTATACATTATGATCTTGGTTTGTGTTTCTATGGATTGATATGTGATACAATGGGAATTTTTTTATAATATTTATGAATGAAAGTATGCTTTTAAAAATGTGAAAAAAATTGTTCGAAAAATTACGGTGTTACACTATCATTTTGAGAAACACAATAATGGGCCAGTATTGGCGCCATCGACCCATGGATACAATAAGAAGACTCCCCTCATAGACAAATGAGTAAACCGAATAGCACGCTGCTCCAAGATCAGCTCTGCCAATCTCCTTAATAAATTTAGTGGCACAGATTCAACATACATATCTAAATTCCTAAAATACCCCTAAGTCAAACCCTAGCCAAAAACCAAGTCAAAGTCAACTGAGTCAACTGACTTGACTTAGTGAGTATGCGGGGCGTACTCCTTATGTACGCGGGGAATACTACACAATTGACCAAAGTCGAGGAGCTGACCACGTATGCAAAACGTACCCCTTGGTACGCCCAACGTATGTGGTTGCTCACCACTTTAATCATTAAGTGCTTAATCCTTAAGCACTTACATCAAAAATCCAGATCTAGGCTAAAAAAGATGTCCTTAACCATAAAGCTTCCAACTTTATGGTTTAGCATGGCTATTAAGACCTTAGCTCCCAAAACACTAGTTTCTTTACCCATTAAGACAATCTAGCTCATGCATGCAAAGAACCTAATGACACATAACACATTATTATGACTTAACACACCCTAAAACCTCTTAAAGGACAACTAAAACGTCTTGGAGTATCTCCTACTCACAAAAATCAAGTTTGGGACAGAAAGGTGACAGATTTGAGCTAAAACTAGATCCATAAGAAATATACATCAAGGTTGAAGCTTTTTACCTCCAAAAGATGCACAATGAAGATAAAATGCTGGATCCAAAGTGTTGAGAGCAAAGCCACCACCTTGACGATCTTCCTTCACAACCATGAAAGCCCAAAATTCACTCCAAAAGCTCAAAATGCTCAAAATAGATTAGGGTTTGCATGTAACGAACGAAATTTCCAATTAAAATTTTCATTTTTAAATAACCAAACATTTCTATAAAATACGAAATCTCAGTGACAATTGTTTTCAAAATTCATAACATAAACATTTTATTTCAAATATTAGAGGGTCCCCATATAAAATGTCGGAGAGTGCACGCCGCACCATCAAGCCTTACCCTTGCCCATAGGCTTAGAAGTACCTGAAAAAAAATCAACAAACTGTAAGCTAATGCTTAGTGAGTTCCCCATAGCATACCCCACATAATCTACATAATCACATATGTTATATCAATCCCATAAATAACATAATCCATGCAAATAAACATATAAGGATGCCCTGGAAACCCTCCAGGGTCTTACTTCGGGTGCCTTGGGAACCCCCACATGGTCTTAGCCCAAAGCCTCAGGAACCCCCCGAGGACTTGACTAGTGCCTCAGGAACCCCCTAAGGTATTTACTTAGGATGCCTTGGAAAACCTCCAAGGTCTTACACACAAGTGCATCAGGAATCCCCCGAGGTCTTTCATGCAAATATCACAAAACAACTAGCATACCATATAGCATGTAACCAACTAGTATAACACATAAAACCACATTACTAGTGTATCACATATCACAAAATGGGTTGGCCTTGGTGATTTTGACCTATTGATATGGTGAGAAGACTCACCTCTGTCTACTAAATCCGAATGTTGCTCTCCTAATAGTCTGTGATCACCCGTGCTGAACAATCATACTATTAACCCACAGTTAGGGTTGAATATATCCAATTAAAGAACCCAAGTCCCACGTCCTTTCAAAATGGCCCAAAAGTCTCTCGTTGCTAATGGGCCCAAAGTCCATGTCCAAAATCATTAATATGCCTCATGGCCCAGTAAAGCCCAACCATAGCAACCATGGGCCAAAATAGATAAATTGGCTCACTAACTCAAAACATGTCCAGGCGCACTAATTGATTAAGGCCAAAAGGGCTTACAAGCCTAAAACGAGTCCAAGCCCATCTGAGTGCGTACGCCTAGCGTACCACCCTTGTACGCGCAGCGTATTGAGTCCCTGAGTTGTGCGCGCTGCATACACTAAATTACGCCCAGTATACAAGTAGATTAAGCACCTACTTCCATTAAGTACTTAATACTTTATGTACTAACGTCCAATATCATATATGAGTTTATTAAGACATCCTAAGGCATAAATTTGGCAACTTTATGCCCTTGCATGCTATATGGGACTTCAAAACTTCATTATTGACATTGGAATTTCATATAAAGCTTCAAATTCATGCATCGAGTCTAGATACCCTTCAAGATAGCACCTTTATGCATCTAGCATGCTCACAAAGCTAAGATCTAATCATTTTAGTCTCTAGAGTTGCTCAACTCTCAAGAGAAGGTCCAAAAACCAACTAAACGGACAATATGGAAAACCTTCGCTAGATCTAATGAATAAGATGGAAAGATCATGACTTTATACCTCCAGAAGCTCTTCAAAGTTATCTAGATGCAAGTTCTTGGAACACAATGCCACTCCTAAGCTTGCTCACTAACTTCTTCTTCTCAAATATGCTCCAAAATGGTCACCAACAGACTACTATGCTCCACAATCACAATGTCAAAGGAAAACTCAGGTAAAGGGACTAAATGAGGCTCAAGAGGCGGATTAGGGTTTAGCCCCAATGACTTAAGGATGCTTAAATAGGTGTCAAGACTGAAAATTAGGGTTTTGGTCGACTGTCGCGTACACCCCGCGTACGCAATACTCCTCCACCATCCTTCCTCCATAGTATGCTAAGCGTACGCTTAGGTACGCCCAACGTATAAATGGGACCATTTTTTCTAACTAAATCATTTAAAAGGGTTAAAAATGTTTACCTTATTTGGAGTGTTACAACCCTCCCCACTTGAACTAGACTTCGTCCTTGAAGTTCGTAGACCCAAACAGATCCGGGTAATGCTCTTGCATCTCATCTTCTGGCTCCCATGTCCATTCGGAGCCTTTTTGGTGCTGCCATTGCACCTTCACTAGCTTCACCTCCTTGTTACAAAGGACCTTAGTCTTTCTATCCAGAACTGCGATGGGCTTCTTGATGTAATTCAGGCTCTCATCTACCTGAATGTCCTCCAAGGTGATAAATGCCACCTCGTCAGTGATACACTTCCGAAGTTGGGACACATGAAAGGTGTTATGGAACTGAATTAGCTCGTCCGGAAGGTCCAGTCGATAAGCAACCCTACCGACTCAAGCAGAAATCCTGAACGGACCAATAAATCGGGGTCCCAACTTGCCCTTATTCCGAAACCTAATGATGCCCTTCCATGGCGACACTTATAGCGATATAAAATCTCCCACCAGAAACTCGAGGTTTGATCAAAACCGGCCAGCATAGCTTTTCTGACGGATTTTCACGACTCGCAACCTGTTGCGTACCTGCTGAATCAACTCGATGGTCTTGAGCACTAGCTCGGTGCTTCCCATGACTCGATGTCCTACCTCACTTCAACATACGTGAGTCCTTCACCTCCGACCATAAAACATCTCGAACGGGGTCGGTCGATACTAGCATGATAACTATTATTATATGAAAACTTTGCTACTTGGAGGTACATATCCCAACTCCCTCCAAAATCCAATACACATGCCCAAAGCATATCCTCAAGCGTCTGGATCGTCCGCTCGCTTTGGCTATCTATCTGGGGGTGATATGTAGTGCTGAAGTGTAACTGTGTGCCCAGTTCCTCATGGAACTTTCTCCAGAATCTGGATGTGAATCGGACATCCCGGTCAGAGACCACCAACACTGGCACCCCATGCCTAACCACAACCTCGTACACATAAATATACGCTAATTTCTCAACGGAGATGCTCTCAGAGATCAGAATAAAGTGGGTACTATTTGTCAGTCTATCCACAATAACCCATATGGCATCCACACCCCTCGCCGTCGTCGGTAACTTCGTGATGAAGTCCATGGTGATCTCTTCCTACTTCCACATAGGAAGGGGTAGTGGCTGAACCTTGGCATGAGGCCACTGATGCTTGGCCTTGACCTTCATGTAGGTCAAGCACCTCTCCACAAACCAGGCGATCTCCTGCTTCATGTAGGGCCACTAGTAGCTCAGCCTCGGATGTCTAAACATTTTTGTAGCTCTCAGATGTATAGAGAACTTGGAATTATGTGCCTCCTCCAATATCATCTGTCTCACTCCCCCAGTCATCGGTACCCACACCTGACCACATTGTTTCAAGAGTCCCCGACCAAGTCGTACAAATATAGGAAACTAACACCGAATCCACTCTATCTTCCAATTATATTTCTTCAAACCCTCCACTTGAGCCTTCTTGATCATATCTAATAGTGGAGAGACTCCCGTCATCATCACAAACGTTCCCGATCGGAGAACCTGCTGTCTTGCGGCTCAAAGCATCGATCACCACGTTGGCCTTCCCTGGATGGTATAAGTAATGGGTTATGAGCAAAAACATCATTCCTATGGTGTACATGCAAACCCTAATAGCTTTTGGATCTAGTTTGTCTAATGAACATGAAATTGAATATCCAAAGCTATAAACCCTAGATCTAGCATACAATTAATCATATTAACATAAGATTGGGGTTTAGATCTTACCTTGATTGTTATGTAGCAATAACAATCTCAAATCCTCCTTTTAATGGCTTTAGAAAGCTTAGAGTCACAAGTGTCACTCCTCTAATGGCTCACAAACACCAAGAGCAAGAGGATGAAGAATGATAAGAGAGGAGGCACCCAAAAACGTGTAGAAACCCTATGGAATTAGTTGGCCACGTTTTTGGTACCCTAGGGGTCCTTAAATAGTGAGGCCATTAGGGTTATCTAACAAGGAAACCCTAATTTGACTGCTTAGGCCCTAAGCAACCCATAGACTCCCTCCTTAGAGGCCTTGGATGATTTCTAATGGGTTTCCCCATAAAATTCGTCCACTCCATCCTTTATGGAGTCTATTAGCCCAATATTCAACTATCACACAATTGACAGTTCTAGTCCCCTTTATTTAATTAATATCTTTTAGCCACAAAATTAATTCTTGACTAATATTAATTAAACAATATTATTTCTCCTTTAATATATTATTCTCATAATATATTAATAAATCATAATTAATCCTCTCTCTCCATAATTCATCCTATCAAGTTGCTTTGGTGAAGGCAACCCAAAAGGACCATGCATAATCGGGTCAAGTACATACCAAAATAGTTATGGACTTAGACACTAATCCAACAGTGTACCACTTGGATAAGTCTAATAACTATTCTGCGTATGACTTCAGATCCTAATCTGCAATCATAGCTTTCAAAACCCGCTGTCAACTTTGATCCTATCAAAATCGTGTCCTTTAGATAAGGGATCATATATTCCTCCATTCTAGATATCGTATAGACATGAGACATGGATTTCAATCATTCTCTGTATACTGTTTCCCAATTTCCGATTTATGACGACTGGCGACAGACTATAATTGAACACATCAAATTAGTCCCGGCTTGGCCAAGCGCTTAGGTGCCATCACTAAATCATCGAGGGGCCCACAGATATTGCTTTCATCTTACTTTGGATAAAAGGAACCGATAAACTTTGATTCAATGCTTGCTTGCACTCACTCACCGAATCACACACAACAATATGTTTTATGACACCAAGTTACTGGTGCGTTTACATATTATCAATGTGTAACCGACTCGCAAGATACAACTCACAAATCTTGGTTTCAAGAATATAAGATATTATCATCTCACCAGTCACTCGTGATAAAATCCATGAAGTGATCCAAGTGAGCGTGGGTTTAATCCAATGCTCAAATCATATTCATAAGCACTCATGAACGTTGCAGCAAACATTTGCTTATGTCTAATACACTTTAGACAATCCACACACCAATTCACGATAGTCTTCATTCATACCTACTTCCAACATATGAATGACTGTGGTCCGTTCGAATAATTTGATTGTTCTGAACCAAATTAATTATCCAGGAAGTCAAAATATGCAAAGTGAAACACAAGAATAATACTAATCCCATATGGCCCCAAACTCTGGGTATAAATAAAACATTTTATTTAATCACCATATTGATTACTCATTATCTGTTGTTTCGGGTAATCAACTTTTTACTTGAATTATTACTACACTTGTCCCATGCTCTTGGCATGCACACAATGTTTACCTACGGTCCTTACTTTGTAAAATAGATCAAATGAACACATTTCCAATCATACTCATTTCACAACTCCCAATTCTTATCATAAGTATAAGAATGTCAAATTCTTGTTACTTATGCTAGATTCTAACATTTTATGCAATGATTCTTTCGTAAAGTCATAGCTCAAAATCATCAAGACTTGGCCAATCTCTATCAGAAACAATTCTATAGATACGATGTCTCTCACTCAAAGTACATTCCTTTGAACATCCTTCTTGCATAAAAGTTTCTAATCTAGACATAGATTCTCAATATCCAACTCCCAATATGGAAACATTTCCATATTTTCCATATGACAATTCATTATTAATAGAATCTTATCTATTCATAATAATTTCATCCAATACCATACTTCCAACTACTCACACGCGACCAATCCTCAGCGAGCTTTGGATCGTCCTTTGATAGTTGCTTAATTATTTTAGTCATAACCGATTCTAGTCCTTTTTCCCTCTAAATGCGCTAGACATTTGGAAAATTTTAGAATGGTCAAATATTATACCACTTGCAATCGATCCTATACCCGAAGCGTATGGAACACGATGCATAATGTCTTACATAAAGATATGATACTTTATCAATCTTTTGCCATAATATTTTATGTGTCACGTTCTTAAAATTCAAACTACAAAGAGGGATACCGTAATCATAATAGAAATTTAAGAACAAATTGTGTATCATTTGACTAAATTAATAAAAATTTCACAATCTAAGCTTTAGATTTTGAAACGAATTACAATATTCTCTCCCTTAATTATAGCAAAACAACTTTTCAACCCTTACGACTTTGCAAAGTATAACTCTTGTTTTCTATAAATAATATAACTAACTTGCAATACTTGCCTTAATAATCATACAAGCACAACCTTTATGCTCCCATTATCATGATGATTATTATCATATAATCATAACACTTATGCTCCCACTAGCTTTGACATGTATTTAGAAAACAGCTTAACTTCCAGAAAACAATACCTATTGAATTTCTTAAGTTCATATTTCTAATACCTAATGCTTTGATAATCCTTTATCTAAGCTTCTTAAACTTATACACCTTTGCCTTAGATAGCTCATATGTGTGTCTAAACAATTCAGACTAATTGCCAAATCTCACAATTCGAATTATGGAAAGGGATACCGTTACCATAATCGAATTCGACAATACAATTTTCACAATCACTATTTTCTTAAAATCTCTATTAGTGAAAGCATTTCGTCACAGTCATTTTCATGAAGGAGGGAATCTTATGACACTAAGATTTTATGGTGTATGTGTTCCTATCCATGTGAATTTGTCAAAACCAAAGTTTGTGACAAATCCAAACTCATATGGACTGAACTTTCTCAATCTTGATTTCTTGCCTTATGGTAACACGAGTGCCCACCATGTCTTCCAAGTAGTTAAGCAGCTCACCCTTTCATATCAATGTACTTTTCATTGATCAAGGTGCTTGCCATTTATGCGTTCACATGAGAACTCATAGAACTCACATGCATAATTAACTCAATTTGAATGGCACAGAAACAAAATAATGTCAACATGATAGGTCATAAACCTCAAGTCGTGTGCTAGTGATGATTGATGAGGTTTAGTCTTGATTTGTTCTTGAAACCTTTCAAGACCATTGAGACTCCCACTGACTCCTTGACATATAAGATGTCAATAAACATTCCTTGACAAATATTCAAGAGTTAGTGTAGCTTTTATCAAGACAAAACACTTCACAAAATTGGTCCTAGTTGGTCTTTGTCTTATCCAAGACATCACAACTTTCCAATTTCAAATCTGCAAGAATAAGAAAACCCTTTCCAAATTTCACATTTGATGAATGTTATAAACCTTCTTGAGACTTGTCACTCAATTCACAATCTTAACTCTGAGACTTGTTTTTGGAACAAAGTATGATTGACTTCTTGATTTAACTATTTCTTCAATTTTTTGATTCCTCTTCTTAGACATACAATTGTACTAAGACTCACTTAGAGGATCAATTGAGATATGGTTCTTAATCATTAAGAACTATCATAAAACATAATAAAAGGTAGTCTCGCTTCTTCTTAGAATAGAGAAACTTTTATCTTTCTGCCTACTTGATTCTTCTTTATTCGTTCTGCTATTTATTGGAACTCTTTCAATCAACTAAGAATTACACTTAATCTCATAAGTATAATCATATTTACTTAACCTTAGTAAATCATGACGAATATCTTTGTTACACTTATGGTAGACTTGATCAACACACAACCTTGTGTACTCGATCTCCTAGTCCTTCACTTGACACTTTGTCAACGAATTAGTCTAATTTCCAAATATGAAATTTCTCATTCATCATGCAACCAAGCTGTATGATTCCAAGTTTCTATCCAATTGAAACTTGGGCGATGAGAGACTTTCCCTATTTGGTAAATTCTTGACCTTTCCACAAATAACATAATTAAGGATCAAATCCATTATTGCTAATAATAGAAACATTCAAACATCAATTTTTCATACACGCCATTGCAAGGATAAATAAATAATATAAATGAAAATTTATTTTACTGCGGAAAAATTTGTCCTTACAATACAATTCAATTGAAAAACTATGTTAATACATATTTCTTAGCAATCTATTCTAACTCCAAGTGGTAGCTCAAAATCTAATCTTCAAGCAATGCGATCGAAATCCATTTCTTCACGATTAGATTCAGCCCACTTCTTCCCTTAAGCTTCCTTTCTTTTCTTCGATCCTACAAAACATTAAAATGTAATCTTATCACATTATGTATTAAGAATCTAGAATAGGAACTTAAAAGAGTTAGTTAATGGATTTTACCTAAACTAGAGCCACACGTTTTGACTCTCCCATCTCTTAGATCTCTTAGGTAAATAGGGAAGCTTCATCTCCAATACCCCTTCTCTTGGCAATAGAAGCAAATGGACTCTTTTGGAATGGTACAAGGAACTATATTAGAATTTACCTTTTTTGTATCTCCAATATCGCCATTTTCCATGTCCATTGAAGTTTGGGAGGTTGATTCACCAGACAAATTTGCTCGACCAGCTCGCCAAATCATTGTTGATTCAGCAGCTATAGGCAAATAGGTCAAATCAATGAGGGTCACGTCATGATCTATCATATAGTACTCTCTAACGAACTCACTATATGATTCAGGAAGCGATTGAACAACCCAGTCAATAGCCAACTTACCTGAAATCTCAACACCCAACATCCTTAACCTATCAATGTGTGACTTCATCTCTAAGACGTGTACACACACATGTTTCCCATGTTTACTTGCCAAAAGGGCTTGAGTGAGCTTGAACTTTTCAAGCCTTCAAACTTGTGGGTTTGGGAGAATAATTGGAGGAGGTGGAGGAAGTGAAGCATGATCTCTTGTTCCCCAATCGAATCGTGGAGTATCATCTTCATGTGGAAAACTTGTTCCACGGGATTTGGGAGGACCATAGTTGTCATACTTTGACATCTACAAAACAGGAGAAAATTCAAGTTAAGTTGATTAGGATTCTCGACGTGACACCCAAATGAAACATCGAGGCTAGGATCCAACACAATACTCCACAACCTAGAAGAGGGATGCCGTAATCTAGTTGCACAATATTTGAAGGTAGGTAAATGACGATTTACCAATTTCCATAATGAAAAACAAAAAGGAAATTTAAATTTTTAAATCTATTGAAAATTCCTAGATCTTTAGAGATTCATCGAACTTTTCAATGGCATGTTTAAATCTCGATATGCCCCTCGATTTGTGACTGGGATGCCGAGGATCACAAAACAGGGTGTGAATAACCATGCAAACTTACATGGTGCCCCCAAATGTTACAGTCACCTATTCCACATGTGCCGGTTAACCACACACGCTCCACCGAACTATGACAAACAATGAGTCACCATTTTCTATCTTTTCTTAGAACCATTTAGTGTGCCGGTTAACCACACACGCTCCACTAACGTCTTCGCAAGGGTAAAAAGTGTAATTTCATGAAATTGCATCAATTCACTTTTGCCTAAAGTAACTAAGATTGGGAATTTTGTAAAAGTATTTAGTTACTTTTGTACTTCATTATACTTATAATGGAAGGTTTCTGTCCTATCCAACCCGTTCGTCTAACAACCTTCCACTAGTCAAGAGTGCGGTGGGTAAGAGTGAATAGCCATTCAATCGCCATTTTATAGGCAATTTCCTTAAACACCCCTTATAGACTAGCTTCGTGAATGAGGTCTACTAACGATAAGATTGACTGTTTACTCATACATATATAATACTAGACTTTTAATGTTATATATATATATATATATATATATATATATATATATATATATATATTATAGGGTGTATTTTACACTTTTAAAATACTAGGAGGTCTAATTTAATAAATTATACTTTTAATTTAATTAAATGTAAACCAAAACTTTATGGGTTTATTAAATCTCCTTTAATTATACACTTTCATTAATTAATAAAACCATAAGGGTGTAATTTGAACTTTTCAAAACAATACTAGGGTTTTAGAATTTAACATTTCTAAATTAAACTATTAATAAACTTTAAAATTCCAAAAGTTGAGGGCAAGTTTTGAAACATTTCAAAACATTAGGGTTTAACTTATTTAAATTTCAAAAACATAAATTTAAACTATAAAACCTAAAGGGATTAATTTGAAACCTTTCCAAACTTTGTCAAGAATATTCTAGATCAGAAAATTCAAATAAGGCAATTAAAAATTAATTGGTGGTTATCTAATTTGACCTAGTTCAAATTCTTGCAAGATAATTCACCAAATAATTCAAATAATTAAATCTAATCATATAAGGAAATAATTATCTAACTAATATGAATCTATCTTTAATTTTGGCAAAGATAATCACCCAATATCATAAAAATCTGATTTATATCAATAAAAAACGTTTTGGTAACTATCCAACAGCCAAAAGAGCACAAAATCCCGATTTTCCCTCTTTCTGACCAGCTGACTCGTCGAGTCAGGCATGGAGTCGGCGAGTTCATCTATGGAATCGGCGAGTTCAGCCCCTAGAAACCCTAAATTTCGAATTTTAAGCAAGGATAATTCACAATAGCATCAAATACATCAAACAAACAGCCAAGGCTCTGATAACACTGATGGGTTATGAGCAAAAACATCATTCCTATGGTGTACATGCAAACCCTAATAGCTTTTGGATCTAGTTTGTCTAATGAACATGCAATTGAATATCCAAAGCTATAAACCCTAGATCTAGCATACAATTAATCATATTAATATAAGATTGGGGTTTAGATCTTACCTTGATTGTTATGTAGCAATAACAATATCAAATCCTCCTTTTAATGGCTTTAGAAAGCTTAGAGTCACAAGTGTCACTCCTCTAATGGCTCACAAACACCAAGAGTAAGAGGATGAAGAATGATCAGAGAGGAGGCACCCAAAAACGTGTAGAAACCCTAAGGAATTAGTTGGCCATGTTTTTGGTACGCTAAGGGTCCTTAAATAGTGAGGCTATTAGGGTTATCTAACAAGGAAACCCTAATTTGACTGCTTAGGCCCTAAGCAACCCATGGACTCCCTCCTTAGAGGCCTTGGAAGATTTCTAATGGGTTTCCCCATAGAATTCGTCCACTCCATCCTTTATGGAGTCCATTAGCCCAATATTCAATTATCACACAATTGACAGTTCTAGTCCCGTTTATTTAATTAATATCTTTTAGCCACAAAATTAATTCTTATTAATTCTTGACTAATATTAATTAAACAATATGATTTCTCCTTTAATATATTATTCTCATAATATATTAATAAATCATAATTAATCCCCTTTCTCCATAATTCATCCTATCAAGTTGATTTGGTGAAGGCAACCCAAAAGGACCATGCACAATTAGGTCAAGTACATACCAAAATAGTTATGGACTTAGGCACTAATCCAACAATAAGATCTCGCAGTCATAATCGTTCAGTACATCAACCACCTTCTCTATCTGATGTTGAGGTTCTGCTGATCCATTAAATACTTCAAACTCTTATGGTCAGTATAAATGGTGCACCACACTCCATACAAATAATGTCTCCAGATTTTGAGGGTAAACATCACTCCCCCAATTCCAGGTCGTGAGTGGGGTAGTTCGCCTCATGAGGCTTCAGCTGCCTTGAGGCGTACGCAATCACATACCCCCTCTACATCAAAACAATGCCTAACCCTATGATAGACGCATCACAATACACCACCAGACCATCCAATCGATCGGGTAGTGCCAAAATCGGGGCCTCACATAACCTCTGCCTCAAGGTCTTGAAAGCCAACTGCTAGTCCAACCCCCACTGAAATGTCACATTCTTCATGGTCATGCGGGTCAAAGGCACCACAATCTTGGAGAAGTCCTGTATGAATCTCCAATAGTACCCCACTAGACCCAAGAAGCTATGAATCTCTAACACATTCCTCGACACTTCCCACTGCATCACCGCCTCAATCTTGGCTGGATCAACAAAAATACCCTCTTGGTTGATGATTTGCCCCAAAAACTGCGCCTCTCGTAACCAAAAATTGCATTTCGAGAACTTGGCATAAAGCCTTTCCACCCTCAGTGTCTCCAATACCTCCCTCAGATGCTGCTCGTGCTGCTCCTTGGTTTTAGAATAGAACAAGATATCATCAATAAAAATGATCACTGACCGATCCAACATCAGCCAACACACCCTGTTCATGAGATACATGAACGTTGCTGGGGCATTGGTGAGCTTGAATGGCATTACCAGAAACTCGTAGTGCCCGTACAGGGTCCTGAAAGTGGTCTTCGATATATCCTCATCTCAAATCCTCATTTTATGGTACCCCGACCGAAGGTCAATCTTGGAAAACCAAGATGCACCCTATAGCTGATCGAACAAATCATGGATCCTCGGGAGCGGATAACGGTTTTTCACCGTTAACTTGTTTAGCTCTCGATAATCAATACATATCCTGTGTGACTCGTCCTTCTTTTTTACAAACATGATCGGTGCTCTCCACGGGGAACTGCTCAGATGAATGAACCCTCGGTCTAGCAGCTTGTGACAACCCGAAACTTCTGTCTCGCACACTTAGCCATTTCAATCAAAGTTAAACATGTTTCTTTGACTTTTGGCACTATTTGAGGGTTCGTTTAAGTGATTTTAAGCTTGAACATGATCAAGGTTGAGTCTAGGAATGAGTAAAGACGTTATATACTGTCAAAACAAGGCCATACACACCTTTAGAGGGAGTGTAAGACCGTACACATGGGTGTACATCCGTACACACACCTCCTAACAGCACACTCCTTTCTAGGCAGGACACCCACCCTATATAAAGGGTAGACCCCTTTCCTTTCATTTCTTTAAAATCCTGGCAGCATACAACACCTTTTCTCTGAAGATTCTTCAACCACAAAGCCTCCCAAGGCTTCAAAAACGTGAGTAATCCATCCCTTGGCTTGTTATACTTGAAGAACCTCTTGATCTAGGCCTTGAATCATGAAAGTCCTATCATGTTCTTCATCTCGTTGAAGGAGTGCGACCACACACCAGTGTGTGCGGCCTGTGTGCGGCCACACACCCATGCGTGCGGCAACACACTCATGTGTACGGAAACACATTCATTTGTGCAACCATACACACACACACACCATAGGACCACAAACCTATTTCTAAGACCCTAAACTTGTACTACAACCAAGTATGGGCCTAGGACACTTCATGGATGCAAGTATGGACCTTGAAAACACCTTTAAGGTGGCCATACACCTCACTCATGCAACCCTTTGAGGACCTAACACTTAGTGCAAGTATTCCCAAGTTCTTAGAATGGTTCTTCGTCACATCTAGTGGTGAAATACCATCATTTGACTCCTTAATGTGTCATTACTTGTTGATTAGGATCAAATCGTGTTCAAGGCTTCACTTGAACATTCTGTATTCCGTATCGATCGTTCATTCAAATCACCCGAGGTGAGTTCATACCCCTATGCTTTTTCCGAGTTTTTCATGTTTTCAGGGGGGAATACAAGCAAAAGTACAAGGAAACTTGTGCTCAAAATATATAATTTTGTTTAAGATAATTATATTTTCAGTATGCTTTTAACACGGAAAACATTTTTACCAATCAATTAAGAAATCAACACGTAGAAACGGCTTTCAAAACTAGAACAATGAACTTGTGAATTATATAGAAAAATGTATCATTTTATAAAGGATTCATGCAAATCATAAACAGGATTTTCGGTATTATTACTTGTAAATTTTTTAGGCTATGTTTGAGACACGTCCTTGGTAACAGTCACCACAAGAAACAGAGTGGAGGACTAGTACTCGTGACCAGAGTCTCTTGTAGGGAGAGCTTGATTGTTGTGTATAGATCTATACAGGACTGACAATCCCGCACCTCACTGCTAGCTACAGTTAGACCGGAAGGTCTGCGGGTGACAAAGTCATTAAGGATATCGGCCGTTGCGGGCCATATCCAGTCAGTTATGGTTATGAAACTCACAACCTAGATAATAGGAATTTACTTTTGTAATAATGAATCAAGTGAACTAACCTCAAAGTAATAACCGATTTAATTACTAGAGGGTATTAATAATAATACCTTCAGGACTTAGTTCATCAAGGTTTTCTTTTGTTTAGTTTTATTTATGTAATAAGGCTAATATACCTCTTTGGGTGTAACCAGGGTTTTTAAAAGAAAACTGCTTTTATCAACACGAGTATGGTAGATACTTGGAAACCTCAGTTTAAAACAGATAATCAACCATCAACCTTTAGGGAAAATATAGAATTTTCCCGAGATAAACCGGCTATTCAAAACAGATTGTTTTACAACCAACGAATATTCATATTTATTCCACGACACATTGGATTGTACATGTTCTGTATGAACCTGGAAGTCATGGAATGAATGGGTTTTCAAACACGCTTTTCTTAAGAAAATATAGGATTTTCTTGAGGAACACTTTTCAAAAGGATTCAAAGAACACTTTTTCCACAAAAACTAAATGCTTATGAACTCACCAGCTTTATGCTGATATTCTTTCAAAACTGCTTGCATTCTCAGGGAATTAGTAGACAGGTACTTCTAGGAGCTCGGAGAAGTCGAAGTGTTAGAGTCACGTCTTTCTATTTTACTTTAATATGAATAAAACTATGTATTGAACAATGTAAACCCTTTTCACATATGTATTCAATGTCTGGTTGTGTTTACTATGCTTGCTATGATACAATTGTTGTGATACTATGCTTGATGTCAGCCACACCCGAACGTTTCCGCCGTTCCGGTTTGGGGGTGTGACACAGCTCCTGAAGCTGCATAGACAACTCCTGCATCTCGGGCGGAGCTAGCCGATATGGTGCCTTAGCTATCAGAGCAGCACCCGACACCAAATCGATGCGATACTCTACTTCCCTCTTCGAAGGCACTCCAAGCAACTCCACGGGAAAGGCATCCTGATAATATCGTACGCCTGACACACTGACCAAATCTATCGTGGTCTCAACCATCGTATCTGCGATATACGCCAAAAATCCCGAACAACCCTGATGAAGAAGTCTCCTAGCCCTCATAGTTGAACAGAAGGTTGGACCCTGCGAGGCCCTCTCTCCATGAATAATCACTTCTCCCCCACTTGGGGTTCGAACTCTCACCAGTTGGCGCTTACAATCTATCATGGCCCCATTGGCCCCCAACCAGTTCATCGCGACAATCACCTTCAACTCTTGTAATGGTATCAAAACTAAATCAACACGAAATCTCTCCACAAACACATTCAAGACACATCCCTGATATACCATTGCAGCACTCACAGTGCGGTCATCAGCGATCTCAACCTCCAGCAGGTAATCCAAAATCCCCGGAGCATTCCGGAACTTCTTGCTAAGAGTAAGAGATACGAATGACCGGGTAGCTGCCGAATCAAAAAGAACACGGGCTAACATACCATTGACCAAAAAGGTCCCTATATGCGCGACTTGAGCCTCCTCTGTGTTCAGCTGATATGTGCGAATATTCACCGCAGGAGCCTCTACCTTGGCAGGGCGGCCATTAGTGATCCTCATTGTGGCGGGCGCAAGCGCCGCCACTGCTCCTCCTCCTCCCTGCAACTTTAGACAATCGGCCCTTTTATGGCCGGTCTGGTTGCAGTGGAAATAGATCAAGCCCTTCTTGGGGCAATCCCGACTCACGTGGCTGGGCTGACCACAGGTATAACATACCGTGCCCGTTACCTGACAAACTCCTCTATGTGACCTCCAGCACTTGACACACCGGCCGTGGTCCAGCTGACCCCTACCAGAAGAATCAGAGGTCTTAGGATTTTTAGCCGCCCTACAGCTGTCTGAACTTGCTCTGACTTCCGCTTGGTGCAGAACTCCAACTCCATTTCTTGTTTTCGGGCCTTCTCCCCCATCTTATTCATGGTTTTGCACCCTGAGAAGCTCATAAACTCTTGAATATCATCCCTCAGCATGGAATGATACATAGTCCTCCCCATGTCCTCATCCAGAGCATACTACAGGATCAATAGTGCTTGTTCCTGAAACTTGGCGGTGATCTCCTCCACAGTCTCAGTGGTCTGCTGTAACTTCTAGAACTCCTTAATAATCTGTTGCACCTTGATGGATGGTACAAAATCCAACTCAAAATGCCTAACAATCTCCTCCCAATACATCTCAGCGACTCCGGATGACCCCACTTGAGGGGTCACCTCCTCCCACCAATCCCTAGCTCGATCCCTCAACATACATGAAGCAAACCCCACCTTTGCTGCTTTGGGGCAAGAGCTCGTGCACTAGGTGGTCTTCATGTCAGCTGCCCAGCGTTGAATAACTATGGGATCCCGGACCCCAAAGAACTCAGGCACTCTACATGCCTTGAACTCCCTGAACGAGGGAGTTTGGGCCTTGGCCTGCCCCACAACAATCTCGACTCTGAAAGAACTGAGTCGCTCCTTCATGATCTCTATCATCCCTTCCTTGACTATCTCAAAGATCATTGGGGTAGCGTCAAGGATGCCTCTCATAACCTCACTGCGATAGGCTCACACAACCTCTCATCAATGGGCTTAGTAGCATATCCCGACCTACACCCTAATCCTGATCCTGATCCTGATCCCCCTGCTCCGTATCGTGCACCACCATACTGCACTGAAATATCATAAGACATAATGATCAGGATGTATTAAAGGGAATCCTTCCACGCTGGTCCTCCTTAGAGCTTTCAGATCTAACATTAATTCGGGTATAGGTCTTGTGCTTTCAGTAGTACGGGCCTAATACTACCTTCCACACCTGCTTGTACCTTCCCTAAGGCTCTACCTGATAACCCTAATTCATCCCAAAGCAAACAGATTTCACAGACTACCGCGTAACTCAAATCCTAGGCGATCCTAAGAATTACTCACTC
The DNA here is from genome assembly GCF_051521515.1 of Lactuca serriola. Lineage (NCBI taxonomy): Eukaryota > Viridiplantae > Streptophyta > Magnoliopsida > Asterales > Asteraceae > Lactuca > Lactuca serriola. The sequence goes on from NC_136416.1 coordinate 214,112,205, forward strand.
CTATCATACCGTAACTCAAATCAATCATAGCAGGCTGCCTTATGCATTCAAATTATACAAAGAACAGGATCAAATAGACTTTCGAATAACATACTCAACCCTAAGACCACAACCAGACAAGAACAGGAAATAAGGCCAAATCAACCATTCTGAGGCTATAAGAACCTAACCATATACAATTTTGAAAGCATACACATAGCAAGATTCATACGATTATCATAATCTAAATATCAGTATAGCATGGCTAACATATTGGGGTACTACTTGTTGGATTAATGTCTAAGTCCATAACTATAATTGGTAAGACTTGACCCGATCCGAAATGGTCCATTTGGGTTGCATGGCATCGGAACAATTGGATAGACAAGATGAGGAAAAAATGTAACGCCCGCGTTTCCAGGCTAGGCATTTTCGTTGATGTAATAGTCTAGGTTAACCTTTGTAACCCATTTTGAAATAATAGAAGTATATTATTTGAGTATTATGTGTTTTGTGCTTAATTGCTTAATTATGTGATTTGATTAATTAAGAATAAAATGAGCGTCGAAATTTAAGTGTAAAATAAACTTGATATCTTTGGATAATGTTGTAGTAGTTGAAACGAGGTTTCCGAATATATAAAGAACGCCCAAATCCGACTTCGTATGAGGAAGTTATGATTTATTGAAGTTTCGACTTAGCAGTATGCAGCCCGAAATACTCGATTTGAAATCGAGCGGTTTTTAGCCGAAACAATCTAAATGAGAATCGATGATCTCGTTGTTGGTATCGAAACGATGAAAAGTTAGGCGAGAATGGACGTCGGACGAAGAAGTTATGAATTTATAACGAAGTTTTCCTGTCCGGGCCTACTAAAAATAATTAATAAAATTAAATTCAAAATTAGCCGACGGAGTCTAAACGAAAGCTGTAGAACACAGTCTCACCTATGCGTGGATATAAAGAACGTCGAAAACGGAGTTCGTATGAGGAAGATATGAATTTCCGAAGTTTATTAAATAATTTGTATTTAAATTTAATCTTTAATTCGGATGTATATCCGAAGGAGTCACCGATCTGATCCGAAGTACGCCCAGCGTACAGTGAAGCATGACACGCCTCGCACTCGAGTTCTTTGGATGACGCATGCCATGACGATTCGGACCTGTAGGTGTTAATGAAATTGAGTGTTCATTCGCTGTACTCCATCCCCCTCATGGTTGCCTTATTTGACTTATATTGTTGAGGAACCCCCGAAGCATGTGTTGTAGCCCCGATGAAATATTCTTAGACTAGGTCCCTTATGTCAGTTGTCTTAGGGATGTAAAGTGAGAATAACGGGAATGGGTAATTGGGTTATTGTTGGTTGGTAGAATTAAATATAATTATTTATTGTGGGTTGAAAACCCTATATGCTCACCAGGCTCCCAAGCCTGACCCACTCAGTTTTATTTGTATTACAGGAAGTGGCGCAAGGGCATAAGATGGATGAACCATCAAGGGGTTTTGTTTACAAGTCTGTATATGTATATATTTGTTGAATGACTTGTAATGTTATCGTTTATGCTTTATGGTCTGTATCGGAACATGACATCCCGAGTTTTGATTTTATAATAAAAATACATTTCTTTTCTGAAATGCTTTGGTAAATATTATTTTATCATAATTTGTTTTTGGGAACAATTTCCGCAACTCTTTCAAATCAAAAGGATTTACTCTGAAATTATTTTAAAAGCATAAATGAAAAATCGGTCTTTTCTGGCCGAGATTTTGGGGATGTCACAGTTGGTATCAGAGCATTAGTTTAAGCGAACTAGGAATTTGTAGGATTTCTAGACTTAAACTTAGAATGCTAAGTGAAATTTTGAGATATGTGTCTGTTATGTTTTAGACATGAGCACTAGTTTATTTTAGGAAAGTTGCCTAAAATGCTTTATGTGCTAAATGTTATATGTTGCCATATATGAAATTATTTGTTCGGGTCTATGGTCTGTTGCCGACCGGATCTAGAAACCTTATGTGTGTAGGATTCTAAGTGTACGTCTACGATATTAGAACTAGCATGTAAACGTTTCGGAGTGATAAGGATGATTTGAATATTTGTCGTTAATGAGGATCTAATTTCACCTTATTCAGTGTATAGATAAAAAATGGCGAGGACAAGAAGTGGAGTTGAAAATGCTGATGAAAACAGGAATCAACCACCAGTGATTGAGCAAATACCTGTCGTAGCAGCAACACCTGAGCCAATAACCATGGATGGTGTGCAAATGATGATTCAAACAATGTTGGATCGTCAGATGGATGAAACTAGGCGGTTGCTTCAACAGAATCGTGAAGAACTACCAATTCGTGTGGAAGAGCCCGAATTAAATGAAGGGCACTCGGAAGGTGGAAACTTCAGTGGGTCTGTTGGTCAAGCCAACCCACCGATAGTTAGGCAAAATAACCATGATGGAAGGAATGATTGAATGGGATGCAAGTACAAGGACTTTCTAACTTGCAAACCATCGACTTTCAATGGAAAGGAGGATCCGATTGGAGTTATGGATTGGATCTCAGAGATGGACTTGGCCTTCATGACTTGTGGCTACAGAGGCAAGTTGCAGACTATCTATGCAGTGCGTCAATTCCGTGGTGGAGCCGTTCGTTGGTGGAACACTCTAGGGAAGACGTTAAGCCCTAATGAGCCACTACAATTGACATGGGCAGAGTTCTTGGTGCAGTTCAAGCGCAAGTTGTGCTCGGCTCAAAATCTGTTGGAGTTGGAGAATAAGTTTTTGGCATTGACGAAAGGCAGCATATCAGTTGATGATTACACCAATAACTTCACCGATAAGATGGAGTTTGCCTTGCGTATCGTCCCAGACGAGCTGACAAAGGTGGACCGGTATGTAAAGGGACTCCCATAGGAGTACGAGGTGCCAGGACGTCAGGCACATACTCTAGAGGCAGCTATCTGGGCTGCCAAGTCTGTTGAGAACATGATTAAGGGGAGAACCATCGACAAGGTTGAGGTTGGTGAGAAGAGAAAGTTTGAGGGAACATCTGGTTCCGGTAAGAAAAGCAAATTTTCGAAATCTGATTCAAAAAAGTTTGGTGGAGGAAAAGGAGGCGAAGCGAAATGGTGTGATAAGTGTAAGAAAAAGCACTTTGGGAAATGTAGTGAGGATGTAACCTGCTACAAGTGCGGAAAAATTGGGCATTTTGCCAATGAGTGTCCGAACAACAAAAGGATGTGTTTTGGTTGCAATGAAGAGGGGCACATTTTGAAAGACTGTCCAAAGAAGAAGGAGGCAGCTAAGCCCAACATTCCATCAAAGCCGAAGGCGAGAGCCTTCCAGATGACACTCGAAGCTGCAAAAGATGAAGCCGATGTCGCTTCAGGTACCTTTCTCGTAAACGAATTACCTACTCAAAGATAATGCTTTATTAGTCGAAGTTGCTAGTGGCAAGTTTGTACCTGTTAGCCATCGTATGAAAAACATCTTAATCGACCTTAATGGGAATAAGTTCCACGAGGAATTATTGCCTATCGAACTTAATGGTTTCGACATCGTTCTGGGAATGGATTGGCTTAGCTCCAATGATGCTGAAATTTTATGCAAGAAGAAGATAGTTAAAGTAAACCCGCCTGGGAAGGATTCATTTATGGTGTACGGGGATAAACGACGAGTAAATTCTGGAATCATTTCCCTAATGAAAGCCAGGAAGTGTTTGACCAAGGGATGTACATCATATTTAGCATTCGTGATCGATGCTAAGAAGGAAAAGAAGGTGATACAGAGTATACCAGTGGTGTGTGATTATCCGGAAGTATTTCCCGAAGATCTTCCTGGATTACCACCTGATAGACAAGTATAGTTCAGAATTGACTTGTTACCAGGAACCATGCCAATAGCAAAAGCACCGTATCACTTAGCACCGACGGAGATGAAGGAGCTGATGATGCAACTTCAGGAGTTATTGGACAAAGGTTTCATTAGACCTAGTTCATCACCCTGGGGAGCTCCGGTGTTATTTGTGAAGAAGAAAGATGGAAGTATGAGAATGTGCATTGATTACAGAGAGCTGAACAAGGCAACAATAAAGAATAGATACCCGTTGCCAAGGATTGATGACCTATTTGATCAATTGCAAGGTTTGAGCTATTTCTCGAAGATCGATCTAAGGTCAGGATATCATTAGCTAAAAGTAAGAGAGCAAGATATCGAGAAGACTACATTCAGAACTAGACGTGGACACTACGAGTTCTTGGTTATGTCGTTTGGACTAACCAATGCCCCGGCAGTATTCATGGATTTAATGAATAGCGTTTGTAATCTATTTCTAGATAAATCTGTGATAGTGTTCATAGACGACATTCTGATTTACTCAAAAAGCCAAGAGGAGCATGGCAGACACTTACGAGAAGTGTTAGAAGTCTTGAAGAAAGAGAAGCTGTATGCAAAGTTCTCTAAGTGTGATTTTTGGATTCGTGAAGTCCAATTCTTGGGTCACGTGGTCAACCAAGAAGGGATAATGGTTGATCCAGCAAAGATTGAAGCTGTAATGAAGTGGGAGCAACCGAAAAGTCCCACGGAGATCCGAAGCTTTTTAGGATTAGCCGGATATTACCGAAGGTTTATCCAAGGCTTTTCTTCTATTTCTACTCCATTAACACCTTTGACCCACAAAGGAGCTACTTATGCTTGGAGTGATAAGCATAAAGAAGCATTCGAGAAGCTAAAGAAGAAGCTATGCGAGGCATCGATACTTTCTTTACCCGATGGAGTTGAAGACTTCGCTGTTTATAGCGATGCGTATGGGGTTGGATTGGGTTGTGTTTTGACCCAAAGAGAAAAGGTGATAGCATATGCGTCTCGACAGCTGGAGGAGCATGAAAAGAATTACCCGACTCATGATTTGGAGTTGGCAGCGGTAGTTTTCGCTCTGAAAATATGGAGGCATTACCTCTATGGCATGAACTGCAAACTTTTCACTGATCATAAGAGTCTCCAATATCTCTTTAATCAGAAAGAATTGAATATGAGGCAACGACGCTGGCTAGAGTTACTCAAGGACTACGACTGTGAGATACTTTACCATCCCGGTAAAGCTAATGTTGTTGCTGATGCTCTCAATCGGAAAGTCAATCTTGAAAGGAAAAGGCCAAGAGCGTTGAGAATTGAAGTTGTCTCGACTATTTTGGAAAGTATAAAGAAAGCTCAAAGCGAAGCTTCTGAGAAGAATGACCGAAAGGAGGAACGTTTGGGCAAAACATTGGTGTTCGGTGTAAACAGTCATGGACTGAAGGTGTTCCAAGATCGGATTTGGATACCTAAGACAGGAGGAGTCAGAGATCTTCTGATGGAAGAAGCTCACAAAACCATGTACTCGATTCATCCTGGTAGCACTAAAATGTATAGGGACCTAAAACCCTACTACTGGTGGCCGACGATGAAACTTGATGTTGCAAAGTATGTGGCTGAGTGTGTGACTTGTTCGAGAGTAAAGACAACACATCATAAACCGTACGGGAGTATTGCTATGGATTTTGTCACTAAACTGCCCAGAACAAAAAGTGGTCACGACATGATTTGGCTAGTCGTTGATCGATTCACTAAGAGTGCGCATTTCATAGCAGCCAATGAGAAATGGTCTATGGAAAAGCTTGCGAATTCTTATGTGAAGGAAATTGTGAGGCTTCACGGTGTTCTGTTAACGATTGTATCGATTCGTGATAGCCGCTTCACCTCAAGGTTTTGGAAAAGTCTACAAGAGGAATTGGGTACCAAGTTGTGTTTAAGTACAACTTACCATCCGCAGACTGATGGCCAGAGTGAAAGAACAATACAAACACTTGAAGATATGCTGAGAGCATGTACCCTGGAATTCCTAGGTAGATGTGATGAACATTTACCTTTGGTAGAATTTTCCTACAATAATAGTTTCCACTCGAGCATAAAGATGGCACCTTATCAAGCTTTGTACGGACAGAAGTGTCGTACGCCGTCTTGTTGGCTTGAGGCTGGAGAAAAGCAGTTTATGGGTCTCGAGATGGTCCATCAAACCGCCGAAAAGTTGAAAATAATTAGAGAAAGAATGTTAGCAGCTCAAGATCGTCAAAAGAGCTATGCTGACAAGAAGCGAAGGCCAATGACCTTCGAAGTTGGAGATTCGGTTTTGCTTAAAGTCTCGCCGTGGAAGGGACTTATAAGATTTGGTAAAAGGGGAAAGTTGAGTCCAAGGTTTATTGGACCGTTTAAAGTTCTTCAGAGGATTGGGAACCAAGCTTACAAGCTTGAACTACCAGAGGAACTGAATGGAATTCACAACACTTTTCATGTGTGTTATTTCAGGAAGTTCACGGGAGAAGTTCCCGATATAATTCCAATTTCTGAATTGAGAATTGATGAAAACAAGAGGTTAATTGAAGAACCAGAGGAAATTGTTGACCGAAAGGCTAAGAAGCTTCGACGCAAGATGGTCGAATTAGTGCTTGTTCGTTGGAAACATTCGAATGGGCCAAATCTCACCTGGGAAACAGAGAGTGACATATTAAGTCGCTATCCGCATTTGTTTGTTGATGTGTGATTCCGAGGACGGAATCATCCTAAGGGGGAGAGAATTGTAACGCCCGCGTTTCCAGGCTAGGAATTTTTGTTGATGTAATAGTCTAGGTTAACCTTTGTAACCCGTTTTGAAATAATAGAAGTATATTATTTGAGTATTATGTGTTTTGTGATTAATTGCTTAATTATGTGATTTGATTAATTAAGAATAAAATGAGCGTCGAAATTTAAGTGTAAAATAAACTTGATATCTTTGGATAATGTTGTCGTAGTTGAAACGAGGTTTCCGAATATATAAAGAACGCCCAAATCCGACTTCGTATGAGGAAGTTATGATTTATTGACGTTTCGACTTAGCAGTATGCAGCCCGAAATACTCGATTTGAGATCGAGTGGTTTTTAGCCGAAACAATCTAAACGAGAATCGAAGAGCTTGTTGTTGGTATCGAAACGATGAAAAGTTAGGCGAGAACGGACGTCGGATGAAGAAGTTATGAATTTATAACGAAGTTTTCCTGTCTGGGCCTACTAAAAATAATTAATAAAATTAAATCAAAATTAGCCGACATAGTCTAAACAAAAGTTGTAGAGCATAGGCTCACCTACGCGTGGATATAAAGAACGTCAAAAACGGAGTTCGTATGAGGAGGATATGAATTTCCGAAGTTTATTAAATAATTTGTATTTAAATTTAATCTGTAATTCGGATGTATATCCGAAGGAGTCACCGATCTGATCCGAAGTACGCCCAACATACAGCGAAGCGTGACACGCCTTGCACTCGAGTTCTTTTGATGACGCATGCCATGACGATTCGGACGCGTATGCCCCGCGTACTGCTGTACGCCCAGCGTACTCCGAGGCTCCAACCTCCTATAAATAGGATGCGAGGGCAGCCGGCTCATTTGCTCTTTTTCTCTGTTCTCTCTCCCGTTTTGCATCGTTTTGCGTGCCAGAAGTACCCCGAAGACCCGATATCATTCCCGAGCCCCGAAGCAATTCCCGAAGCCCAGAAGATCCCGAGAAGTGCGATTCCCGAGCCGAAGCGCTGCCCGCGAGGAGTCCGGTTTTTTGGGAAGATCTTCTAGATCTGCCTAAGAATACTACTTCTATAAGCCGTAGTGCTGTCCGATCATCTTCTGATCAAGTGAGTGTGTGGTTACTTTCTTCTAACGCATAATTATAAAGTATTTTATAATAAATACATGTTATGTGTATATTTTGTGTTATATGTGTGAATGTATATTCACCCTCTTCTATCTCATAGATCTGATTTGTTTTCTATGAAATATGTGGTATGTGTGTGTGCCTCATCTGTTATGTGGAATATGTATTGATTAAGGCATGCTATACAGTTTTTTTTTTAAAAACTATGTATAAAAATGTATATTCTTATCTACTAATATGTTGGGTAGAACATGGGTAGAGAGTCATGTGGAACACTAGCAGGCTCGCCACCTGTAGGTGTTAATGAACATTGGTGTTCATTCGCTGTACTCCATCCCCCTCATGGTTGCCTTATTTGACTTATATTGCTGAGGAACCCCCGAAGCATGTGTTGTCGCCCCGATGAAATATTCTTAGACTAGGTCCCTTATGTCAGTTGTCTTAGGGATGTAAAGTGAGAATAACGAGAATGGGTAATTGGGTTATTGTTGGTTGGTGGAATTAAATATAATTATTTATTGTGGGTTGAAAACCCTATATGCTCATCAGGCTCCCAAGCCTGACCCACTCAGTTTTATTTGTATTACAGGAAGTGGCGCAAGGTCATAAGATGGATGAACCATCAAGTGGTTTTGTTTACAAGTCTGTATATGTATATATTTGTTGAATGACTTGTAATGTTATCGTTTATGCATTATGGTCTGTATCGGAACATGACATCCCGAGTTTTGATTATATAATGAAAATACATTTCTTTTATGAAATGCTTTGCTAAATATTATTTTATCATACTTTGTTTTTGGGAACAAATTCCGCAACTCTTTCAAATCAAAAGGATTTATTCTGAAATTATTTTAAAAGCATAAATGAAAAATCGGTCTTTTGTGGCCGAGATTTTGGGGATGTCACAAAAAAGATACTTGTGATTTATATTAATATATTATAAGTTCTAATATATTAATATACAATCATATTATTTAATTAGTATTGATCAAGAAATAATTTATAATTAATTAAGTAACCAAAAGGAACTAATTAAATGTGGACTCTAAGATATATTTGTGTGATGGGCCAAGTTCATTTAGGTTGGGCTAATCTTTCATGGATAGTCCATGGAGTGTTTAACCCATGGATCATACGAAATGAAATGTCATGGGTATTAGGGTATAGCCCTGATCTACACACTATATAAAGATGTCCTTGGTTGGTGAAATGGGCACTAGTATGTGTACACGAAAAGGCAAGGCCGATTTATCTGGAGAAAACCAAAGTATCCTTATTATCAAGGTTATTCCAAGTGTTCATGGTGTTGTGTGAACCATTTGAGGTGTCACACTTGGGGCACTAGACACTCAAGCTTCATGAAGACAAGTTACATCAAAAAGGTATGTATTCTATCTATTTTATTACCCAAGTATATGATATTTGTGTGCTAGTGTAGGGTAATATCTTGGAAACTTCATATTTGCATGTATAATAGAGAAAACATAGATCCAAGGTATTTAGGGTTGTATGTGCACCATAGGTTGTTGTAGTATACTAAAAGCCAACAGTGGTATCAGAGCCATGGGATGTTTTTTGTTATATTGATACAAATGTTTTATTTTCAAAGTGGAAAAAAAATAAAGGAAAAAACATGATGTTTGTCAAAGTTTAAGATAATTACTTGTTTTTGTGAAAAACTAATTATTTGTAAAATTTGAATCATTTGCTATATGAGTTGAATTAGGTCAAATTTAGTAAAAAGATAAAATGATATGATTGTTTTATTAGTTTTACAAGTTTGATCTAAATTTTTTAAGGAGTTATAAATTTTGTCATAAAATTTTGGAGCTCAAAAGTTTTTTTTTAAAGTTGTGATCTTAAGTGTTTTTGAAACCTCCATAAGTTATGGATATGAAAAGGTTTAAAAAAAATTTGATTCATAGTTTTTATGGAGTTACAAAATTTGGTGTTAATGTTTTAAAGAATTCCATAACTTATTCTTAAGTTATGGAGCATGAAAAGTTTCATCATAAAACAAGCATTTAACTCCATAAGTTATGGATTACTAAAAGTTTTATGTTTCCTTGATTTATGAGTTAGTTTAGATTAATGAAAAAAATTGTGTTTTAGTTGTTTTCAATCCTAATTAGTTTAAAGGTATTTCATAAAATGTGTTTGTGTAACTTGTCCTCAAGTTACATAAAAGGTCACATTTATGAATCTTAAAACTCATAAAAGTGCCATAGGTTACATAAAAAAATGAAGAGTCTTTTCTTATAAATAGTTTTTATGGCTCCATAACTTGTCCTCAAGTTATGGATGTCCAAGAGTCTCTTCATTAAAAGTTTTAAAGCTTTAATTAAAACTCATAAGTTATGAAAATCCAAGAGTTTTGAATAGTTTCAAAACTTGCCCTCATGTTTTGGAATTTGAAAAGTTTTCTCTAATGAATACTTTAATTCCAAGTTAGGCCCTTAGAATTTTAAAAGATAAAATTCAACCCTTATACTTTATAATATTATAAGTTAATATATATATATATATATATATATATATATATATATATATGTATGTATGTATAAGAGCAAGTCGTCTTACCATTAGTAGGCCTCATTCACGAAGCCGGTCTATAAGGGGGCTATAAGGTTGTTGCCAATAAAATGGCAACTTAATGGGTGTTCACTCTCACCCACCGCTTCCTTCACTGGTGGAGGGTGGTTAACCGAACGGGTAGGACAAGGACTATAATTCTCCCTTCATTAAAAGTATAATGATAAATGCTAAGTAACTAAACACTTATCAATTCCCAATCTTAGTTACTTAGGAAAATGTGAAATGGTGCTAACCCATGAAATTATACTTTGCACCATTGTTAAGTCGTTAGTGGAGTCTGTGTGGTTAACCGGCACACTAACATGGGACTGAAAATGTGTGGCAAAGGGTGACTTAAGTTTTATCATAGATCGGTGGAGCCTGTGTGGTTAACCGGAACATCGATTAGGTGATAAAATTAAGGGTACCAAGTCAATTTGCATGGTTATTCACACCTTTTTTGTGATCCTCGACATCCCAGTCACAAACTTGAGAGGGCACACTCGACATTCAAAAATGCCATTGAAAGTTCAATGTATCTCAAAAGACCTAGGAGTTTCAAATCCAATTAAAACTTAATTATATTTTGTTTTTCATGGTGGAAATTGGTAAATCGTCATTTATCTACCTTCAACTATTTTATAACTTGGATTATGACATCCCTCTTCTAGTTATAAATAGGTTGTTGGGTCCTAGCCTTAATATTTCATATTGGGTGTTATATTAAGGACATTAAATCAACTAAACTTGAATATCTCCCAAAAGATGTCTAGTTCAGACATCTATGATCTTCCCAAATCTCTTGGAACTTCACTTCTCCACCTCCTCCAATTATTCTCCCTAACCCACAAGTTCAAGGTCACTCAAGCCCTATTGGCAAGGCAAGGTCTAGGTGTGATCACATCTTGGAGATGAAGTAACATATTGACAAGTCAGGAGAGTTGGGTGTCAAAGTCTTGAGAAAGTTAGTGGTTCAATCACTTTCTAAGTCACATAGTGAGTTCCTTTAGGACTCCTATGAAACAGACTATGACAAGACCCTTAATGATCTTATCTATTTGCTTGGTAGTGCTGAATTAGCAATGATTTGGAAGGCTAGTAAAGCAAATTTATGGACATTGACATTGATGACACTGGAAATCCAGAAAAAGCATTCTCTTCTTAAGGAAAGGGATCGACCATAGTTAACTCGGTTGACCAAATGGTAAAGAGAAATGCTAAGTCTGTGATAGTCCCATGTACCATTACCAAAGGGTCCATCTGTTAAAATTGACAAAGGAAGGGGCACTTTTTGCGAAGCTGCCAAATTTACCTAAGGATGTTAAAGTCAATAAGTTTGACTCTACTTCAGGTAAAGTGCATTGTGTAACTCTGTTAAGCTCCTATTTGGAGATTCTTATTACATAATGTGACTGAGTCACATGGTGATGTTATAAGAATCAAAGAAAAGAGAGAAAACTTAAAGGAAGTATATGTTGTTTCTGATCGTGAAGATGGACTTCGATCACATCAGAATTTTGAAGCTGTTACATAGGAGTTATGACACATTGCTTAGGAATATAAAACAACAAGGTTTTCATATGGATTGTAAGGATAAGTTTTTCCGTAAAGTTTTTAAAATAAAAGCAAATTTTTGATTTTATTTATTTCAAGTATCCTTACAATGGCATTTGTGAAAAAAATTGTTTTTATATGATTCCATTGCTAGTAATATAGGAAAATGGTTTTGATTCTTTCATTTGTGGTAGTGTCCAAATTTACCAAATAAAGAAAGTTTCTCAGCACCCAAGTTTCAATTGGACCGAAACTTGGAATCATGCAAGTTGTATAGTATGATGAATGAAAACTTCCAAGCATTGCAAAATTAAGACTAATTACATGTTCACATGGATGTGTGAGTCAAGTAAAGGACTAACGGATCGAGTACACATTCTTGTGCACTGATCAAGCCCACCACAAATGTAACTTGAGTGACACATCTTTAAGAAGGTTTATTAACACTAGTGAAATGTAAGTGTAAAAGGTTTTCTTCTCTTGTACATTTAAATTTGGTAAGTTGTGATGTTTTAGATAAAACAGAGACCAACTTAGGCCAATTGTGTTAAGTGTTTGTCTTGATTAGAATCCACACTATCTCTTGAATATTTGGCAATAAAGTCTTATAGGTCAAGGAAACAGTGGGAGTTTAAAAGATTCTGAAAGGGTTTCAAGAAGTAATCAAGAATAAAACCTGTATTTCATCACTAGCACACAACTAGAGGTTTATAACCTATCGTGTTGACATTTCTGTGCTCTTTCCAGTTAAGTTGACTATATATATTTAATTTTTACATGTTCTCAATTGTTTGCATAACTACTTGGAAGCAATGGCAGGCCCTTGTGCTGCCAGGTGGCAAGAGGTTAAGATTGCACAAGTTCAATCCATATGACTTAGGATTTGTCACTAACCTAGTCTTGTGATTATGGTTTGACACATTCACATGGATAAGAACACATACACCATAAAATCTAAGTGTCATAAGCATTCTCTCCGATTCATGAAATTGATGGTGAGGAAATTCTTTCACTAAGTAGATTTTAAGTAGACAACAATTGTGATATTTGTAGTTCTCAAAGTCGTTAGTGGAGCGTGCGTGGTTAACCGGCACACTAACATGGACTCATGAGAAATGGAAACGGTCTAAACTTGAGACTATGATTACATCATCCCTTTTCATAGTTCTGAAATTGTTTAGACACACCTGTGAGCTATCTAAGATAAGGTGTATAATTTTGATAAAGTCTTATCAAAGCAATCTAGTATCAGAAATCTGAACTTTGGTAAGAATGTCAATAAAGTATTGACTTTTAGAGGTCTGACTGTTTTTTGGATACATGTGAAAGCTAGTGGGAGCATACGTGTTATGCTAATAATCATCATGTTAGTGGGAGCATGATAATTATGATAAGTATTGCAAGTTAGCAATGTTAATTATAGAAAACAAAAGCTTCAATTCGTGAGGTTGTAGGGTTGAAAAAGTTGTTTTGCTATAATTAAGGGAGAGGAAATTATACTTCATTTCAATTCTAAAAAGCTTAGATTGAGTTTATAATCATTCTAAAGAGCTTATAATGAGATTTTAATCACCTTTAGTTAAGAATATATATATATATATATATATATATATATATATATATATATATATATATATATATATATATATATATATATATATATATATATATATATGAATTTCATGTTGGATTGGTTGAACTTATGAAAATTCTATATATTGTGTTCTCAAAATTCGATTAAGATTACGACATCCCTTTTCATAGTCAAATTTTGAGAATATGGAAAACAAAAAAATATTATGGCAAAAGACTGGTCTAGAACCATGTCTTTATGTGAAACATCATGAATCGTGTCCCATTTACTTTGGGTACAAGATCAATTACATGTGCTATAATATTTATTCTTTCTGAATTTTCCAAATGCCTTAGAGCATTAAGGAGGATAATTTCTAGAATTGGATATGACTAAAGTGATTAAGCAATTGTCAAGGACAATCTAAGGTTTACCAAAGATTGGTTGCTCAAGGACAGTTGGAAGTATAATGTTACTATTGGAAGGACCATATTGAAATAGTCTGAAAAGAGACAGCTCTTGTTCAGAAGTGGTAGTCAAAATGGGAATATAGAGTTGTCTTCATAGGTGGAAGCAATCTGTGTAAGGTTAAAGAAACTTAATGCAAGAAGCATCTTCAAAGCAATGCACTATGAATTTGAGACATCGTTTCTATGGAATTGCTCTCCATTGGAATACTCTGTAATGATTGTTGCGAAGTCTTTGTGGCTTTGTGCATAATTATTACAAGAGGAACAGTGCATATAAGTTTAAAATCTAAATAGATCTCGATAAATGATAGGAATTTGGAATTCTTACATTTAAGACAAGGATTTGGGAGTGTGAAAAGAGAATCATTGAAATTATTTTCAATTGATCTAGCTCACAAAGAAAAGGATCATAGACAAACATAGAGTGCATACTTGGTGTATGGCAAAGCTATTGTTTAGAAAAACATAATGTACATGCTTGGAGAATGGGACAACTAGTGTTTTTAATTCAGGTATAATGTTGATAAAACCAAAACAATGAATAATGAGTAATCAATATGGTGATAAATAAAAGTGGTATATTTATATTCATAGGGTTTGATACCATATTTGATTCATTTATTCTTTTGTTTCACTTTGCATGTTTTGACTTCCATAATAACTAGGTTATTCTTCCGAATGACTAAGTTATTCAAACCATCCACAGTCAGTCATATGTTGGAAGTAGATATGAATCAAGATTGTCATGGGCTGGCTTGTAGAGGTCCAAGTTGGTGGAAAAAGTTGTGTTACAACACTCATGAGTGCTCGTAAGTTCTGAGTATTGGATTCAACCCGCGCTCATTTGAATCACTTCATGGATTTTATCATGAGTAATCATGAGACGATAATATCTTATATTCTTCAAATCTAGAGATATGAGTTGGTTGTACATTGATTGCACGAAAACGCATTTGGTAACTCTATGTTATAAAACATGCCTTTGTGTATGATTCAACAAGTAGTATAACAAGCCGTATGAGTCAAAGTTTATCCATTCTTTTTACCTTCGGGATGAAGGAGATATCTGTAGGCCCTTCGATGATTTAATGATGATACATGCGAGTGCTTGGCCAATCCAGGACTTGTAACACCCATAAAATTTACACCAAATTTAAACTTTTAATACTAACAAAAGAGTCAAATAGTAATTGTTTTTACAAAATGTTTCCAATTCAATTATCATCAGAGTGTCCCAAAATAGACCACGAAGATGAGGAGCAGTACTGTCACGCCTTTGCCTTCCCTCGCTCTCCTGAAGTACCTGAAACAATAAACTGATAACTCTATGCCCGAGGGCTTAGTGAGCTACCCCCAAAATACTAATACCACGCTGGCAGAAACCATAGCCATAACGATCAATCAAACAACATACATACTGGGCCATCAGCCGGAGTGGTCCGCCCTACTGGCATACAGTCTATCTAAATCTATCCCGAGCCTTCGACATGACTGGTCCGCCGCGTGGGCCTACAGTCTCCCCGGACCGCTCAGAGGGTGTGTTGGCCTTCAACACAAAGCAGGACCACCTCAACCCAACCAACAAGCAAATAACCATGTACACATACTTTCATATACTGACACATACACATAGCAAACATATCTATCTCACTGACCATCAATCATAGAGTTTCACTCGTAACTAGAGCATCGACCTAACAGGTCACTAACATACCAATCCTTACGGATCATAAAAGCATAACTTACTGTCTATCCTGATTCCGATCTAACAGATCAGAATCATATGTAGCATACCATGAAAACCGATCTACCCGATCTCTAACATAACAGCCATCCTAAACAGGATGAATTCTACCGTAGCAATAACATAACAACCATCCTAAAATAGGAAGAAATCTAACATGGCAATAACAAAGCAACCATCGTAAACTAGGATGTAAATCATAAAGGGCCGGCCTTGGTGCCGTAGACCCTATCGATATAGTGAGGACAACTCACCTGCAACTGTCGACTTGAAGAATTAAGGCCATGCTGCTCCGACCACCAGCACGAACTCCACCACTGATCATTACCAAATAACCATAACCAATTAACACGAATAATTACCAAAATACCCTTGGAAGTCAACTGGTCAACCCTTGGTCAAAGTCAAAGTCAACCTTCCTGGTTGACCCTACTCGCCGAGTCAACCCGTTGACTCGTCGAGTTCCTATGCTCAGAAACTCTCATGCCACGACTGAACTCGCTGAGTCGCCCCAAGACTCGTCGAGTCCAACAAGCTCCGAGTCTTTTCCTACTCAACTCACCGAGTCGTCCCTCGACTCACAGATTCACAGCTCAACCAAAAACGTTAGGACTTCTCGACCAGACTCGTCGAGTCCAAGAACAGACTCGCCGAGTCCAAGGCAATCTTCAACAGACTCACCGAGTCCATGTACGTATTCATACAACTCGCCGACTCCACCCATGTGACTCGCCGATTCGCTTCAGTTCTTAAACAATACTGTGGCTTTCTAAGCCATGCAACAACTCCATATTGTAGATCCAAGCTTCTAGGACATGATTATCACGTAAAGTTGCAAACTTTACGTGTATGCAAAGCTCTAGGGGCTCTAAATGACCAAACTAAGCTTCCAGTGGAGCTTTACACCTTAGGAGAGTCTCATCCTTGCAAGAACTGGAAACTTTATGGGCTTAGGACTCAAAAGAGGTTCACATCTGAAGTTTCGGCTTCAGATCTAGCTTCCATAATAAAAATCCATAAACAAGGAAAGCCCTAGTGTAACATCTGGGATTTCAGGTATATTAATTATTCTTTTTATTTTGAGTTTTGTGGAAGAACTCAGCGAGTTGGTGCGTAGACTCGCCGAGTTGAGACGCGATTTCTCACCCGGATTGATGCCCGGACTCGGCGAGTCGCCTTGGTACACTCGACGAGTCTACGCTGTTTAATGAAACCCTAATTTCTCGGGTTTGAGGCATATTTAAAGGGCCTTATGGCTGTCATTTGCGCTCATCAGTCCCCAGAGTGAAACCCTAGAGCATTTGAGCGATTCAAGTGAGGGAAGGAGCCATTATTGATCTTGGAGTTATTGCCTAGCAAGGAAAGAGGAGATCTAGCCAAGAGGAAGCAAGAGAGGGGTGGATTCCTGAAGAACTGAGGTCTAGGACATCACAACTGAGGTACAATTCCGAATCATTCTCTGTTTTGTGATGTTCATGTAGATTTAGGGCTTTTGAACCCATTTGTGGCTAGATCTAGTGTCCTCATGGTCCCTTAGCGAGTTAAGGTCCTGGATCTGGACCCATAGAGGTCCAGAGCACCTCTTTACCAAAGCTTTATATGCATCCATGGAGGTTTTGGCTTGGGATCAATGTATTTGAGGCTAAAACACCATTCATGAGCTATTCGATGCTTAATGAGCACCAAGACTTGGACTTTACATGGTCAATAAGCTTAAGGAGACTGGATCTATGAGTTAGTGAAGCGGATCTGACCTCAGAAGGTTGTTTGGGGTTGTGCATGGAATGCACTCGCCGAGTCCGTTCCCAGACTCAGCGAGTTGGTGCGGGTTGTTCAAAGATTACGAACCAGGGGTTGAGTAACCGAGTCGGGTGAGTGACTCGGTGAGTCGGTAGAGATTCAGAGGGATCGGGTTCCCGTAGGGACTCGGCGAGTCGGGTCGACCGTTGACCGTTGACCGTTGACCAGAGTTGACTGGTTTTACTTCGTGGTATTAGTCAGCCAGAGTCAATGTAGTATTAAGTAGAAAGATCCTTGTGTTGTAGGAGGATGATAGCTCGGGAGATCGGGCACTAGTGGTTACGAGATTTACGAGTTACCGAGATACGCAAGGTGAGTCTTCTCACTATACGTTACTTGAGTGGTGTTCAGAGGGTCTTATGTGCTATGTATGCGATTATGTGTTGTCTTAGAGATTTCGTGCTATGTGTTATTTGTATGTTGTATGATTATATATACCGGGTTGGAGGGCCCAACGATTCTGACCGGGCCAGAGGGGCCAATGAGCTATGACTGAACCAGAGGGTCCGACGAGCTGCGGGACTGGAGGGTCCCGCTAAGACATCTAGACCGGAGGGTCGGATTTAGCCTTGAGTGGCGTATCTGTGTATGTGGTATTTTGGGAACTCACTAAGCATTTATGCTTACAGTTATTGTGTTTGATGTCTCAGGTACCAGCGAGGACCGTGGAAAGGCGACGACTTGACACGTACACACACCAATGGAGTTTATTATGTGTAGAGATCTTGGGATTTGTCTTGAAAACAATATTGATTATGGATTTGAAATTTTGATGTGATACATTATGTGATTTTGAAAATGAAAAATTATTTTGAAAATTTTCGGTGTTACAAGTTGGTATCAGAGCCTTGGTTTGAGGGATTCGGATGCACCTTCGGGCGTATTTGAACTCAAACCGAGGATTTGAGAAATTTTCAAATAAAACTAAAATTTTCTAAAAAGAAAAGAGGTTTTGGAAACAAGCGGAGTGGAAGGTGTGTACGGTCAGCCAGCGCCCGAACGGTGAATCCCCAAAATACCCTTACATTATATATTATGAGTTATGAGATATTATGTTGTGCATGTTAGAGAGGCTAGGTATTCCTATTAGGACTAGAGTGGGCCTGATTTGTGATGCCTTAGCTTAGGAGATCGCTGCTGCTATGAGATATTTTGAGAGTGAGTAGGTAGCAGTGAGGAGCTCATGAGAGGGCTATTGAGGGTAGCCAGTGCATAGCGAGAGTAGAGTATTTGCGATTTGGGATCCTAGGAGGAAGACTTGGGTTTTATATCGATTCAGTGTGGACGATAGTATTGGGCCCGTACTATTGAAGACACCAGATTGGTGTGCAGTCCAAGTAAGAATTCTTGGGGTACCAGAAGTTGAGAATGATTGAGTTAGCAAGTGTGAGTATACTCGAGAGTTTCCCTAATATTCCTTATGTTGTATTTCAGAGGTTGATCATGGTTAGGACACGCCATACCACGGGGAGCAGTGGGGTGAGTGATGAGGAGATTCGTCGGATCATCCATGAGGAGGTGGCTGCTGCCATCAGAGCCGAGATTCCGGAGATGTTTGGGTCTATTAAGACCACACTGATCGAGACGTTTGACGAGCGTTACGCTGCTTTGACTGATGCTGCTGTTGCTGCAGCCACAACGGCTGTTGCTGCTGCGAGACCCCAGGGTGGTGATTCATTGCTGTACCGAGAGTTCAGCAACACGAAACCGCCAGAGTTCGATGGTACACAGGATCTGATTGCCGCTATGAGGTGGATCTCAGACATAGAGGGGTGTTTCTATACGTGCTCGTGTCCGGAGCACTTGAGGGTGCAGTTTGAACTCAACCAGCTTCGCTTGGGAGCGAAGGACTGGTGGAAGTTTGTAACAGCGAGCTATTCGACAGCTGAGCTGACTGCAGTGACCCGAGAGAGGTTTACTGCGATGTTTCATGACGAGTATGTTCCCCAGCTGAGCTGAGCTGGGAGATTGAGCTTGAGACACAAGCGAGGGAGGAGACCGAGTCTTAGAGGGGTGATCGGCGACCGGCGCAGTCGCAGCCGGCCGCCAAGTGGGCAAAGCCCGCTGATTCGAGGACGGGTAGATCGAGGGGCCGCACTTGTGGGAAGTGCGTCAAGAGCCATGATGGGTCGTGCAAGACTGGGGTATGCTACAAGTGTGGGAAGGAAGGACATTTCGCGAGGGATTGTCCTAAGGGGTTCTCAGTTTGCTTTCATTGCAACCAGACCGGCCATCGGAAGGCCGAGTGCCCCTAGCATCAGAGGTTAGCGCAGGGATCTGCACCTGCGATTCGATCTACTGAGACCCAGCCAGTGAAGGACGAAGCACCGAAGGCTAGGGGAAGAGCCTTCCAGTTGACTGCGGAGGAGGTCCGCGCAGCGCCTGACGTCGTGGCGGGTATGTATTCTTTATCTATTTTATGTTGAGTTTATGCGATTGTAATTGTTATATGTTATGCGTAGGTACTTTTCTTGTGAGTTCTGTACCTGCATTAGTGTTGTTCAACTCGGGTGCGAGTCGGTCATTCGTATCTGTGACTTTTAGTCAGCACATTGGTATTCCGAGGGAGGCGTTGAGTCGACCTTTGCAGGTTTCCATAGCCGATGAGCATGAGGTGTTTGCTACCGAGGTGATACGCGGATGCGTACTGGAGATCTTTGGGGTGGAGTTTCCGATTGATTTGGTACCGATTTCCATGAGGGATGTTTGTGTTATAGTGGGCATGGATTGGTTGAGCCGTTTCGGGGCTGTCATAGATTGCGAGTGTCAAGTGGTGATGATCCGAGATCCTAGTGGGGGAGTGCTGACAGTTTATGGCAAGGGGACTCGTGGTGGTTCAGTATTCTGTTCGGCTGCCAGAGCGAGGCGGAGTTTGCAGCAGGGCTGCAAGGGGTTCGTAGCCTATGTGACGGATATGCGAGAGGCCGTTGGGAGGCCAAGTTTAGTGGATGATGTGCCGATAGTGCGTGAGTTCCCGAACGTGTTCCCCGAGGAGTTGTCGGGTGTGCCTCCCGAGAGGCAGGTGGAGTTTCATATCGATTTGATTCCCGGGGCTGTGCCTATCGCTAAGGCGCCATATCGCCTAGCGCCGCCAGAGATGCAGGAGTTATCCTCACAGCTGCAAGAGCTGTTGGGGAAAGGGTTCATCCGTCCCAGTAGCTCTCCCTGGGGAGCGCCGATCCTTTTTGTCAAGAAAAAGGATGGTTCACACCGGATGTGCATTGATTACTGGGAGTTGAACAAGTTGACGGTCAAGAACCGTTATCCATTACCGAGGATCGACGATCTATTCGATCAGTTGCAAGGGGCGTCTTGGTTCTCCAAGATAGACCTGAGGTCGGGGTATCATCAGATGAGAGTTCGAGATGAGGATATCCCGAAGACGGCATTTAGGACTCGTTACGGGCATTACGAGTTCGTGGTGATGCCATTCGGGCTCACCAATGCACCAGCGGCATTCATGGATCTCATGAACAGGGTGTGTAGGCCGATGTTGGATCGTTCGGTAATTATATTCATTGATGACATCCTAGTGCATTCGAGGACCAGAGAGCAGCATGAGGAACATTTGAGGGAGCTCCTCGGAGTTCTGAGAGTGGAGAGGCTTTTCGCCAAATTCTCCAAGTGCGATTTTTGGTTACGGGAGGTCCAGTTCTTAGGGCATCTCGTTAACCAGAATGGGATTTTGGTTGAACCGGCCAAGATCTTGGATTTATCAATGATTTCTCCAAGATCGTCGTGCCACTTACCAAGTTGACCCGGAAGGGTGTCACTTTCTCATGGGGTCCAGAGCAGCAGACCTCGTTTGAGACCCTTCGCCAGAGATTGTGCGAAGCTCCTGTGCTCGCACTACCAGAAGGGATGGAGGATTTCGTGGTGTACTGTGATGCATCGATATCGGGGTTGAGAGCGGTGTTGATGTAGAGAGGGCATGTGATTGCGTATGCATCAAGGTAGTTGAAGCCTCATGAGATGAGATCTGGCGTCACTATTTATATGGGGTTCGGTGTACGATATACACGGACCACAAGAGCTTGAAGTACTTAATGGATCAGCCCAATCTGAACATGCGGCAGAGGAGATGGCTGTATGTGGTAAAGGATTATGATTGCGAGATCCTATACCACCTGGGCAAGGCTAATGTGGTAGCCGACGCCCTGAGTCGTAGGGCAGAGGGTGCCCCGATTCGAGATATCTGTATGAGGTTGACAGTGATGACTCCGGTATTGGATACCATCAGAGGGGCCCAGGCCGAGGCAGTGAGACCGGAGAACCGTAAGAGAGAGCGAGTTATCGGGCAGGTGTCAGGGTTTGTTACCGATAGCCGCGGGCTTATGACCTTCCAGGGTCGGATTTGGGTACCGTTTGTGGATGGGACGCATACTATCTTGATGGAAGAGGCGCACAGATCGAAGTTTTCGATCCATCCTGGGGCCACTAAGATGTATCTGGATCTGAAGAGGGAGTATTGGTGGCCCTGGATGAAAAGGGATGTGGCATGGTTCGTTGAGAGATGCCTAACCTGTCGTAGGGTTAAGGCCGAGCACCAGAAACCGCATGGTAAGTTGCAACCACTTGAGATTCCAGAGTGGAAGTGGGAGTAGATATCCATGGATTTCATCACCAAATTGCCGAGAACGACAAGGGGTGTCGATGTGATTTGGGTGATAGTGGACCGATTGACGAAGAGCGCCCACTTTCTCGCTATTTGTGAGAGTTCTTCTGCGGAGAGGTTGGCAGAGCTATACGTGAGGGAGTTGGTATCACGGCATGGAGTACCCATCTCGATCGTGTCAGACCGAGATGTGCGTTTCACTTCCAGATTCTGGAAGAAATTTCACGAGGAGTTGGGTACGAGGTTGCATTTTAGTACCGCATACCACCCACAGACTGACGGGCAGAGTGAGAGGACGATTCAGACGCTCGAGGACATGCTCCGGGCATGTGTGTTGGATTTCAGCGGGAGCTGGGACGCGCATTTGCCCTTGGCGGAGTTTTCCTACAACAACAACCATCATTTGAGCATCGGTATGCCACCCTTTGAGCTGTTGTAACATCCGGGATTTCAGGTATATTAATTATTCTTTTTATTTTGAGTTTTGTGGAAGAACTCGGCGAGTTGGTGCGTAGACTCGCCGAGTTGAGACGCGATTACTCACCCGGATTGATGCCCCGACTCGGCGAGTCGCCTTGGTAGACTCGGTGAGTCTGCGCTGTTTAATGAAACCCTAATTTCTCGGGTTTGAGGCATATTTAAAGGTCCTTATGGCTGTCATTAGCGCTCATCAGTCCCCAGAGTGAAACCCTAGAGCATTTGAGCGATTCAAGTGAGGGAATGAGCCATTATTGATCTTGGAGTTATTGCCTAACAAGGAAAGAGGAGATCTAGCCAAGAGGAAGCAAGAGAGGGGTGGATTCCTGAAGAACTGAGGTCCATGACATCACAACTGAGGTACAATTCCGAATCATTCTCTGTTTTTGTGATGTTCATGTAGATTTAGGGCTTTTGAACCCATTTGTGGCTAGATCTAGTGTCCTCATGGTCCTTTAGCGAGTTAAGGTCCTAGATCTGGACCCATAGAGGTCCAGAGCACCTCTTTACCAAAGCTTTATATGCATCCATGGAGGTTTTGGCTTGGGATCAATGTATTTGAGGCTAAAACACCATTCATGAGCTATTCGATGCTTAATAAGCACCAAGACTTGGACTTTACGTGGTCAATAAGCTTAAGGAGACTGGATCTATGTGTTAGTGAAGCAGATCTGACCTCAGAAGGTCGGTTGGGGTTGTGCATGGAATGCACTCGCCGAGTCCATTCCCAGACTCGGCGAGTTGGTGCGGGTTGTTCAAAGAGTACGAACCAGGGGTTGAGTAACCGAGTCGGGTGAGTGACTCGGTGAGTCGGAAGAGATTCAGAGGGATCAGGTTCCCGTAGGGACTCGGCGAGTCCACGCCAGACTCGGCGAGTCGGGTCGACCGTTGACCGTTGACCGTTGACTAGAGTTGACTGGTTTGACTTCGTGGTATTAGTCAGCCAGAGTCAAGGTAGTATTAAGTAGAAATATGCTTATGTTGTAGGAGGACGATAGCTTGGGAGATCGGGCACTAGTGATTACGAGATTTACGAGTTACCGAGATACGCAAGGTCAGTCTTCTCATTGTACGTTACTTGAGTGGTGTTTCGAGTTGACCAGAGGGTCTTATGTGCTATGTATGCGATTATGTGTTGTCTTAGAGATTTTGTGTTATGTGTTATTTGTATGATGTATGATTATATAGACAGGGCTTCTGACCGGGCTAGAGGGCCCAATGAGCTATGACTGGACCGGAGGGTCCGACGAGCTGCGGGACTGGAGGGTCCCGCTGAGACATCTAGACCGGAGGGTCGGATTTAGCCTTGAGTGGCGTATCAGTGTACGTGGTATTTTGGGAACTCACTAAGCATTTATGCTTACAGTTGTTGTGTTTGATGTCTCAGGTACTAGCGAGGACTGTGGGAAGGCGACGACTTGACACGTACACACACCGATGGAGTTTATTATGTGTAGAGATCTTGGGATTTGTTTTGAAAACAATATTGATTAGGGATTTGAAATTGTGATGTGATACATTATGTGATTTTGAAAACGAAAAATTATTTTGAAAATTTTTGGTGTTACACCTAGCCTCCACATATGAATGATTCTAGAACGTGCCCAAACTGGAGTGGGTTCTTGATTCACACGAAATCCTTGGTGCTAGCCTCTTGATCTACAAGGCCCCTTCACAAAATTCACTCCTCAAAGCTCCAAACACTTCTCCCAGCTCACACTCTCGGATATTAGGGCTTCTGGAACTCTTTGGGGGATTAGGGGTCTGGTTGAAGGACATAAAGTCCTTTGAATAGGGGGCAACCCCGGAGATTAGGGTTTTTCTCATTCCAGCACCAACTCGCCGAGTCCAGCCGCTGACTTGTCGAGTTGGTCACTTTAACATGCGACCAGAACCGCGACTCGACTCGCCGAGTCTACCCATCGACTCGCCGAGTCGACCTTCCTTATTTACACTAAGAACCCTGAACTTGCACTTCTGAACTCGGGGTGTTACAATTCTCCCCCACTTAAATTAGGCTTCGTCCTGAAAGCCTGCTGCAGCACACCATTCCGGATAACAATCCCACAATGTACCTCCTGGTATCAATCGACCCAGGTTCCTCTGAACACTACTTATTAAACCTCTATAAAGTCCAACTTTTCCCTCCCATAGTTACGACAACTGATTCAAGCCGGCCACCGACTTCTTTCTCTAATAACAACCCCATTATTAACCAATGATCCCTCGATGATACCTTCATCACTCTAGATCGCAACAATCACTTGACTCTTACAAATCTAGATATCACCCTGAACCACTGGGTCCTGACCCGGTACCAAGCTGCTACCCCTTTCCTCGACTGGCATATCCTTTATCGAATTCACTTCTGGGACTTATCCTGCTTTCTTTCCCAAATCCAACTCGTTTCTTTCCGAGCTGACAGGATGGCACATCCTTTAGCTCCTAAGCAACTCCCATGAGCTCTCCCCTGCAATCACACACGCATGCTGAACCTGCTCTAACATCCTCAGGCTAGAAAACCCGACACACTGATGATACCTCTAGACATCCCCAGGATGATTTACCGCTACATACATAACCTCCTGATCACAACCATACTGAAAATCCAAGGCTTCATCCTTGCATCCCTTCCGAACTCCTTGGTTCTACTCAACGGAGTGCAACCCACTTACACCTCCCTATCACGACCTCTAGGTCCTTGACCTCCGACTGTAATATCCTCGTACAGTCCTCATCACCGGTCCAGACTACTCCCGAGTCTCTTAACCTGCTGTCTCACCTTCCTTTGTCTCAACAATCCTTACCACACTTGCAAGTGCCACTGTGATAAATTCCACTCTACACTATCCATGTAGAGCAACTGCTATTCTTGAACTCCCATATACTCACTATCCTCCTCCTTTCCCAAGGAGACTGAAACATGCCTGCGCATTATCCAACATTGCTACAACCTCAACGGGCATCCAACCCGTAAGTGCTCCCATATATTTGGTACAACCCCAATGCTTATTATCAATAACTAAAGTACTTTCGCTCACCCATTCCCACTACTATTTTCCTTTCAGAGGACCCACACTCCTTTTGGAGCTATATACCTTCCCCTTCCAGGGAATCTACTCAACAATCCTTGCCACACTTGCAAGTGCCACTGTGCTAAAATCTACTCTACACTATCCATGTAGAGCAACTGCTATTCTCGAACTCCCATATACTCAGAATCTTATCACATACTATCTAGGACCATGCACGACCTCCAGCCGAATCCATCATCATGATCAATACTTGGGGCCAGACCATATCTATTACCATCACATGGCGACCTATTCACTTATACTCCTCATACCGATCCAATAACACATACATAGTCTTCATCATGACTGGACCGCCTTTCCAGGCCTTCAACCTATCTGGACCACTCTCAGAACCTTCAGCATGTCTAGACCGCCCTCCTGGGCCTTCAGCCTATCTAGACTGTTCCCCGAGCCTTCGGCCTGACTGGTACGCCTTCCGGCCTTCAGTATATCCGGACCGCACAAGACTGTCGTATGCCCCCATAAACCATTCTTCCCGGGAATCTCTCCCATGCAGTCAGTTCTAGCCCTCTAGGGGTTCCGAACTCCGAATCCGTCCCTTGAATTTTTTCCCCCGGCCTAAACCTAGGCCTCACATCGATCAACTACCTCATCTGAACCCATGGTCTGCTCCCTGCCCTATGCGTCTATCACATACGCTAAATAACCCACATACCCGTGCTGCAATGCTACCGAGCCCTGGCAGCTAACAAAACCTTCAATCTATCAATCCAAAACCTCAGAGTTGAGCACACCCTTGAGCGAATACTCGAACTTAACTCAATCATAACCAGACTTCCAACCCAAATCCCCAAATTCTGTTTTCAATTACCGAGAAGACGGGATACACATAATGGGGAGTTTTACCGAACCCCCGACTCACACAACCCTGAACCAAGCAGCCACTAGGCCTCCATTCTCCCTATCGGGTTACGAAACTTATCCCTGTTTCAAAACCCTTCCCACATCCGCATCGCACGGTAATACTCCCCCACTTAGATTCGACTAAGCCTTCATAATACATGGAAACTGGAGGATTCTCAATCCTTCTCACTTCCCGACGACCGATCTGAGGCCGACCAACTCTTTCCCACTGGTGTTCTAGTACTAGCCCATCCCGAATGATCACAAACCTCCAAGAACCAAATGAGAACTTGCTGAACTCCAGAGAACCCGTCACCCACTAATGCTTGAGCGACCCCACACTCATGCCCTGAAGGCCAACAGATAAATGCTCCAACTAATACTTTTCCAACAAACCCCTTTCCGCTGGCGCTTCCGTCCGTCGACCACGAACGGTTGCTAATACCACTGAGTCCCGACAATGTTGAATGACCATTCTGAGAAACCCTACCCGTGGACTTCCCCCATAATACCCCCTTTTCTTCCAAAGGTGTTCCAATAAACTTCCCGCTCCCAGGCACTAGAATCAGCCACTTTAGGGTTCACACCGTGACCCAATTATCAGCTCAAACGTCCATAGCTGAACTGCAGCAGCTGAAACAACCTCTACCCTAAGCTGGGATACAACTACTCCCAAGACATAACCTACACTCTTAATGTGCAATAGATTGTACAATCATTCCTTACCATCCGATGCAAGAGATCCAAGGAAAACCGGACTTCACATTTACTTATGCCAAGTCGACCCAACTGCGGTTATCGGCGCTCGAATAATGTTGCAAACCTCTGCAACCAACTGACCCCAATGCTGGAGAACAACCTGTCCTCGGGTCACAAGTCTGCTCACTCCTTCGAGCTCGAGAAACTGAGAGGGAACAATACTTTCCCCACCAAACGTCAATCCAATTCATCAATTAGCCATTTCACTTCCAGCTGCAAAACCCTAGTTGAACATAGTCATCACTCCTTTCCAGTGTCCCCGAGCCCTTGGAGGTTTCGATCCACCCTGACCTCCTCCCGTAGTCCTCAAAGTGGCCGGTGCTGGAGCCTGTACCGGTCTTGCAACGAGCTGTGGACAGTTGACCCTCAAGTGTCCAATCTAATGACAGTGATAAGAGATCCTCAAATCCTGAATCGGGGGTGACTGACGACAATCCCTCGCACAATGCCCCTTATTACCACACTCGCGACACGCACCACCGGACCTACAAACTCCGGTATGACCCTTCCCGCACTTCTCACAAGTGAGGCTGCTCTGACTTCTCAACCTGGAATCAACGGTCTTGGACCGTTTCGGCGCAGGCTGCTACTGCACCGGGGCCTGCCTCTGCTCTCTCAAATGTAACTCAATCTCCAACTCACGCCGCCGAGCGGCCTCCTGCAACTCCAACAAGGTCTCGCATCTCTGTATAGACACAAACTGCCTGATATCCCTCTTGAGCATAGTCAGATATCGGGACATCTAAGCCTGCTACGAAGTAAACTCAGGGCGAAACATCGCCCTCTTAGTGAACATCCTGGTGATCTCCGTCACCGACTCTGAATCCTGCTTCAGTTCCAAGAACTCTTGAGTCAACCTTTCTCTCTCAACCCTCGGAACATATCGAGTGCTAAACATCTCCTGAAACTGATCCCAAGAAACCGCAGCCCGCTGCGCATCCGAATAAGATCCTGCAGTCAACCTCCACCAATCCCTTGCCCCGAGCCTCAAAAGGTTCAGAGTACACCTCACCTTCTGATCAGCGGGGCATGAACACGTGAAGAAACAACCCTCCACGTCTGACAACCACCTCATAGCAACGATCGGATCTTGAACTCCATCGAAAGTAGGGGGCTTTGTATTATCGAAGTCCAGATACTGAAAACCTCGACCGGTTCCTACCCCTTGCCGCTGTTACAGCCGTTGTAGCTGCCGCGACAGCCGCCTCCGAAAGAGCAGCATAGCGCTCATCAAGGTACTCAACCATGGCGGTGTTGATCGACCCAACATCTCCGACAACTCAGCCTGGAACATAGCAGCAATCTCATCATGCAGGATCACATGAATCCTGACATCCAACTCGTCCGTACTCATCTGACCAATGGCCCCAGGTGGTACCGATCCACCCTGATCACCCTCTCCTGATCTCGATCCCGAACCGGATCCTGCCCCGAGACGTTTCGTAATCGCCATACAGAAAATACACCACAGGACATTAGGCATTCCTCATGATAACCCCGAGAAGTAGCTCCCAACAAAACCCTAGGGGTTGTGACTTCCTTGATACGCGTATGGGTCCTAAGCTTTCAGTAGTACGGGCGCATACTACCTTCTACACCTACCCATATTTGTCTCAAGTATCACCACAACGCCCTAACAATATCATTAACATAGGAAATGCGTTCAACCCTCATTTTAGGGGAATACCAAATACCTCGCATCTAGACTCACCATTTATCACGACTCTCACATCCATGAAACTTCCATCATCCCCTGCAACGCTAATGCATGCTAGCCGCACATAACGCTGGACCCAATAGACTTTCGAATATCCGATCCTACCCGAAGGCCAAATCCACATTATCAGGCTATAAGGTATTTATTATGCACAGCCATGATGCATAAACTAAACATCTACAGTTATGATGTCAATTCCACATACAAGAAACCCTAGGCTAATAGGCATGAAGCAATCAGGCAAATCTATCATGTGATTCATGAAGATCGCTAGCCTAGCACTAGCATGTTGTTCTAAAATATCATAATATCAAATAACTGCATGGTATTTTTGGGTTTACTTATAGGTTTCGGATGATCGTACCCTCTGCATCCTCCATCCTTTATTTTGAAAACCATTTTAAAACTTATTTTCGAAAATCTCCTTGATTTGGGACTGGATTCACACGAGTGTTCCTCCAATTCACTAAAACCAAGGCTCTGATACCAACTTGTAACACCCATAAAATTTACGCCAAATTTAAACTTTTAATACTAACAAAATAGTCAAATAGTAATTGTTTTTACAAAACGTTTCCATTTCAATTATCATCAGAGTGTCCCAAAATAGACCATGAGGATGAGGAGTGGTATGGTCACGCCTTCGCCTTCCCTCGCTCTCCTGAAGTACCTAATGTTGGAATAGTGTCTAAGGCTGCAACTATATTAGGCAAGTATTTGACCCGGTTGTCCATGGTCCTTTTGGGTTGCCTTCACCATAGCAACTTGATAGGATGATTTATTAAGAGAGAGTAAATATTATTAGTATATTATGAGAATAATATAAAGAATAATATATTGTTATTTTATTAATATAAGTCATAAATTAATTGGAATTAATTTGGTGACTTAAAGAGATTAATTAAATAAGAGGGCATAAACTGTCAATTGTTTGATAGTTAAACTTTAGACTATAAATCCATATAGATATGGATTGGACGGATTCTAGAAGCTAAGGATTGATTCAAATCGTCCAAGAGTTATCTAAGGAATGGATTTGGATAGCCTTAAGAGAAGATTATCCAATTAGGGTTTAGGTTATAACCCTTAAAGAGTCTACAAGTATAAATAGACCCTATGGCATAAGGAAATCGGTACTTTGTAAAAAGAATAGAACCCCTGGCCGATTTCCTTCCCTTTCCTCTCTCCCAAATCATCCTCCTTGCTATTTGGTGTTTGTAAGCCATTAGAGGAGTGACAATTGTGACTCTAGAAGCTCCAAGACAACAAGATCAACAAGGAATTCAAAGGTATGATTCTAGATCTGTTTCAATATTGTTATTACACCTAAATAGTCATTAGAAGTCTTGGATTCAAAGCATTTTTAATTAGAAAGCCTAGATCCAAGCATTAGGGTTTGCATGCGCACATAGGAAAGTTCTTATGGCTAAAACCTATCAGTGGTATCAGAGCCTAGCTTGGTTTTCATTAAATTGTTGCTTAATTGTCTGAAACTAAACTGAAAAAATTCATTTTTTGTGTTTATGAGTCATGGGCTCGGCGAGTTCCATAGTGGACTCGGCGAGTTGGCCTGACTCGGCGAGTCCCTTGGTGCACTCGGCGAGTCCAAGCACCAGGAATGGCCAGATTCGGGATTTCTTCATGATTATCTTATGGAAACTTACCTTAATCATATTAGATCAACCCTAATCCGATTTTTTGATATATATGACTATTATCTTGATCTAATTAAAGATATTTATCAACTAATAAAATATTTAATTTCCTTATATGATAATTAATTAATTATTTTGATTATTTTGGTAATTATCTTGAAAGAAATCTTGAATAAATCAAATATAGATAATTAGGAAATTAATTGTTAATTAAAATTATTTGTTATTTGATCCTTCATGTTTTAAATGTTTAAAACTTGTCCTCAAGTTTTGGAATTTATATTTTATGATTAAAAGTTTTAATTTGGACAATTTAAATTTCAAACCCTAGATTTTAAAAGGTTTAAAATACAACCCTATACTAATATAATATTACAAGATTAATATATATATATATATATATATATATATATATATATATATATATATATGTATGTATAACTAGAATGCTAGTCTTACCGTTAGTAGGCCTTATTCACGAAGCCGATCTATAAGGTGGGTATAAGGTTGCGGCCTATAAAATGGCGCTTAATGCGTGTACACTCACACCCACCGCTTGCTTGATCGGTGGAGGGTCGTTAGCCGAACGGGTAGGATAGGGCAACCTCATCCTCTCATTAAAAGTATAATAGGAAATACAAAGTAACTACACATATTTTAAAATTTCCCAATGTTAGTTATTTTAGGAAAAGTGAATTGATACAATCCCATGAAATTACACTTTGCACCCTTGCTAAGAAGTTAGCGGAGCGTGTGTGGTTTACCGGCACACTAATTGGTTCTAAGCAAAGGTGGCAAAGGGTGATTCATTGTTTATCATAGTTCGATGGAGCGTGTGTGGTTTACCGGCACATCGAATAGGTGATCGTTACAATGAAGGCACCATGTGAATTTGCATGGTAATTCACACCCGCTTTGTGATCCTCGGTATCCCAGTCACAAACTAGAGGGGCATATCGAGATTTAAAAATACCATTGAATAGTTTCAATGAATCTCATCCGATCCTAGGAATTCTCAATACATTTAGGACTAATAGTTAGGTTTTATGGTGGAGAATTAGTGAATCGTCATTCACTTATCTTCAATTTATTTGCATGTTAGATTACGACATCCCTTTTCTAATATGTAAATTTTGTTGTTGGATCCTAGCCCTAATTTTTCTTATTGGGTGATAATTAGGGATTCATATTCTAATCTATCCTTGTCCTTTCTATTTGTAGATGTCGAACGCCAACAACGTTGCTGCTAGTTCTTTCACGTTGATGAGCCTTTGCCAAAAGGTCACCTTCGATGGAACGAACTTTAGCGAATGGATAAGATACATTCGCACCATTGCTCGCTATGAGGATAAGGAGTATGTCCTCGATGAGAAGCTCGAGAAAATCAACCCTGAAATTGCTACTCCGGCTGAAATTACCGCTTTCGAAACTCATGAGCGAGATGCAACGAAGGTACATTGCATCATGATAGCCACCATGAACTCCGAATTCCAAAAGTCCTACGAGGACATGTACCCGTACGAGATGCATCAAGACTTATTGGAGAGATACCACCAAAACGCGAGACAAGAGTGGTATGAGATTTTCACTAACATGATTTCCGCTAAGATGGGTCATGGAGAATCTCTTACCGTGCACCTGCAAAAGATGCAAAGGTATGTCGACCGCCTTCACAAGTTAAATGTTGACTTTGGGGAAGACTTGGCGATCGACATGGTGCTTCACTCTTTGCCTCCGATGTAGAATCAATTTAGGATGACCTACCGCATGAACAAAGAGGAGGTCACCCTAAGCAAACTCCAAGGTCTCTTGAGGGTCACTGAGAGCAACTTCAAAGACAAGTCTGTTGCACCAACTCCCAATCCACCCGCTGCTGCTGTCTTGGCTATTGGTCAAGGAAAGGGAAAGAAGAGGAAGGCTTCGTCTAAGAACTATCGCAAGGTTAAAGCCCGAGATGGTGCCTCTTCTAGTGGGACCAAAGTTGATCCCGTTAAGCCCTGCCCTAACCCGAAGGAGGCAGAGTGCCACCACTGCCACAAGATAGGACATTGGAAGAGAAGCTGCCCAGAATACCTGCAAGCCATCAAGGAAGGAAAGATCAAGCCATCTTTCGCAGGTATATATACAAATAAATCTAACGATTCTAATCATGCTATTTCTTGGGTTCTTGATACCGGTTGTGGTTACCACATTTGTTCTAATGTGCAGGGACTAAGAAGAAGTAGGGATGTGGAGCAAGGAAGAATCAATCTAATCATGGGGAACAGAAGATCGTCGCCTGTGACCAAGATTGGAGTGTATTCTTTAGTTCTTAGGAATAATTTATGTTTAGATTTGAACAATTGTTGCTATTCGCCAGAAATGGCTAGAAACATCATTTCATTTCATGGTTTATATAGACAAGGTTTTAGATTTTCTTTTAATAATGAGAATGGTTCTATTTTGGCTTATCTAAATGGTGTCTTTTACTTTGAAGCTATACCATGTAATGGAATTTATGAAACTGTTATGATTGTTGATAACTTAGGAAATGATGTTTTGAACATAGATTCTTCCACTAGTATGGATAAAGCATCCTTGTGGCATTGTCGTCTTGGACATGTCAACAAGAAACGCATAGCCCAACTCCAAAAGGATGGAATGTTGGATTCATTCGACCTTAGGGAAGATGACACGTGCGAGTCTTGTTTACATGGAAAGATGACTAAATCACCCTTCACAAGTACGTGAGAAAGGGGTGAGAGCCTATTGGACCTAATACATACCGATGTATGTGGACCATTTAGATCAACCACGAAGGATGGGAACCGCTTCTACGTGACTTTTACCGATGATTATAGTAGATATGGGTATATCTATTTAATCAAGAAAAAGTCAGAAACTTTTGAAAAGTTCAAAGAGTTCAAGAATGAAGTCGAGAATCAATTGGGCAGGAAAATCAAGATGCTTCGATCTGATCGAGGAGGAGAGTACCTAATTCTTGAATTCCACGATTATCTCAAGGAGTGTGGAATAGTTTCGCAATTGACGCCTCCTAGGACACCGCAGTTGAATGGTGTGGCAGAAAGGCGTAATCGAACCTTATTGGATATGGTTCGCTCTATGATGAGTCGTGCTTCACTATCAATCTCTTTTTGGGGGTATGCCTTAGAGACTACCGCCCATATCCTTAACCGAGTCCCTACTAAGAAGGTTGCCAAAACACCTCACAAGATGTGGACAGGGAAAGCTCCCTCGTTGGCACATATCAAGGTTTGGGGTTGCGAGGCTTTCGTAAGACGAGATACTCACGACAAGCTCGAACCTCGAAGTGAGCGATGTATTTTCGTCGGCTACCCGCAGACATCCTTTGGATATCTCTTCTATAGACCGAAGGACAATGTTGTCTTTGTTGCGAGGAGAGGAGTTTTTCGAGAGCGAGAACTCATAGGCCAAGGAGACAGTGGGAGGCAAATGGACCTAATAGCTATAAGGAAGCCATGGCAGGCCCGGAGTCTGCGAAACGGAAAGAGGCAATGGATAGCAAGATCCAATCCATGTATGATAACCAAGTTTGGAATTTGGTTGATTATGTGCCCGGACGTAAGATCGTTGGGTGCAAATGGATCTTCAAGAAGAAGACCGACGTGGATGGAAACGTACACACATATAAAGCACGATTGGTTGTGAAGGGCTTTACTAAAACTCGCGGAGTTGACTATGATGAGGCCTTCTCACCAGTTGCGAAGATAAAATCTATTAGAGTGATGCTAGTGATTGCCGCATTTCATGATTATGAGATTTGGAAAATGGATGTCAAGACCGCTTTCCTTAACGGAAAGTTGGTTGAGGATGTTTACATGGCTCAACCAGAGGGGTTTGTGGATCCGAAGCATCCGAATAGAGTGTGTAAGCTTGAGAAGTCCATTTATGGACTTAAGCAAGCGTCTCGCAGATGGAATCTTTGCTTCGATGAGAAAGTCAAAGAGTTTGGATTTGTACGAAGCGAAGATGAGTCTTGTGTATATGTCAAAGCCAGTGGGAGTATAGTAAGCTTCCTCATTCTATATGTCGATGACATATTACTCATAGGAAACGACATCCCGACTCTGCAGGAGCTTAAGTCCTGGCTCGGGAAGTGCTTCGCTATGAAGGACCTCGGAGAGGCTTCTTACATTTTGGGAATAAGGATAGTAAGAGAAAGAAGTAAGAGACTAATTGGACTTAGTCAGAACACTTACTTGGAGAAGGTACTAAAACGTTTTAGTATGGAAAACTCGAAGAAGGGAGAATTACCGATACAAAGTAATGCCAAGTTGAGTAAGACTCAAAGTCCGAGTACCGAAGCTGAGATAGCAGAAATGAGCTGAGTTCCATACGCTTCCGCAGTTGGCTCAATCATGTACGCTATGACTTGTACTCGCCCTGATGTAGCCTTCGCTTTGAGCATGGTTAGCAGATATCAAGGGAATCCTGGCAGAGCACATTGGATTGCGGTGAAGAATATCCTTAAGTACCTTCGGAGGATAAAGGAATGGTTCTTAGTCCTCGGAGGGAGTGATGACTTGAGGGTGCGGGGGTATAGTGACGCCAGTTTCCAGACCGACAGGGACAACTACCGTTCGCAGTCGGGCTGGGTCTTTACCCTAAATGGCGGAGCAGTGACATGGAAAAGTTCCAAGCAGGAAACTGTAGCTGATTCAACGTGCGAATCAGAGTACATTGCAGCGAGTGAAGCGTCGAAGGAGGCAATATGGCTGAAGAACTTCATTGGTGATCTAGGAGTTGTACCTGCCATAAAGGATCCCATGGAGATTTTCTGTGATAACGAAGGAGCAGTTGCCTTGACCAAGGAACCGAGGGATCATGGTAGATCACGACATATCGACATAAAATATCACTTCATTAGACATCGTGTAGAAGAAGGACAACTCGTAGTGAAGAGGATATCATCAGAAGATAACCCAACAGATCCGCTTACGAAGGGACTGAGTAGGGTTAAGCACTTGCAGCATGCTAGGAGTATTGGGCTGAAGGATGATATTAGCATAGATTAGATAGTATTAGAAACGTGTAATAGATAAATGTAATTAACATTTGATGATTAAATTAAGGAGTTTTATTTATGAGTAATGTTACTGTCTTATGTTAATTGTTTAACTATTGTTTCACTTTGCATGTTTTGACTTCCAGAATAATTGAGTTTATTAGGAATAATCGAATTGTTCAAATTGTCCACAATCGTTCATATGTTGGAAGTAGATATGAATGAAGATTGTCATGAATCGGTGCGTAGATTGTCTAAATGGTATTAGACATAGCAAAGGGTTGATGCGACGTTCTTGAGTGCTTATGAACTGGTTTTGAGCATTGGAACAAACCCGCGCTTGCTGGAATCACCTTATGGAATATGATATAAAAGGGTGATCGCAAGACGATAATATCATATAGTCTTAAAACCTAGATATATGGTTTATTATTTGCTAATTGATTGTACATTGATAATGCGAAAACGCATTGGTAACTCAATGTTATAAAACACATTGTTGTGTATAGTTGATTATTGAATAAGTAAATGCATAAAAGTCGAAGTTTATCTGTAACTTTTATCTAAAAGGTAAAAGCGATATCTCGGCCGCTCGATGATTTGATTTGACTTATGTCCCAGGCCCGGTCAGAACTGAATTGATGTGTTCGATTAAGTTCTATGTCGAATAAATCAGAGATCGAGAAACCTAAATGCTTGACTAATCATTCCATAGAATTGTCAGCATGATATCTAACAGAGGACTGTACGATCCCTTATCTAAAGGACAAGATTGATTAGATCAGAGTTTGACAGCGTCTTTGAGAGCTACGATTGCAAACCGAATTGTACTTGTGCATATAGTTACTAGACTTATCCAAGTGGGAGACTGTTGGAATAGTGTCTAAGGCTGCAACTATATTAGGCAAGTATTTGACCAGGTTGTGCATGGTCCTTTTGGGTTGCCTTCACCATAGCAACTTGATAGGATGATTTATTAAGAGAGAGTAAATATTATTAGTATATTATGAGAATAATATAAAGAATAATATATTGTTATTTGATTAATATAAGTCATAGAATTAATTGGAATTAATTTGGTGACTTAAAGAGATTAATTAAATAAGAGGGTACAAACTGTCAGTTGTTTGATAGTTAAACTTTAGACTGTAAATCCATATTGGATAGATAGTGGACGGATTCTAGAAGCTATGGATAGCTTCAAATCGTCCAAGGTTATCCAAGGAATGTATTTGGATTGCTTTAAGAGAAGATTATCCAATTAGGGTTTAAGCTGTAACCCTTAAGGAGTCTACAAGTGTAAATAGACCCTATGGCAAAGGGAAATCGGCACTTGATCAAAAGTAGAGAACCCCTGGCCGAATTCCCTCCCCTCTCCTCTCTCCCAAATCATCCTCCTTGCTATTTGGTGTTTGTAAGCCATTAGAGGAGTGACAATTGTGACTCTAGAAGGTCCAAGACAACAAGATCAACAAGGAATGCAAAGGTATGATTCTAGATCTGTTTCAATATTGTTATTACACCTAAATTGTCATTAGAAGTCTTGTATTCAAAGCATGTTTAATTAGAAAGACTAGATCCAAGCATTAGGGTTTTGCATGCGCACATAGGAAAGTTCTTATGGCTAAAACCCATCACCTAAAACAATAAACTGAAAACTGTAAGCCCGAGGGCTTAGTGATCTACCCCCAAAATACCAATACCACGCTGGCGGAAACCATAGCCATAACGATCAATCAAACAACATACATACTGGGCCATAGGCCGGACTGGTCCGCCCTACTGGCCTACAGTCTATCTGAATCTATCCTCAGCCTTCGGCATGACTGGTCCGCCGTGTGGGCCTACAGTCTCCCCGGACAGCTCAGAGGGTGTGTTGGCCTTTAGCACAAAGTAGGACCACCTCAACCCAACAACAAGCAAATAACCATGTACCCATACTTTCATATACTGGCACATACACATAGCAAACATATCTATCTCACTGACCATCAATCATAGAGTTTCACCCGTAACTAGAGCATCGACCTAACATGTCACTAACATACCAATCCTTACGGATCATAAAAGCATAACTTACTATCTATCCTGATTCCGATCTAACAGATCAGAATCATATGTAGCATACCATGACAACCGATCTAACTGATCTCTAGCATAACAACCATCCTAAACAGGATGAATTGTAACATAGCAATAACATAACACCTATCCTAAACCAGGATGAAATCTAACATGGCAATAACAAAGCAACCATCCTAAACCAGGATGTAAATCATAAAGGGCCGGCCATGGTGCCGTAGACCCTATTGATATAGTGAGGATAACTCACCTGCAACTGCCGACTTGAAGAATTAAGGCCACGCTGCTCCGACCACCAACACGAACTCCACCACTGATCATTACCAAATAACCAAAACAAATTAACACGAATAATTACCAAAATAACCTTGGAATTCAATTGGTCAACCCTTGGTCAAAGTCAAAGTCCTCAGTCAAAGTCAACTTTCATGGTTGACCCTACTCGCCGAGTCAACCAGTTGACTCGTTGAGTTCCTATGCTCAGAACCTCCCATGCCACGACTCAACTCGCTGAGTCGCCCCAAGACTCGTCGAGTCCAACAAGCTCCGAGTCCCTTCCTGCTCAACTCACCTAGTCGTCCCTCGACTCACCAATTCACAGCTCAACCAAAAAGGTTAGGACTTCTCGACCAGACTCGCCGAGTCCAAGGCAATCTTCAATAGACTCCCCAAGTTGTTCTTCCAACTCGTCGAGTCCATGTACATATTCATACAACTTGCCGAGTCCACCCATGTGACTCGCCGAGTCGCTTCATTTCTTAAACCATACATTGGCTTTCTAAGCCATGCAACAACTCCATATTGTAGATCCAAGATTCTAGGGCATGATTATCACATAAAGTTGCAAACTTTACGTGTATGCAAGGCTCTAGGGGCTCTAAATGACCAAACTAAGCTTCCAATGGAGCTTTACACCTTAGGAGAGTCTAATCCTTGCAAGAATTAACTGGAAAATTTATGGGCTTAGGACTCAAAAGAGGTTGAGATCTGAAGTTTCAGCTTCAGATATAGCTTCCATAATAAAATTCCTTAACCAACGAAAGCCCTAGCCTCCACATATGAATGATTCTAGATAAAAGGTTAAGATAACAGCTTATTACCTCCCAAAACGTGCCCAAACTGGAGTGGGTTCTTGATTCACACGAAATCCTTGGTGCTAGCCTCTTGATCTACAAGTCCCCTTCACAAAGTTCACTCCTCAAAGCTCCAAACACTTCTCCCAGCTCACACCCTCGGATATTAGGGCTTCTGGAACTCTATGGGGGATTAGGGGTCTGGGTGAAGGACATAAAGTCCTTTAAATAGGGGCAACCTCGAAGATTAGTGTTTTTCTCATTCCAGCACCAACTCGTTGAGTCCAGCCGCCGACTCGCCGAGTTGGTCACTTTAACATGCGACCAAAACCGCGACTCGACTCGCCAATTCTACCCATCGGCTCGCCGAGTCGACCTTCCTTATTTACACTAAGAACCCTGAACTTGCACTTCTAAACTCAGGGCGTTACAAGAATGATTTGATTTGTTCAATCAGTCAGTCGTCATGAATCGGAAATCGGAAACAACAAATGGACAGATAGAATGATTTATAATCCATGTCTCAGTCCATATGATATCCAGAATGGAGGAATATATGATCCCTTATCTAATGGACAAGTCATTGAAAAAGGTCAGAGTTCATCGGCAAGGTCAGAGTTCGACAGAAGTTTTTGAGAGCTACGATTGCTAGTCGGGGTTTGAAGTCATACTCAATAATAGTTTTAGACTTATCCAAGTGGGAGACTGTTGGATTAATGTCTAAGTCCATAACTATAATTGGTAAGAATTGACCCGACCCGACATGCTCCATTTGGGTTGCATGGCATCGGGACAATTGGATAGACAAGATGAGGGAAAAAGATACTTGTGATTTATATTAATATATTATAAGTTCTAATATATTAATATATAATCATATTATTTAACTAGTATTGATCAAGAATTAATTTATAATTAATTAAGTGATCAAAAGGAACTAATTAAATATGGACTCGAAGATATATTTGTGTTATGGGCCAAGTTCATTTAGGTTGGGCTAAGCTTTCATGGATAGTCCATGGAGTGTTTAACCCATGGATCATATGAAATGAAAGGTCATAGGTATTAGGGTTTAACCCTAATCTCCACACTATATAAAGATGTCCTTGGTTGGTGAAATGGGCACTAGTGTGTGTACACGAAAAGGCAAGGCCGATTTATCTAGAGAAAACCAAAGTATCCTTATTCTCAAGGTTATTCCAAGTGTTCATGGTGTTGTGTGAACCATTTGAGGTGTCACACTTGGGGCACTAGGCACTCAAGCTTCATGAAGACAAGTTACATGAAAAAAGTATGCATTCTATCTATTTTATTACCCAGGTATATGATATTTGTATGCTAGTATAGGGTAATATCTTGGAAACTTCATATTTGCATGTATAATAGAGAAAACAAAGATCCAAGGTATTTAGGGTTGTATGTGCCCCATAGGATGTTGTAGTATAATAAAACCCAACACTACTTACTTGGTCTAGGCCGATCACACGCATTGCACTCTCCCCTTTTTCCATTTTAAGAAGTTGTTAACTTTTGATTTTTAAAAACAATTTTACCATTTCCTTAGTTTGAGTCCCGACACACCTCAAAGTGTGCCTGAATCCCTCAACCAAGGCTATGATACGAACTTTTTGACGACCCAAATTTCCAAATAAAATTTTTATTTTTAAATAACCAAACATTTTTGTAAAAAATATGAAATCTCAGTGAAAATTGTTTTCAAAATTCATAACATCAACATTTTATTTCAAATATCGGAGGGTCCCCATATAAAATGCCGGAGAGTGCACACCACGCCATAAAGCCTTGCCCTTGCCCTCAGGCTCAGAAGTACCATAAACAAATCAACAAATTGTAAGCTAATGCTTAGTAAGTTCTCCAGAGCATACCCCATATAATCCACATAATCACATAAGTCATATCAATCCCATAAACAACATAAGCCATGCAAATAATGTCACACCCCAAAACCTGAACGGCGGAAACGATCCGGGGCGGAGGACGTCATGTATAGTATCACAACAATTAATAATAGTAAACAAGCAACAACATCATCCATTGAATTAATAATATATATTTAATACAAGTGTGTTCTGTATAGTTTATAAGACACCAAGAATATGAATCAAAATAAAAGATGAGACTTGAACGTGCTCCATCTTCTCAAAACCTGGCATCGGTACCTTTCTATTGATGACCTGAGAATACAAGTTATTTTGAAAGCAAGAATCAACATTAAAGCTGGTGAGTTCATAAGTATTTTAGTGTTATTGCTTGTATGAAAGTGTTTGTAAATGTTTGTATGTATTTGTAAATGTTTTTATCTCCTATAAAATCTTGTATTTTCTACTAAAATTAACCTTCTACCAAGGCCCAAATGTTATGTGTGTTAATTGTTTGTAAAAGTGTGTAATTTTCCCATAAGATAGACTATCATTTACAAGAAATATAGTTTACATTACGTTTATGTGAGAAGCTCACGATATGAATGTAATGGGAAACTAATAATCATGTACTTCTAGTATTAATATATAGCTACTACCATTTAACTACCTTAAAACCATTGTTTTAATTAAGGAAAAATGTGATATGGTTGTAACCATGCTTGATCGACTAGTTAAAACACGACGCTCTAAGGCATCGAAATGGTATGACATTAGTCACCCGTAGACCTGCAGGTCCCACTGTAGCTAGCAGCAAGGTGTAGGATAGTCAATCCCGTATAGATCTATACACCAATTCACGCTCTCCCTCTAGGAGACTCTGGTTGCAAAATGTGACACAACAATTGCTTGCAATGTCATGAAGTAGTGGCTCACATTAATGTTACAGTGTTCTAGTGTTTGTATAGTATGTTCTAGTGTATTGTATGTTCTCTTTGTACTAGTGTAGTGTATGTTCTCTTTGTTTCTCATCATAGTATGTTCTCTTGTATAATGTAGTGTATTGTATGTTCTCTTAGTTTCTCATCATAGTATGTTCGTTATGTTTCTCATAATAGTAAATTCTCTTAGTTTCTCATCATAGTAAGTTTGTATTGACTCATGAATGAACTGACTCTTGTATGTTTCATTATACTAGACATAATGAGTAGTGACTTCCTAAACTATACCTATTATAGTTTACTAGTAACGTTGTTTGTATAAATGAACATGTTTGTACACCTTTGCTACCCAAAGGTATTGAATTGAATGTAGAACTTTAATATCCATATACATACACATATTATATAACTACGATGCAAACGACCGTTGGAAAAACAACCGAATACCCTAAGTCCACAACCAAACAAGGAGCAGGAAAATAAGCCGAGTTATTAGTCCTAAGTCCTTTCAATCCTACTTATATAACTATATCTATATAGACATAATTTTCACAATATATAAGTTTGAAAGAGTTTAATAAGGAGTTTTTCATATAAAAAGTTTGTAAAACGATTTGAAGTAGTTTGTTTGATAACACAGTTTAAAGTATAGTAAATCCATCTGTTTTGATAGTTATTAATCACATGTGATTGATATAATAACTATAAAGTTTCAACCTGTATTCCTCCGCCCCCTTGTAAATGCATTTAAAATCATTTAAAAGGTAAGTTAAGGGGTACGAAATCACCTGCAGTGAGTGATACGAATGAAAGATCGGTTTATAGGATGCTAAGTGTCAAGTGAACACTTGAGCACAACGGATCGTAATAAGCATATAATGACACATATATGTATATAATTATTGTTTAAACACCTAATTATGCAAGGAAAGACACCCTAGGAGATAGACACACTTAGAATTAAGTGCTACAAGTAACAACGGTTGCATATAATGGGTGTATGGCCACACTAGTGAGTGTACGAACAAAATGGTATGTTTCATATGGGTGTACGGCCAAAATGGTATGTTTCATGTGGGTGTAAACCCTTGATATTCATGTAAAAATGGTCAAAAGTGTATTCCAAGGTTCTATATTGCATCCCCTAAGTGTTCTTGATCAAGTGCTAGCATAAAACATGAGTTTTGAGGCCATTAAGCACTAAATACAGGGGTGTATGGCCACATGGGGTGTGTACAGCCATACACTCCTTGATGATCATGGTTTGGATAATTTCTAAGGAGTATAAATAGTAAGTAACAAGCATGAGGAGTGGTACTTACAATATAGAAGCCTTTAGGGGTGTTTGAGGTCCAAAAACTTAGTAGGTGTTCTTGGTGTTCTTGGTGTTCTTGGAGAACACTTGAAGATCTAAAAAAAAGGAGTAACTTGATGGATGAAATCATGTATACTTACTAGGTAGTGTAATGAATCATCAAATCAAAGGAAGAAACACTTACAACTTGAATATCTTGAAGAAAAATCGGATGATACTTGAGAGAGAAGTGGATTTCTTGGCTTAGGAGTGTGAAAAGAAGTAAATGAAGGCTAAGACTCTCATTTATACATGAGAGTGTACAGTTGGGATGGGTGTACGGCCATACCCCCATGTGTGAGGCCGCACACACCTAATAAAGGGGTGTTTGGCCCAATTGAAAGGTGTTGAACACAAATACACTCATCCCTAGCCTCATACCTTGGTTATAATAGGTTTAGAACACTCAAATTGACTCTAAACAATGCCAGAAGATAGCAAAAACGAGTCTGAACTTGATTGATTTGAATAACTGTACAAGGTAGAAATTTCGGGTTTTTCACATCATCCCCCCCGTTAGAGAGAATTTAGTCCCAAAATTAGAGTTTAAGCAAATAAGCTATTACATATAACTAAGCGAAAAGATGAGGATATTTCAACTTCTTTTGATCCTCATGATCCCAATTGAATTCCGGTCCTCGCTTGGCATTCCAGCGAACCTTCACTATCGGGATATGGCTTTGCTTCGTTTGCTTGACCTCCCG
This sequence comes from Lactuca serriola, assembly GCF_051521515.1. Lineage (NCBI taxonomy): Eukaryota > Viridiplantae > Streptophyta > Magnoliopsida > Asterales > Asteraceae > Lactuca > Lactuca serriola. The sequence goes on from NC_136416.1 coordinate 214,155,844, forward strand.
GTCAATGATCTCTACAGGCTCTTCCAGGAAGTTGAGGCCATTGTCGATCTCGATCTCGTCGAGTGGGATTACAAGAGTGTCTTCGGACAGACACTTTTTCAAGTTCGAGACGTGGAAAGTAGAATGTACGTTACTGAGTTCGCGAGGTAGTTTGAGTTTGTAAGCTATAAGGCCGATTCTAGCGAGAATCTCGAAAGGCCCTATGTATCTTGGATTTAGCTTTCTTTGCTTTCCGAAGCGTTTCAAGCCCTTCCAGGGTGAGACCTTCAATAGAACACGGTCGCCAACCTGGAATTCCAAAGGTTTCCTTCTCTTGTCTGTGTAGCTTTTTTGTTGGTCTCTAGTGGCTTTTAATCGTTCACGGATTTGAACGATCTTCTCTGTCATTTCCCGAATGATTTCCGGACCTGTGAGAGTGTTGTCAGGAACTCGTCCTTTAGGTATCTGGGTGTCACCCACCTCAGCTCAGCACAGGGGGATCTGCACTTTCGGCCATAGAGGGCTTCAAATGGAGCAGCCTTTATACTCGTGTGATAACTACTAGTGTAGGAAACCTCGACAAGGGGTAAATGAGTATCTTATGCCTTCCCAAAGTCTATAACGCAGGCTCGCAACATATCTTCCAAAGTTTCTGTAACACCCCGAGATTCAGGTATATTTCTTTCATCCTTGTTCTTTAATGATCGAGCATGTTTAGTTCTTGGGTGGTGGGATTGTAGCAAGTGAGTACGCTGGGCGTACCAGAGGGGTCGCCAAGGTACGCTGGGCGTACATAGAGTTACGCCGGGCGTACCCGGCCCAAGTGCAAAAACCCTAATCCACCTTATGCACTATTTAAAGGGTGTTATGGCTCATTCCTTAGCCTCCATATCGGTGAGTGAAACCCTAAAATAGAGCTCCATCATCCTTAGTGTGTGAGAGTGTTGATTTGAGCTTCTTGGTGCTTTAGTGACTTGGTGAAGAAGAAGGAAGGGAGTTCTTGGAAGCTAAAGCTTGAGGTGCCATTTTGGATCTGAGATCTACAGAGAAAAGGGATACACTTGGAGGTATAAAGTTCAAAACTTTCCTCTTCTTTTGGTTGTTGTTTTATGTGCCCTTTTTAGGGCTAAAACCCCCAAAGGTGGAGACTTTATGAGTGTAAAGTGCTCCATGGTCCGAGATCTGTCCCCTTTCAGTGTTATTGGTGATTTAGAGCCATAAAGTTTCCATCTTGGATGTTAGTTTGAAGTCATGCATGTATATTTAGCCTTCTAGAGTTGAAGGTTGGATCATTGTGAGAGTTGGTGACTTGTTCAACCATGCAAAGGCTTAAAGTCATCAACTTTACGGATTAAGGGGCTTAGAAGGGGTCAGATCTAGAATATGGACGTAGGTCTTAATTGTTTAAGACCTCAAGAGCTAAAGGGCTGAAGCAGGGGAGTACGCCAGGCTTAATCCCTAGTACGCGCCTCATACTGGGTGGTGCTCCCTGATTCTGAAGTGTAGCTGGGTACGCTCATCGTACACATCTAGTACGTGCAACATAACCTGGAGAGTTGACTTTTAGGGTATGGTCTATTGTGGGGCCTTTGACTTATGAGAGGGGTAAAATGGTATTTTACGCTTCTGAGAGTGTCATGAGAGAACAAAGTCTAGCCTTTGAGAGTTATATTAAATAGAGTGTTTATTTCATATGATTAGGCGGAGGCTAGGCCAGCATTTACTGAGTCAGAGATTTATCGAGATACCGAGGTGAGTCTTCTCACTATACTTTACCTAGTGTGGTAATAGAGTTATGTGACAGAGTACTGTAGAGTTATATGCCAGTGTGATTGCATGTTATTTATGTGTTGTGATTTATGGTGATATGTGATATGCATGATTCAGAGTTACAAAGTTTGGACTTTCGGGTCCCTAGAGTTGGGGCTGGAGGGCCCCACTGAGACACATTGACTAGAGGGTCAACAGAGTTATAGCCTCGAGTGGCTATTATGTGTTAGTGTGGTATTTTGGGGAACTCACTAAGCTTATGCTTACCGTGTTCAGTGTTATGTGTTTCAGGTACCAGTGATGACCGCGGGAAGGCGCCGGCTTGATTCGTACACACACATGTGATTAGATGTATTTGATCTTGGGAGACATTTTGTGAAACAAAAACATGTTGTTATGATATTTATGAATGAATGGTTTTGTTAAAAATGTGTTTTTCAAATGTGAAAATTTGTTTTAAATTTTACGGTGTTACAAGTTGGTATCAGAGCCTAGGTTTGAGGGATTCGGGTGCACCTTCGGGCGTATCTGAACTCAAACCGAGGATTTGAGAAAATTTTGATAATAAAATAAGTTTTCAAAAGAAGAAATTGCGAGACAAACAGAGCAGTGTCGTGTGTACAAACAGCCAGCGCCCGAACGGTGGTTTCCCAAAATACCATTATTATAAGTGTTATGAGATATGATGTGATATGTTATATGATGAGCTATGATATGCATGCTAGAGTAGACTAGGTATTCTTATTAGGACTAGAGTGGCCTGATATGTGATGCCTGAGTCTAGGAGTCTTGCTGCTATGAATATTTTAGAGTGTTTAGGTAGCAACAAGGAGACTGCGAGAAATCTGCTTGCGAGTATTATATTATTAGAGAAAGTAGAGTGCTTGGGACTTTGGACTCTGGGAGGAGGACTCGGGGTGGATGTTGATGCGGTGTGGACGGTAGTATTGGGCCCATACTACTGAAGACACCGGGTCAGTGCACAGTCCGAGTAAGAATCTTTGGAGTACCAAGGGACAAGTAGGATGGAGTATTCGAGTGTGACTATACTCGAGCGAGTCCCTGATATTATTCTTATTTTGTATTTCAGAGAGAGAGAGATATCATGGTTTGGACTCGCCACACACCAGGGACCAACGATATGAGGGATGAGGAGATCCGTAGGATCATCCAGGAGGAAGTGGCTGCGGCCATCAGGGCAGAAATGCCAGAGATGTTCGGACTTTCGGGTCCTTAGAGTTAGGGCCAGAGGGCCCACAGAGAGTTGGGGCTGGAGGGCCCCACTGAGAGACATTGACCAGAGGGTCAACAGAGTTACAGCCTCGAGTGGCTATTATGTGATTAGTGTGGTTTTTTGGGGAAATCACTAAGCTTATGCTTACAGTGTTCAGTGTTATGTGTTTCAGGTACCAGTGATGACCGCGGGAAGGCGTCGGCTTGATTCGTACACACACATGGGATTAGATGTATTTTGATCTTGGGAGACATTTTGTGAAACAAAAACATGATGTTATGACATTTTATGAATGAATGGTTTTGTTAAGAATGTGTTTTCAAATGAATGGTTTTGTTAAAAATGTGTTTTCAAATGTAATTGGGCCCGTACTACTAAAGACACCAGGTCAGTGCACAGTCCAAGTAACAATCCTTGGAGTACCAAGGGACAAGTAGGATGGAGTATTCGAGTTTGAGTATACTCGAGTGAGTCCCTGATATTTATTCTTATGTTGTATTTCAGAGAGAGAGAGAGATCATGGTTGGGACTCGCCACACACCAGGGACCAGCGATACAAGGGATGAGGAGATCCGTAGGATCATCTAGGAGGAGGTGGCTGCGGCCATCAGGGCAGAGATATCAGAGATGTTCGGGTCTATCAAGACCACACTGATAGAGACATTTGATGAGAAGTATGTTGCTCTTTCTGAGGCTGCTGTTGCTGCGGCCACTGCAGCTATAGCTGCGACTAGGCCGCAGGGTGGTGATGCGTTGCTGTTCTGAGAGTTCAGCAACACAAAACCACCGGAGTTTGACAGGACCCAGGACCTGATTGTGGCGATGAGATGGATTTCAGACATAGAGGGGTGTTTCTTTACTTGCTCATCTCGTGAGCATTTGAGAGTCCGATTCGCGCTGAACCAGCTTCGCTTGGGAGCGAAGGACTGGTGGAAGTTTGTGACGACGCACTATACGCCTGCTGAGCTTGCAGAAGTGACCTAGGAGAGGTTCACTGCTATGTTCTGAGATGAGTACGTTCCCCAGGTGGAGAGGGAGCATTTGGCACATGATTTTCTGACCCTCAAGCAGGGTATCGAGTCTGTTATGGTGATTACGAGGATGTTTCATGAGTGGGCGATGTTCTGCCCAGAGCACGTGTCCTCCGAGCAGGCACGTATGAGTCGATATTTGAGCATTCTGAGGAGGGATATACGTGAGTTCGTGGCGAACTCGACGTACCGGACATTTGCCGAGCTTCAGGAAAATGACCGGAAGAGGGAGATAGAGCTAGAGACTCAGGCTAGGGAGGAGGCTGAGTCTCAGGGGAGGGACCGGCGACCGGTGCAGTCTCAGCCAGTAGCCAAGCGGGCCAAGCCCGTCGATTCGAGATCAGGGAGCCAGAGGGGCCGCACTTGTGGCAAGTGCGGCAAGAGCCACGACGGGGTGTGCAGAGCAGGGTCTTGCTACAAATGTGGCAAGGAGGGGCATATGGCCAAGGACTGCCCCAAGGGGTTTGCATTATGTTTTCACTGCAACCAGACCGGACACCGGAAGGCAGAGTGTCCACAGTTGCGGGGATCAGCACAGGGAGCATCTCAGGGATCTGCTCCTGCTGCCATCAGAGCTACCGAGAGTCGGTCAGTGAAGGCCGAGGCACCGAAGGCACGAGGGAGAGCCTTTCAGTTGACCGTGGAGGAGGTCCGTGCAGCGCCCGATGTCGTGGCTGGTATGTATTCTTTCGTGTATTTATTTTCATGTTGAGATATTGTGCTTATATTATGTTATGCGTAGGTACTTTTCTTGTGAATTTTGTACTTGCCTTGGTGTTATTTGACTCGGGTGCGAGTCGGTCTTTTGTATCTTTGGCTTTTAGTCAGCATATCAGTGTTAGTCGTGAGGCATTGAGTCGAACTTTGAGAGTTTCCATAGCTAACGACAGGGTGATATATGCCACAGAGGTGATCCGAGGGTGCGTATTCGAGATTTTCAGTGTTGAGTTCCCGATTGATTTGGTTCCAATTGCGATGGGTGATGTCTGTGTCATTGTGGGCATTGACTGGTTGAGTAGATTTGGAGCGGTTATCGACTGCGAGCGACAGCTGGTGACCATACGAGACCCTAGTGGGGGAATTCTTACGGTGTACGGCGAGGGTACACGTTCTGGGTCAGCATTTTTGAAGAGTTAAGAAACTCTTTGATCGGTTAGATCTTTGAACAGGTTAATCATAGAAACGTTAAACAGTAATATCAAGCACAAGAATGAATCAAAATATATCGAATGATTCAATAGATTCAAGCCTCAGCAGAGCTCGATAAAGAACTTCCGCTGTAGAGGTTATTAGGGTTACAAATGATAAAGATAACATCTTTCAAATAATCGACTTTCAAATCTACGTACTAAGATGCATGCAAGCATCTATAAATACTAAACCCTAGAAATAACTCACGGATGGACAGGCCCAATCCGGAGACAAAAATGGACTAAAGAATAAGCCCAAGACGCAACACCTTTCAGACCCAAAAATCTCCCCCTTTGCGTCAATTGGAGCAAAACTTCTACTTCGGCTTGCTGGGACCAGCTGCAGGAACTTTCTTCGTGGTTTCAAACAGACGTGGAATTAGGGCAAGGATGGTCTGTCTGAAGCGAATGTACCACTGGATCATGTCGTCAAAATACTTCTTGTCATCTGCTGAATTCTGCTTGCGTCGATGAATGATCCCCAAAACATGTTCCAAGCACGCAGTGGTGTATAGGTGCTTATCTGCCAAAGCGAACAGGCATTTTTGGCCTTCATTCCTTGTGAACATAACATAATTCCGCTTCGGGTCAATTCTTCCCATCTGCATCATATTCAAATCACTAGCAGAGCCAACATGAGAGATAGTAGGTTTTCTCTTGAAGATACTTGCGATCTCTTGATCCATCTTGGCAACCTCCATGATGTAGCATACAAGCATCCTTTTGAAGTGATCGATGATTGGCCCATACTCAGCTTCGTTGGTCAGGAGGATGTTATGCAAAATAATCCAATCATGTGGATTCAAGTTGGGAAGATCAGTAAGTGATATAGAATGTTTAGTTTTAGCAGAACCCCTCAGCACTTTGAACCGAAAGTTCATGAAGTTCCCCTCACGAAACGGTTTGAGGACCCGAACGTTGATGATCTTCTGAGCACTCCATATCTGATACTGAGGTTGAGCAGACCTCAGATAGAATTCGATAAGCTCCTTATCAACCTTTGGGTGAGGATGAGGGACATCAGCAACATTATCAAAAGCATGGAAGATGAAGGCCTTTCGGGTCAGTGGCATATCGAACTGAGAGTCAACAGAATTGATCTGATCCAAAGAAATCACTGGTTCGAGCCACAAGATGCTGGGAGTTTCAATTGCTTCTTTTAAAAGCTTCTCGAGAGTCCACGGAGGAAAAAGTGTTTTTCTACTCTCAAGAAGATCATGAGCCTCCTTCATTTTTCATTCGTTCTCCTCGAACTCTTTGGCAACTCGAGCGCTCATGTCAGCATCTTTTTCCCGGCCTTGTTTCTTCAAGAGATCAGCGATGGTCTCTTTATCATCATCATCACTGTCTTCAGCAATCTTCTTTCCTTTGTCTTTGACACCCGAACCTGAGGCTTGACTTGCTGGAGGAGGTTCGGTTGCTTTAGCTGATGTGGAAGTGGGAGGTGGCTGAGACACATCTTCTCCCCCTTGTTTCGGAGGGGCCACAAACTGAAGAAGCCCTTCAAGTTTGCTTAGTAGGGCAAGGGCAGGAGCAAGCTTCTCAGCTAGAGTGCGCCTCACAGAGTAGTTCAGGATAGGATCATGTGCTTCGACGATGTTGGAGAGGGCAGCGTGGACATCCGAAACACACGATGAGATAACCTCATGCTCAGATCGGAGAGAGGCAACTTCCTTTTCTGATTGGAAAAGATGAAGACTCTTGACCTTGAGAGCAATAGTTTTGCAAGCAAGAGCATCCATCACTGAGTTCTCGGAAGCGAGATCTTCTTGCAGCTTTGTCAAACGCTCCTCAATAGTCGCCTGGAATGATTTATTGTCATCGTTGAGAGACTGACGAAGACTGGCAAAGGACTGCAGTTCAGAGGCAACTGAAGTGGCCAGCTTGTTGACAAGAGAGTCAAGCTTCTCTGCATTGGAGTCTGCGGCTCCCTGTAAAGACTGCAAAAGAGAACTAGCATCAACAAATAGTTTTTCGACTTTTTTGGTCGTAGCAGCACACGCCTTGGTAGAAGCGTCGATAGCAGCAGTGGCAGAGTTGATGGAGGCTTCATGAGCCTTGGTGAACGTATCAACGAGCCCCTGAATAGCAGTCTCTGAGATAGTGGACCGAGAGGAAAAGGAGGAAGAAGCAATGAGACTATCGATTTTCTCATGAAGTTCCTTGAGATGCTTCTTGGTGACTGGAGCATCATCATCATCATCACTTTGAACTTGATACAGACTGTAGTAGACCGAGTCAAACGTCATGTCCTTTCCTCCAAGAAAAGGTTCATCATCTTCTGCTGAGTGATTAGGAGATGAAGGCGATGGTGGAGGTTCGGTTGTGGTAGTGGGTTCGGCTATGGATGTATGTGCTGTAGTGGGGGTAGGTTCAGGTGCTGAAGTAGGAGTCCCCATATCAGATACGTTGGTTCGAACGCCAGCGGTGGGTGGTATTTGAGTAGTGGAGGTTATGGGGGGGAATGGAAATAGAGATGGAGATTGGGGGAGGAGAGATAGGTTTAGAGAAAATAGGTACCTCAGGGGTTGGCGAACGTGGAGGAGTATTACCTCGAAGTGACTATTCTGAGTCTGAAATCTCTTCCTCAGATTCACTGGAGAAGGAGGCAAGAATAAGTTTATGTCTGGGCTGAGTCTTCCTCTTCTTTGGTGGAGGTGATTAAGCTTCCTTGGAAGGTTTGCGCTTCTTTGGAGAAGGACCCTTCGCACCTTTGACAACTTTCTTGTCCTTTCCCTTGTCTTGCTTCTTTCCCCTGGGAGCAGGCCAGTCAGCGTCATGAATGGATTGAATCATTTTAGGAGAGAGCTCTCTGGGACCTGAGTGACGAAACTCCTTGTAAGTTCTGATGATGCGACTGTCCTTTGGAACACACACATACATTGACTCAGGGATTGAGCCAACGAACTGAAATTTGGAGGAATCAGAAACTATAATATTCGTAGTGTGGAAAGTTTCGATCGAGTTGAGTGGAGAATCAGCAACAACAGGGACATGATGATTATTATAAACATATAATCATATAATCATAACATTTATGCTCCCACTATCGTGATGATTATTATAAACATAACACTTATGCTCCACTAGTTTTGACATGTATTCAGAAACCATCTTAACTTCCACAAAAACAATACTTATTGAATTTCTTAAGTTCATGTTTCTAATACTTAATGCTTTGATAATCCTTTATCTAAGCTTATACACCTTTGCCCTTGATAGCTCATATGTGTGTCTAAACAATTCAGACTAATTGCCAAACCTCACAATTCAAATCATGGAAAGGGATACTGTAACCATAATCGAATTCGAGAATACAATTTTCACAATCACTAGCTTTTTTTTTTAAATCTTTCTTAGTGAAAGCATTTCCTCACAGTCATTTTCATGAAGGAGGGAATCTTTTGACACTTAGATTTTAATGGTGTATGTGTTCCTATCCATGTGAATTTGTCAAAACCAAAGTTTACGACAAATTCAAACTCATATGGACCGAACTTTCTTAATCTTGACTTCATGCCTTATGGTAACACAGCTGCCCACCATGTCTTCCAAGTAGTTAAGAAGGTCACCCTTTCCTACCAATGTACTTTCCATTGATCAAGGTCCTTGCCTTTTATGCATTCAATTGAGAACTCATAGAACTCACATGCATAATTAACTCAATTGGAATGGCACAGAAACAAAATAGTGTCAACACGATAGGTTGTAAACCTCAACTCGTGTGCTAGTGGTGATCGATAAGGTTTATTTTGATTTTTTCTTCAAACCTTTCAAGACCATTAAGACTCCCACTGACTCCTTGACATATAAGATTCTCTTGTCAATAAACATTTCTTGACAAGCAAATATTCAAGAGTTAGTGTAGTTTTTATCAAAACACTTCATAAATTGTTCCTAGTTGGTCTTTGTCTTATCTGAGACATCACAACTTTCCACATTTGATGAATGTTATAAACCTTCCTAATACTTGTCACTCAATATCACAGTCTTAACTCTAAGACTTGTTTTGGAACGAAGTATGATTGACTTCTTGATTTAACCATTTCTTCAATTCTTGAATCCTCTTCTTAGACATGCAATTGTACTAAGACTCTCTTAGAGGATCAATTGAGATATGGTTCTTAATCATTAAGACCTATCATAAAGCATAAAAGGTACTCTCCCTTCTTCTTAGAATGGAGAAACTTTTATCTTTCTACCTATTTGATTCTTCTTATTCGTTCTGCTATTGATTTAAACTTTTTCAATCAATTCAGAATTACACTTAATCTTGTAAGTATAATCATATTTACTAAACCTTTAGTAAATGATGACGAATATTTTTGTTATTCTTATGGTGGACTTGATCAACACGTAACTTTGTGTACTTGATTTCCTAGTCCTTTGCTTGACACTTTGTCAACGAATTAGTCTAATTTCCAAATACGATTTTTTTTTCATTCATCATGCAACCTAGTTGCATGATTCCAAGTTTCTGTCCAATTGAAACTTGGGCGATGAGAAACTTTTCCTATTCGGTAAATTTTCGACATTTCCATAATTAAGAATCAAATCCATTATTGCTAAACATTCTAACATCAATTTTTCATACACGTCATTGCAAGGATAAATAAATAATATAAAATCAAAATTTATTTTATTGCGGAAAAAATTTGTCCTTACAATGCAATTCTTGAAAAACTATGCTAATACATCTTTCTTAGCAATCTTATTCTAACTCTAAGTAGTAGCTCAAGAATCTAATCTTCAAGTAATGCGATCGAAATCCATTCCTTCACGGTTAGATTTTGCTCACTTCTTCCATTAAGCTTCCTTTCTTTTCTTCGATCCTACAAAACATCAATTGTAATCTTATCACATTATGTATTAAGAATCTAGAATAGAAGCTTAAAAGAGTTAGTCAATGGATTTTACCTAAAGCAGAGCCATACGTTTTGACTCTCCCATCTCTTAGATCTCTTAGGTAAATAGGGCAGCTTCGTCTCCAATGCCCCTTCTCTTGGCAATAAAAGCAAATTGACTCTTTTGGAACAGGACATGGAACTACTTCAGACATTTCCTTTCTCTTATGATCAAACTTTTCGATCATAGCATGTCTTTTGTTGCCATTGTCTATATCCATAGAGGTCTTGAAGTCAGATTCACCAATCAACTTTGCTTTTCTATTGCGCCAAACCATTGCTGATTCAGCAGCAATAAGTATATAGGTGAGATCTATAAGGGTCACGTCGCAGCTCATCATATAGTACTCTCTTACGAACTCACTATATGAGTTAGGAAGTGACTGAAGAACCCAGTCAACTGCCATCTCCTCGCATACAACGGATCCCAACATTTTTAACCTATCAATGTGTGACTTCATCCCTAGGATGTGTGCACACACCGACTTTCCTTCTTTAAGTTTACTTGCCAAAAGGGCTTGAGTGAGCTTGAACTTTTCAAGTCTTCGAACTTGTGGGTTAGGGAGAATAATTGGAGGAGGTGGAGGAAGTGAAGCATGATCTCTTGTTCCTCAATCGAATCGTGGAATATCATCTTCATGCGGAATGCTTGTTCCACGGGATTTGAGAAGACCATAGTTGTCGAACTTTGACATCTACAAAACGGGAGAAAAACAAATTCAAGTTAGTTGATTGATTGAGTCCTTAGTAAATCACCCAAATGAGATACTAAGGCTAGGACTCAACACAATATTCCACAACTCGGGAGAGGGATGCCGTAACCCTAATTGCAGAATATTTGAAGGTAAGTGAATGACAATTCACTAATTTCCACCACGAAAAACGAAAAAGAAAATTTAAGTTTTAAACCTATGAAAACTCCTAGATCCTTTGAGATTCATTGAACTTTCAATGGCATGTTTAAATCTCGATATGCCCCTCTAGTTTGTGACTGGGATGCCGAGGATCACAAAGCGGGTGTGAATAACCATGCAAACTTACATGGTGCCCTCACATGTTACAGTCACCTATTCGATGTGCCGGTAAACCACACACGCTCCACCGAACTATGACAAACATTGAGTCACCCTTTGCTACCTTTGCTTAGAACCATTTAGTGTGCCGGTAAACCACACACGCTCCACTAATGTCTTCGCAAGGGCACAAAGTGTAATTTCATGGAATTGCATCAATTCACTTTTGCCTAAGTAACTAAGATTGGGAATTTGTAAAATATTTAGTTACTTTTGTACTTCATTATACTTATAATGGAAGGTTTTTGTCCTATCCTACCCGTTTGGCTAACGACCCTTCACTAGTCAAGAGTGCGGTGGGTAAGAGTGGATACCCATTTAATCGCCATTTTATAGGCAATTTCCTTAAACACCCCTTATAGACCAGCTTCGTGAATGAGGCCTACTAACGGTAAGACTGACTTTTACTCATACATATATATATATAATGTTAGAATTTTAATGTTATATATAGTATAGGGTGTATTTTACACTTTTAAAATACTAGGAGGTCAAATTTAACAATTATACTTTTAATTCAATTAAATTGTAAACCTAAACTTTTATGGATTTATTAAACCTCTTTTAATTATACACCTTAATTAATTAATAAAACCATAAGGGTGTGATTTGAACTTTTCAAAACAATACTAGGGTTTTAGAATTTAACATTACTAAATTAACCTTTTAATCAACTTTTAAATTCAAAAACTTGAGGGCAAGTTTTGAAACATTTCAAAACATTAGGGTTTAGAATTTAAATATACATCAAAATTAAACTTTTAATCAAAATTTAAATTCCAAAACTTGAGAACAAGTTTTGAAACTTTTCAAAACACTAGGGGATCAAATAACAAATAATCTAAATTAACATTTAGTCACATAATTATCCATATTTGATTTATTTAATAATTTCTTGCAAAACAATTTACCAATTTAATCAAAATAATTAATCAATTATCACATAAGGAAATAAATATTTTATTAATTGATAAATATCTTCAATTAGATCAAGAATATACTCATATATATATATATATATATATATATATATATATATATATATATATATATATATCATAAAATCGGATTTATATTGATCTAATATGATAAAGGCAAGTATCTCAAGGATAAACAGCAAGAAATCCCGATATTTGCTCTTTCTGACGCTTGGACTCGCCGAGTCGAGCCTACTCGCCGAGTCCACTATGGGACTCGCTGAGTTCATCAGGCAGTTTCACAAAAATCGTATTTTTTTCAAATGCAACAAACATACAAGGCATCAATACAATAGAAACCAATCAAGGCTCTGATACCACTGATCGATTTTGGTCATAAGAACATCCTATGTGCTCATACAAACCCTAATGCTTGGATCTAGGTTTCTCTATTGTACATGCAATTTATCCAAGACTATAAACCCTAGATCTAGAATATGATAATCAATATAACATATAAATAAGGGTTTAGATCATACCTTTATTGTTATGTAGCAATAACAATCTCAAATCCTTCTTGTATTGACCTTAGAAAGCTTAGAATCACAAATGTCACTCCTCTAATGGTTCACAAACACCAAGAGCAAGAGGATGAAGAGGAGAAGAGAAGGAGGTTGCCCAAAACATGTGGAAACCCTAGAAGGAAGCTTGTCCACGTTTTTGGGGCATAAGGGTTCCATATATAGTGAGGCTATTAGGGTTATCTAACAAGGAAACCCTAATTTGGATGCTTAAGCCCTAAGCAACCCATGGACTCCTTTCCTTAAAGGACTTGGACGATTTCTAATGGGTTTCCCCATAGAATTCTTCCACTCTTTAATATAAGGCAATCCATAGCCCAAATTGCAATTATCTTCTAATTACAATTCCAGTCCCTTAAGTTTAATTAATCTCTTTTAGTCACAAAACTAATTACCAATTAATTCTTGACTAATATTAATTAAACAATATGATTTCTCCTTTAATATATTATTCTTATAATATATTAATAAATCATATTTAATCCTTTCTCTCCATTATTCATCCTATCAAGTTGCTTTGGTGAAGGCAACCCAAAAGGACCATGCACCATCGGGTCAAGTACATACCAAAATAGTTATGGACTTAGACACTAATCCAACAATCTCTTCCTTCAAAGTCAATAGAGACCTTAAAGTGTTTGTGTGGTTTCCCGTTGAATTACGATCAAGCACTAATTAAGAATTATTGAAAGGCATCTTTTAATAAGGCTAATTTGGGAGGCTTGCGCTTCAGTTCAGAATTCCTGATCTTGACATAAGACAGAAATCGACTGAAGTACTTGTGAGACCAATGTGGTCTGTTGAACAAGTAGGTGTGGAGAATATTTAAGTATCATGTTGAAAATATATTTGGGTGAAATCTAAAAAAAATAAAACTGGATTCTAAGGGAAGAAATGTTATGGTATTTAACAATTTCATAAGAATCACACAAAAGGAAAATTAGAGATTTCTTGGTACAACCACTTCGGTGAATTCGTTTTTTTATGAGTGAAAACTAGAGCAAATTTAATTGTTCACCGTCAATGCATAGTAGGTACTGAATTGTGGGTTTCACTTAGCACATAGTGGCACCAAGCTAAGATCATAAACACAGAAATTGTGTAACCATAAACCTCAGTGGTAATTTCTGAGAGTCTCAAGGGTTACATGTATGAAGCGAATATGATGGAGGAAAATATTTGAGATGGTGTAAAGAAACCAAACTACATCTGCTATAAAATTAATGACTAAGCAGAAAACTCTTATCTCATATGAGAAAAGAGTAAGGTAGCTCATGATTAGAATAAATGATATAGCCTAATTGGGAAGACAAGGTTTGTATATACCAGGTTAGTAAGGCTTCATTCAGATTAGTTGAGGCTTTAGACAACATGCAGCAGCATGCTTCTAGGGACACTTAACTATTAAAAAGTGTGAGAACAATACCTGCCCCATCGATCATCCACTAACGGGAAAGACAAACAGAAGTAAAGGTAAAAAAAATATTTTTGTAGTTTATGAAATTTTGATTTAAAGAAAAAAAAATAAAATAAACAAAACAAATTTTTTTTTGGAAATTTAAAAAAAAAATTGGGAAATACAACCAAAGAAACTACCTTTTAGAGATAAGCGAAGACAAGTACAATAGGACCGAACCCGAGCGCTCGGTTCATTTCGGTACCCATGCAAACCGAACCCGAAATAGACCGAACGTTCGGTTCATTTCGCTTCCAACTTTTAGTTTTGAGAAAGAGTTTTTGGTACTAACTCCGATTCGATCATACCTAGTGCTTGTAGAATTTTATTAAAACTCGCTTTAGAAAGGGCTTTGGTGAAGATGTCAGCCAGTTGATCAGTAGTTTGAACAAAGTGAATCTCTACATTTCCATCTTCCACATGATCTTTAATGAAGTGATACCTCAATGCAATGTGTTTGGTTTTGGAATGTTGCACGGGGTTATGACAGATCCTAATTGCACTTTCTGAGTCACAATATAGTGGGATCTTTTTCATATTGAGTCCATAATCCCGAAGTTGGCTTTGGATCCAAATCACTTGAGATGTGCAAGAAGCGGCTGCAATATACTCTGCTTCGGCTGTCGACAGAGGAACACATGTTTGTTTCTTAGATTGCCAACTCACCAGCTTCTCGTCGAGGAATTGACAGCCTCCTGTAGTGCTTTTTCTGTCTAAACCACATCCTCCAAGGTTTGCATCTGAGTAGGCTTGAACAAAGAAACCTGAGTTTGAGGGATACCAGAGACCGAGAGAGGTGGTTCGCTTCAAATACCGGAGTATGGTTTTCACTGCTAGCATGTGTGGTTCATGAGGATTCGCTTGAAACCTAGCACAATAGCACACAGAAAACATTATATCAGGCCTGCTAGCTGTGAGGTACATCAGGGAACCAATCATTTGGCGGTATAGTGTTATGTCAACCGCCGATTTTTCCAAGGATGGAGTGAGCTTGGTACCGAACGCCATAGGGACTTTGACCCTTGGTTCTCCCATCATGCCGAATTTAGAAATAAGAGTTTTGGTATATGCTTCCTGGTTAATAAAGATGCCTTCGGGTCCCTGTCTAATATTTAAACCAAGGAAAAAGTTAATCGGACCCATTGAGCTCATTTCAAATTTTTTCTCCATCAACTTTCTGAATTTAGCTGTTAAGCTAGGACTCGTTGAGCCAAAGATGATATCATCGACATAGATCTAAACAATCATAAGGTAGTTACCATCCTTTTTACAAAAGAGGGTTGGGTCAACCGAACCTTGTTTGAATTTAGACATCTTTAAAAACTTGGTTAGTGTTTCATACCATGCCCTAGGTGATTGTTTCAGACCATAAACTGCCTTGTCTAGGATGTAGCAATGATTTGGATGCTTTTCATTCACGAAACCAGGAGGTTGCTCCATGTAAACCGTTTCTTCAAGTTCCCCATTTAGAAAAGCGCACTTCACATCCATTTTGGTAGACCTCGAAGTTCTTGTGTGCAGCATAGGCAAGAAATATTCGAACAGATTCCAGCCTGGCTACCGGAGCAAATGTTTCTTCGTAGTCAATTCCTTCTTCCTGGCTATATCCTTTTACCACAAGACGAGCTTTATTTCGAATCACGTTACCCTCCTTATCCATTTTGTTTCTGAATACCCATTTGAGACCAACGACTGAGGCATCTTTCGGTGTTGGGATGAGACGCCAGACCTTATTTCTTTCGAACTCATTGAGTTCATCCTGCATTGCTTGAACCCAATAAGAATGATCAAGAGCAATATTGACAGTCCTCGGCTCAATTTTGGACACGAAAGAATTTAACATGCAAAACTCTACTTTGGAGAATAGGGAAGTTTGCTTTGCCTTCACTTAAGATCGAGTTAGGACCTTTTTAGATATATTACCCACTATCTCAGATACAGGATGATCTCTGGTCCATTTGGTGAGTGGAGGATAGTTTGGATCATAGGATGAATCCAATTCAGCATTGACCATTTCTTCCAACTTTGATTGAATATCATCAGCATAGAACGTATCGGAATTCTCCCCCTCGACAGATGATGAATCATTTGGACCCTCAGGTTGATTTGGGCTTTCGGGTGCTACAGGACTTTCGGGTGTAGCCGGGATTTCGGGTGTTACAGGGATTGGATTCTCCCCCTGAATTTGTGAGTCCTGTTGTTTTGAAGAGAATTGATTCTCCCCCTCAACCGAAGTGTCGTGCTGAGGTTCTTCTTCTCCCATTTGTTTGGCTGCATCTTCAACAATCTGCTTCAGATGATCGATTTTGTTGTTTGCTGCCTTGGCTTCTGAGAGAGTGGCTTTCTCAGGTTCATCAAATAAGTCTACGAACCGGTCAAATAAATTAGCAATCGAGGCTATGACTTGACCTGTTTGAGAGAAAATTTCTCCAATTGCTTCTACGGAAGTCTTTAGTTTCTTGACGTAATTGTCATCGAACGTCACATAATAGGTTTCTTCAATTCTTCTAGAACGTTTATTTAAAACCCTGAATGCCTTTGAAGTAAGAGAATATCCCAGAAAGATTCCTTCATCAGCTTTAACATCAAACTTGTTGCGATGTTCTTTGGAGTGGAAAATGAAGCACTTGGAACCGAACACATGGAAGAATTTGACATTCAGCTTCCTGTTGTTGATGATCTCATAAGGAGTGAGAGAGAAACGCTTGTTGAGATTAGACCTATTCTACGTAAAACATGCTGCAGCAATAGCATCAGCCCAGAAATATAAGGGAAGTGAAGCAAAACTTAGCATGGTTCGAGCCGCCTCACACAAGGATCGGTTTCGTCTTTCGACAATTCCATTCTTTGTTCTTGAATTCCAGTCCATTGTCGCTCCTAATGTTTTGAACGACTTTCCTCAGTTGCACTTCGACCTGCTTGATAAAGATTTTCAGTTTGGGAGTCGCTTCAGATTTGTGCTTTAGAAAGAATACACAAGTAAAACGTGAGAAGTCATCAACAACTACAAGAATATACTTGTTGCCGCCAATGCTCTCGATTGATGATGGACCACATAAGTCAATGTGAAGTAACTCAAGTGGTTCAACAACTTTTGTGTTTATAATCGATGGGTGACTTTGATGACTCTGTTTCCCCATTTCGCATGCAGCGCACAAGTGTTCACGATCAAACTTATGCAATGGAAGACCCTGAACATGACCGCCGGTGACAAGCTTATTGATGTCTTTGAAGTTGAGATGTGAAAGCCTTCGGTGCCACAACCAACTTTCGTCTGAATGAGCTTTGGACAAAAGACATATAGCTGGATTACCTTTGATTGGTCTGAGATTTAGAGGAAACATTTCGCCTTTTCGATCTGATTTGAGAATGACCTTGTTGGATTTCTTCTCTATAATTTCTGAACCTTCGTCATCGAATGAAACTTTGAGGCCAGTACCTCCCACCAGCTGAGATACACTTATGAGATTATGTTGCAACCCTTCTACATACGCTACCTTCCTTATTGTGAAGTCTCCATTGGTTATCATCCCATAACCCTTTATTGTTCCATAGGAGTTGTTACCGAACTTGACATTGCCACCATTTTTAAGTGATCGAAACTCCCTTAGCTCTTCCTTCCTTCCTGTCATGTGAAGAGAGCAGCCGTTGTCTATGTACCATTCTTCATCAAACTGCTCGTCACTTATAACCTGCAAAAATCAAACAGATTTAAGAACCCAAAGTTTCTTGGGTCCACGTGAGCCTTTCACAGAAATAGGAATAGTAAGAGAAACATCAACGAGATATGTTCGTTTTATTAAGGTTGTTTCATCTTTTCTTTTAATAGTAAACACTTTGATTTTATTAGAATTGGTTGCAGGCGTTTCGGATTCAGATTCTGGTGTTTGGACTTTAGCCTGCTTTCGTTCTTCCTTAGCTGAGGAAATCTCCCTTTTTCCTTTAAAATCCTTTGACGATCTTGAATTTTTTGTAGGAACAAAATTGGGCTTAGAAGAAGATTGAGAACGAGAAGAATTAGAGGAAAAGAAATTAGAATGAGAATTTTTCCTGACTTGAGGTTTGGAATGACCCTTTCGGTTGTGATCATTTGAGGGATTAGATATGGACCTTCGGTAGCCGTTTGATGATGAACCGAAGCTGGATTTTTGGTTGTTGTTGGTTGGTGGTCCGAAAATGTGTCTTTTATTGTAAAAGCTTGATGGACTTAAATCAGGTCTTTGCCTGTTGTTATATGGCGGACCGAAACTCGCTTTTAGCTTGCTGTTGCTTTCGGGACCGAACCTATCCTTTCGGTTCTGTTCTTCGCGTGGACCGAAAATCTTTCTCTTATTCTTCTGAATTTTGTTTTCTTCTCCTTTTGACTTAGAATCTTTGTCATGATAAGTGTAGTGAGGTTTTTGGGAGCCCCAAAATTGCTTTCGCTCTGAGAGATTTTTCTTGTATCTCAAGTTTCTCTGCTGCTTTTGATTTTTCACCTGTTTCGATTGTCTATGAATATTTGCCTTTTGTTTCATCTTCTTAGCAACCGGTTCGCTCTTCATGGATGAGGTTTCGCTTGTAGAGGTGACTTCTTCCACTGGAATCTCTTTTGTGCCACTTGTACTTGGTACGTCAAAGTTAGTAGGCTTATTCAGAGGTTCGGGCACATATCTACCTTTGGCCTTACAGGATGTTCGCTCTGACAGACCAATTGTTTCGTCTGCGTTGTCTATTGGTGCTGACTAGAAAAAATCATCACAGCCATCTGCATTATCTTCGTTCACTATGGCAGTGAGTTCGGCTGTCTGATGTTCGGTTACTCCTATGACCTTATACACCTAATTGGGAGTTGTTCTTACCTTCTGAAACACGACGGCCTTTTCTTTAAGAAATAGGGACTTAGTTTTGGACAAACGAACGAATTCCACAGAATTTTCAGAAATCAGGTTTTTGTGGTTTTCGGGTTCGCTTCTGACGAACT
Organism: Lactuca serriola; assembly: GCF_051521515.1. NCBI lineage: Eukaryota > Viridiplantae > Streptophyta > Magnoliopsida > Asterales > Asteraceae > Lactuca > Lactuca serriola. The sequence continues at coordinate 214,174,942 of NC_136416.1, forward strand.
CGGAACAGTCAACTTCGTCCTCTACAGAAATTTCACTCATATCATCGTCCTCATTAAGTTCAGATTCATTTTCAACTTCAATTTTGTTTTCTGAACTCAAATTGGTACTCAATGAGTCAAATTGGACTTTATAAAAGATTCTATTTTGTCCAGACCATACATGTAAGTGGGATTCACATCATTGGAAGATACAACACTTTCACAGTTGTATGCTTCGGCATAAATTTCATCCTCCTTAAACTCAAGGACGGGTAGAATCATGCGATATATCTTTTTCCCTATTTCACAATTTAGATGCAGTTGAGTAATGTTAGCATAGAGCATTTTGGCAATCAAACAAAAAACATTCCTTTGTTTTAACAATTTGAGATTGTCTCTTTGTAAATAAATGTTTTCACCCCTAGACTTAATCAGCTCCAACTCTTTTTGCTCTATCCACATCCTTCGCTCCTCACTCTTGGATGACACCCTACTTATTTGGTCAGTTAGATTATAATTCATGACCCGTGTTTGCGTTAAACAACTATATAGATTTGAAATTCTTGAATTCAAGTTATTTAATTCTTTTTCATATGATTTTTGTGGACTTTTAAACGACAGAAAAACAGATTGTACCTTCTTGATCAGTTCGTCAAGTTCACTGATCTGCACACTAAGCGGTTTTGTTGTAAAGCATAAGTCCTCTCGCTCCTTGGCCTCTTCATTTCCACCATCAATGTTGTATCCCCTCATCTGAGATACATCGGTCACCATAAGACATCTTCCATCAGTTTCACCACTTTTTGCAACATAAGCCTTTCCATGAGAAGGCTTTCTCACTTCATCATCTTTTGAGTCAGTCGACCATACCTGCACACCACCGAACTCATCATCATCTACCGAACCCTGCATAATAAGAGCATTCATAGAGGGATTAGTTGCAGCTTTCTTCCTTTTTATCTCTTCTAGTCTTTTCATAAGACTTGCTTCTTCATCTTTCTCTTCACCTAACTCTGCCCTCTTCTTCAGCATGCAATCTTTTGCGTAGTGATTCTTCCCACCACAGTAGAAGCAACTGACACCAGAGTCAGCTTCACCCTTTGCTTCCTTTTTCAATTTCTCAACTTTCGGTTCATCTTTCACCTTTTCAGAACTGTAGCTTCCCTGCCAGTTACGATTTTTTTTCGGAAGGGAACTTTTTCTTGATGAACCTTCTTGGATTTGACACCATCATAACATAGTCTTCGGCTGTCAGATCCTGATATCCCAGATTTAGATCCTCTTCGTCTTCTTCTACACTCTTACCCTTGGACAGAAGCGCCAGTGACCCCAGATTTGAAACCACGCTTTTCTCTTGCTCATGTGCTTTAACCGTAGACACAACAGCTCTCCATTCAGATCTTAGACAATTCAGAAAATTGACCTTCTGTTCGATGAGCTTCCTTTTAATATCTTGTTTGATCATCTTGCTGAGAAGATGATTGAAGTGATCAAATGTCTGCGTAACAGAATCATCAGGATTCTGCTTGAACTCTCCAAATTCAGATAGAAGTAAAGTCTGAATTGAGTGCTCCAGATATTCATCAGTGGAATACAGCTCACGCAGCCGATCCCAGATTTCCTTTGCTATACTGCAAGAACTCACCAATCTAAACGTGTCAGATTGAAGAGCGAATCGAATTAGTCTCAATGCCTTAATGTTGCATTGAAACTTCTCCTTTTCGTCCTGAGTAACATCATTCACATCTTTCAACAAATCATTGTACTCCTTTTGAGTTTTAATGATTCCGGATGTTCCTGATTGAGCAAATGGGCCATATATAATAGCTTCCCATATCAGATACCCATTATCTTCAGATCCAATGACGTAGTCTTCAAAGTGGTGCGTCCATACTTCGTAATCTTGAGTGTAGAGAATTGGAATCTTGGTTGTAGATCCTATACTATTTGAGATATTAATGGGATTAGATTGAGAATCGTCCATGCTTGATCATATAACCTGTTATAAGATCAGACTTTGTAATACGTAATATTAGGGCAAGATGAATAAATAATGAGATACGTCAATTATGGAGTGACGGCTCAATAAATATCAGTAAATGCAGAATAAACCCTAATCACTTCTTTCATAGAAGAGATGTGTATGAATTACACAGTCTCCTGCTTTGATACCAATTGAATAGTTAAGAAACTCTTTGATCGTTTTAGATCTTTGAACAGGTTAATCACAGAAACGTTAAAATGTAATATCAAGCACAAGAATGAATCAAAATATGTTGAATGATTCAATAGATTCAAGCCTCAACAGAGCTCGATAAAGAACTTCCGCTGTAGAGGCTATTAGGGTTACAAATGATAAAAATAAAATCTTTCAAATAATCGACTTTCAAATCTACGTACTAAGATGCATGCAAGCATCTATAAATACTAAACCCTAGAAATAACTCACGGATGGACAGGCCCAATCCGGAGACAAAAATGGACTAAAGAACGAGCCCAAGATTCAACACCTTTCAGACCCAACAATTTTGTTCGGCCGCTAGAGTGAGGCAGTGCTTACAGCAGGGCTGTAAGGGCTTTGTGACGTATGTGATGGATATGCGGGTTGATTCAGAGAGACCGAGGTCAGTTGAGGAGTTTCTGATAGTGCGTGAGTTCCCAAACGTATTTCCAAAGGAGTTGCCGGGTGTGCCTCCCGTGAGGCAAGTGGAGTTTAGTATCGATTTGGTTCCGGGGGCCGCGCCTATCGCCAAGGTGCCCTATCGGCTTGCACCTCCAGAGATGAAAGAGTTATCCTCACAGCTTCAGGAGCTGCTGGAAAAGGGGTTTATTCGGCCGAGCTGCTCGCCGTGGGGAGCGCCTATCCTTTTTTTCAAGAAGAAGGATGGTTCACACCGGATGTGCATTGATTACCGGGAGTTGAACAAGCTGACGGTCAAGAACCGTTACCCGTTGCCGAGGATCGATGATTTGTTCGATCAGTTGCAGGGAACATCTTGGTTCTCCAAGATCGATTTGAGGTCTGGGTATTATCAGGTGAGGGTGCGAAATGAGGACATTCAGAGGACAGCATTCAGGACTCGTTATGGGCATTATGAGTTTGTGGTGATGCCTTTCAAACTCACCAATGCCCCGACAGTGTTCATGGATCTCATGAACAGAGTGTGCAGGCCGATGTTGGATCGGTCGGTGATCGTGTTCATCGACGACATTTTGGTGTATTCGAGATCTAGGGAGCAGCATGAGGAGCATTTGAGGGAGATCCTCGGAGTACTGAGATCGGAGAGGCTTTACGCCAAATTCTCCAAGTGTGATTTCTGGTTGCGTGAGGTCCAGTTCCTAGGGCACCTCGTTAACCAGGAGGGGATATTGGTCGACCCGGCCAAAGTGGAGGCAGTGATGAGATGGGAGGTGCCGAGGTCACCCTCCGAGATCAGGAGTTTCTTAGGGTTGGCAGGCTATTATCGGAGATTTATCAGGGATTTCTCCAAGATCACCGTGCCACTCACCAGGTTAACCCGGAAGGGTATCGCTTTTTCATGGGGCCCAGAGTAGCAGACCTCCTTTGAGACGCTTCGCCAGAGACTATGTGAAGCCCTAGTGTTAGCCCTCCCTGAGGGAATGGAGGACTTTGTGGTGTATTGTGATGCGTCGATCTTGGGGTTGGGAGCGGTGCTGATGCAGAGAGGGCATGTGATAGCATACGCATCGAGGCAGCTGAAGCCTCATGAGACAAGGTATCCCACCCACGATCTAGAGTTAGGGGCAGTGGTGTTCGCCCTCAATATTTGGCGTCAGTATCTGTACGGGGTTCGGTGTACGATATACACGGACCACAAGAGCCTGAAGTATTTGATGGATCAGCCCAACCTAAATATGCGACAGAGGAGGTGGTTGGATGTGGTCAAGGATTATGATTGTGAGATCTTGTACCACCCGGGCAAGGCTAATGTTGTAGCTGATGCACTGAGCCGCAGGGCGGAGAGCACCCCATTACGAGATGTATGTTTCAAATTGACCGTGATAGCTCCGGTGTTAGACACCATTCGTGGGGCACAGGCTGAGGCTGTGTAGCCTGAGAACCAGAAGAGAGAGCGAGTTTGTCGGGTTGGTATCGGAGTTCGATACCGATAGCCGGGGGCTTATGACATTTCAGGGGCATATCTGGGTACCGTTTGTGGGAGGAACGCGTACCATTTTGATGGAAGAGGCTCACCGGTCGAAGTTCTCGATCCATCCTGGGGCCACTAAGATGTATTTAGACCTGAAGAAGGAGTATTGGTGGCACCGTATGAAGAGGGATGTCGCGTGGTTTGTTGAGAGGTGGTTAACCTGCCGTAGGTTTAAGGCCAAGCACCAGAGACCACATGGTAAGTTGCAGCCTTTAGAGGTTCCCGAATGGAAGTGGGAACAAATTACCATTGATTTTATCACCAAATTGCCAACGACTGCTAGGGGAGTCGATGCAACTTGGGTGATTATGGACAGGTTGACAAAGAGCGCCCACTTCCTTGCTATCAGTGAGAGCTCTTCCGCAGAGAAGTTGGCAGAGATGTACGTGAGAGAAGTGGTATCGCGGCATGGAGTGCCGATCTCGATTATCTCAGACCGAGATGTGCGTTTCACTTCCAGATTCTGGAAGAATTTTCACGAGGCGTTGGGTACTAGGCTGCATTTTAGTACCGCATATCACCCCCAGACTGATGGACAGAGTGAGCGGACAATTTAGACGCTCGAGGATATGCTCCGGGCATGTGTGTTGGATTTCAGGGGGAGTTGGGACACGTATTTGCCCTTGGCAGAGTTTTCTTACAACAACAGCTATCACTCGAGCATTAGTATGCCACCCATTGAGCTGTTGTATGGGAGGAGGTGTCGAACCCCCATTTGCTGGGGAGAGGTTGGGCAGCGTGTTATGGGTAGTACAGAGATTGTGCTGCAGATGACTGAGCAGATACAACAGGTCATGCAGAGGTTATTAACCGCTCAGAGTCGTCATAAGAGTTATGCGGACAGGCGGCGGTCCGAGCTCGAGTTCCATGTCGGCGACTTTGTACGCCTGAAGGTCTCTCCTTGGAAAGGAGTGATCCGATTCAGGAAGAGGGGCAAGTTGGGGCCCCGTTATATCGGTCCTTTTCGGGTGATTGCAAGGGTAGGCAGGGTAGCCTACCGGTTGGAGCTACCTGCAGAGTTAGGTCAGATCCATGACACTTTCCACGTGTCGCAGTTACGGAAGTGTATAGCCGATGAGTCAGCAGTGGTACCATTGGAGGATATTCAGGTGGATGCGAGCCTGAATTATGCTGAGAGACCGGTGGCAATCAGAGATCGGAAAATCAAGGTTTTGAGGAACAAGGAAGTACCTTTGGTTTTGGTTCAATGGCAACATCGGAAGGGGTCCGAGATGACATGGGAGTCAGAGTCGGAGATGCGAAGGCAACATCCAGAGTTGTTCGAGGAATGAGACTTCGGGGGCGAAGTCTGGTTCTAGTGGGGGAGAATTGTAACACCCCGAGATTCAGGTATATTTCTTTCATCCTTGTTCTTTAATGATTGAGCATGTTTAGTCCTTGGGTGGTGGAATTGTAGCATGTGAGTACGTTGGGTGTACCAGAGGGGTATACTGCGCGTACTCATGCGCTTAATTTGGATGCGGAGTTGCCAAGGTACGCTGGGCGTACCTAGAGTTACACCGGGAGTACCCGGCCCAGGTGCAAAAACCCTAATCCACCTTGTGCACTATTTAAAGGGTGTTATGGCTCATTCCTTAGCCTCCATATCAGTGAGTGAAACCCTAAAAGAGAGCCCCATCATCCTTAGTGTGTGAGAGTGTTGATTTGAGCTTCTTGGTGCTTTAGTGACTTGGTGAAGAAGAAGGAAGGGAGTTCTTGGAAGCTAAAGCTTGATGTGCCATTTTGGATCTGAGATCTACAGAGAAAAGGGCTACATTTGGAGGTATAAAGTTCAAAACTTTCCTCTTCTTTTGGTTTTTGTTGTATGTGCCCTTTTTAGGGCTAAAAACCCCAAAGGTGGAGACTTTATGAGTGTAAAGTGCTCCATGGTCCGAGATCTGTCCCTTTTTAGTGTTATTGGTGATTTAGAGCCATTAAGTTTCCATCTTGGATGTTAGTTTGAAGTCATGCATGTGTATTTAGCCTTCTAGAGTTGAAGGTTGGATCATTGTGAGAGTTGGTGACTTGTTCAGCCATGCAATGGCTTAAAGTCATCAACTTTATGGATTAAGGGGCTTAGAAGGGGTCAGATCTAAAATATGGACGTAGGTCTTAACTGTTTAAGACCTCAAGAGCTAAAGGGCTGAAGTAGGGGAGTATGTCAGGCGTAATCCCTAGTACGTGCCGCATACTGGGTGGCGCTCCCCGATTTTGAGGTGCAGCCGGGTACGCTCAGCGTACACATCTGGTACGCGCAGCGTAACCCGGAGAGTTGACTTTTGGTTGACTTTTAGGGTATGGTCTATTGTGGGACCTTTGAGTTATGAGAGGGGTAAAATGGTCTTTTACCCTTCTGAGAGTGTCATGAGAGAACAAAGTCTAGCCATTGAGAGTTATATTAAATAGAGTGTTTATTTCATATGATTAGGCAGAGGCTAGGCCAGCGTTTACCGAGTCAGAGATTTACCGAGATACCGAGGTGAGTCTTCTCACTATACTTTAGCTAGTGTGGTAATAGAGTTATGTGACAGAGTACTACAGAGTTATATGCCAGTGTGATTGCATGTTATTTATGTGTTGTGATTTATGGTGATATGTGATATGCATGATTCAGAGTTACAGAGTTGGGACTTTCGGGTCCCTAGAGTTAGGGCCAGAGGGCCCACAGAGAATTGGGGCTGGAGGGCACCACTGAGACACATTGACCAGAGGGTCAACAGAGTTACAGCCTCGAGTGGCTATTATGTGTTAGTGTGGTATTTTGGGGAACTCACTAAGCTTATGCTTACCGTGTTCAGTGTTATGTGTTTCAGGTACTAGTGATGACCGCGGGAAGGCGCCGGCTTGATTCGTACACACACACACATGGGATGAGATGTATTTGATCTTGGGAGACATTTTGTGAAACAAAAACATGATGTTATGATATTTATGAATGAATGGTTTTGTTAAAAATGTGTTTTTCAAATGTGAAAAATTGTTTTAAATTTTACGGTGTTACAGTTTCAATAGTCCTCTCACTTTTTCTGTCGGTTTGAAAATGGTAGGTTGTACTCATGTCCTGCCTGGTTCCTAGGGAACTTTGTAACGACTTCCAGAACCTCGAAGTGAATCTACTATCTCTATCCGAGATAATGGATATGGGAACACCGTGCAGTTGTACTATCTCCCTAATGCATGTTCTAGTTAGCTTCTCCATCTTGTCAGTTTCTTCGATGGGCAGGAAGTGGGCGGACTTGGTTAACCTGTCTACGATCACCCAAATGGTATCGAGACCACCTGTCATCTAGGGCAACTTGGTTATGAAGTCCATCGTGATCCGCTCCCACTTCCATTCAGGTATCTCCGGTTGTTGAAGTAAACTTAATGTTTTCTGGTATTCGACCTTAACCTTGGCGCAAGTGAGGCATTTACTCACGAAGGTAGCAATCTCTGCTTTCATGTTAGGCCACCGGTATAACTTTTTAAGATCCCGATACATCTTATCTGAACCTGGGCGGACGAAATATCGAGTGTTGTGGGCTTCGGTCATGACCAAGTCTCTGAAACCACCATGTTTCGGTGTCCAAATCCGATCCATGAAATATAAGGCTCTGCCACCCTTGACTTCCAAGTTCTTATCCATCCCTCTCAGGGATTCAGTAGCAACATCTTCAGGTTTCAAAGCTTCAAGCTGAGCCTCCTTAATTTGTGTGGAAAAATGTGAATGGATAGTCATAGTCAATGATTTGACCCTACGACCAGAGTATTCTTTCCGACTTAGGGCGTCAGCTACTACGATGGCTTTGCCCGGATGATAACGAATTTCGCATTTGTAGTCACTGAGTAGCTCAACCCACCGTCGTTGTCTCATATTGAGCTCCTTCTGGTCGAATATATGTTGTAGGCTATTGTGGTCTGTAAGATAGAGCTTTTTGTACCATACATGTAGCGTCTCCAGATCTTCAGAGCAAACACTACTGCTCCTAACTCAAGATCATGTGTGGTGTAGTTGACCTCGTGTGTCTTCAGTTGTCTTGAGGCATAGGCAGTGACCTTACCTCGTTGCATCATAACACAACCGAGCCCTGGATTGGATGCATCGCAATAGAACACAAATTCTTCTATTCCTTATAGGAGGGATAGTATCGGAGCGGTGCATAAGGCTTGTTTTAGCATTTGGAATGCTTTCTCTTGTTTCTCTTCGTAGTCAAAGGCCACACCTTTCTGGGTCAATGTAGTAAGCGGTTTCACAATTCTAGAGAAGTTCTTAATGAACCTACTATAGTAGCCAATGAAGCCTAGAAATTGTCGAATTTCTGTAGGCGTCTTTGGTGCTGACCAGTTCTCAATGGCTTTGATTTTGGAAGGGTACACATGAATTCCCTCTTCACTAAAAACGTGACCCAGGAATTCGACTCTTCGAATCCAAAACTCGTATTTAGAGAACTTCACGTAGAGCTTCTCTGATAGTAATGTTTCCAAGATCTAGCGTAGATGCTCACTATGCTCTTCCTTACTACGAGAGTAGATAAGTATGTCATCAATGAACACAATGACGAACTGATCTAAGTAAGAATGACATACCCTATTCATTAAATCCATGAATACCGCGGGCGCATTATTCAATCCGAATGGCATCACTAAAAACTTGTAGTATCCATAACGAGTTCAGAAGGCTGTCTTCGGAACATCCTCCTCTAGCACTCGTAATTGGTGCTACCCGGATCTCAGATCTATCTTTGAAAAGTAGTTCGCCCCTTGAAGTTGGTCGAGCAAATCGTCTATGCGAGGCAGAGGGTAACGATTCTTAACGGTAAGCTTGTTTAGTTCTGTATAGTTGATGCACATATGAAACGATCCGTCTTTCTTCTTTATGAACGAGACGGGAGCTCCCCATGGTGTGAAGCTTGGTCTAATGAAGCCCTTGCTGAGAAGCTCGTTAAGTTGACCGGATAGTTCCTGCATCTCCACTGGTGCTAGACGATAGGGCAATTTGGCTACTGGTGTAGCCCGTGGAACTAAGTTGATTCTGAACTCGAATTGACATTGCGGATGTAATCCTGGGAGTTCTTCTGGAAAGATGTTGGGAAAATCGCATACTACTTGGATGTTCTTAATGTCCTTCGTTTCTTGGCTCACATCGACAACATAAGAAAGAAATGCGCGACATTCCTTTTGCAAGTAATTCTAGGCTTGAATACTCGAGATGATACGAAGGTTCGTTCCAGGTTTGTCGCCATAGACTACTAGAGTTTTGCTAGACGGAAGATTAAGGCGAACAACCTTTTCATAATACATGATGTCGGCACGATGCAGGCTCAACCAATCCATACCGATAATGACATTGAAACTTTTAATTGAGACCAACATGAGGTTGATAGAAAATGAATGGCTATCTAGAGTTAGAGTACATCCTATGTATATACTGCTAGTGCTCTCAGTCTTTCCGTTAGCCATTTCTACAGTGAACGGTTCTTTAAGTGCACATGATTGTTGTTTAAGTAAGCGAGCAAATTTCTGATTTACGAAGCTCCTCTCTGCTCCGATATTAAATGGTATGCATGCATAAGAGTTATCGAGGAGAAACGTACCAGTAACCACTGTGGGGTCGACAACAGCTTCCTCGTGGCCTATAGACAAAACTCTTCCCACTCCACCGGCATTCCTTGCCTTCGGGCAGTTCCTTTTGTAGTGGCCCACCTCGCCACAACCGTAGCAAGCTTGGCCCACACCAACACCGGGGACTTGGTTGATCGGCCATGCCGGAGCTTTGCAGAAATGGGCAGAGTGCCACTTCCTGTTGCAGTTAGAGCACTGCATTTCCTTCCAGGGTCCGTTGTGGTGAAAACTGCATTTGTTGCACTTCGGCAAGTTTCCAGCGTACTAATTTACCAGCGCAACAATGACAGGTGCTATCGCAGCATGAACTGCTATGACCTGCTGCTTTTTGGCAGCTTTCTGTGCAACATTCTTCTTTTTGTCATCCCAAAATTTCCATTTGTTATCAGTGGTTTTGGAGGGTTCTAAGATGGCTAGGGTTGTTGTTGACGGGGTACGGACCCCAGCGTTAATGAGCCATTGTGCTAATCGGTTGGCATTATCAAAGGTAGAGGGGTTTGAAGCTAGTACATTCCCCTGGAATGGAGGCGCTAACCCTCAAATATACCTCTCCACCTTCTTCGCTTCAGAAGGGACCATTCCCAGACATAGTGCTACCAGATCACTGAATCTGGCAGTGTAGGAAACTATGTCAGAGCCCTTCATGGTTAGGCTACAGAGCTCTTGCTCCAGTTTTTTGAATTTTGTCCCTTGGATAGTATTCTTCATTCATAATCTCCTTCAGAGCTTCCCAGCCGATAGCATTCGCCACTAAAAGAGATAGTGACTTGACATGGCTATTCCACCACGTCAGAGCTCGGTCTGTGAAGGTGCAGGTGGAAAATTTGACTTTGCTCCCTCCCGGACAGGAGCATATCTCGAAGATCAACTCCGTTTTCTCGAACCATTATGAGAGGGCAATGATTCTGCCAGTTCCATTAAAGGTCTTGGGTTTGCATCTGGTGAAGTCATTGTATGAGAACTCTCTAGAGCACACTAGAGCTTCGACAACAGTGGGAGGCACATAAGTCCCACTCCCACTAGTACCGCTCGAGATGAATTGTGTTAAAGCTGCAGTAACAGCCGCATTCACAGCAGCTTGAAAAGCTGATGGGTTATATTGAGGAGGAGGTGGAGGTGGAGGTGGTTGCGTAGGAGTTATCGGAGGATTACACCTCGTCACTCTTTGAGGAGGCATTGTTCAACTAAAAGTTTTACAAAGATGGAAATGATAGTAAGAATCAATTGAAAGTATGATTGAATGTAGATCTAGTACTAGGAAGATGATAGCATTTGGATAATAATTTCCATGAGATTAGATATATATTAATAATATTGGTACTATAGATGTAACAAGTTTGGAAAATGACCTAGAAGTAGGTCTTACATCAAACCAAGATAGGAAAATTTTGACAGAACTAAAACTTAGCAAGACCTAACAAGTTTAAAGTCTTATCATACATAGGAGCTAGAATTAGAGTTTTTACATATACCTAAATTATATCCAAAAGATAAGTTGAGTAGACTCTATCTATGACGAGAACCACTAGAATGAGTCCTTGATTCTGCCAGACAACGCTCCATATCACTCATGCGCCTTTCAGACATTGCCTACCGAGCTCGAAGTTCCCTGACTTCAGCTTGGGTTGCAGTAAGATCTCTCTACAGGGCCGCATTTTGGTTTTGAGTCCTTTCATAAGCAAACTCCAAATGGAGAATGCGAACAATATTGACTCCCGCATCGGCATCAACTTCCATGATTCGGTTGGTGGCCGCTCTACCCTACTCATCATTACGAGCAATCCTGCGGACCAGAATAGGTAGGACTCTATCCGCATAGCCTCCTTCACTCAAGTTATAGAAGCTTCGATCTCCGTTATAAGGTAAGGGTTGACCCTGTTCGTGGATCCATCTATTCAAGTTTGTTGCGCATAGAGGTGTGAGGCCTTGAAATGCTGGTTGAGGGTTAGGGTTCGGGATTTGAGCAATTGGGGGTTGGTTATTGACTTCGGGTTTGGAGTTAGAATCCTCCTAAAAGTTCTCTACAAAGTTGTCATTCAGAGCGATTAGATGATTCTCTTCTGGCTCTACATCAAGCCATCCTCCGTTACCTTGGTTGGGAAAGTACGGGTCGCCGTAGGGATGGAATCCATCCATGTTATCTACGTCAGAATAGGGATAAAAGAAATAATTAATAGACATACTAATTTAGGTAATTATAAGATGATCTTTATCAGTTACTTCAATACATGCATAGTGCATACCAGTTACATGTAATCAAAACAGGATAGACCTTCGAATAAGTGACCCTAACTCCAAATCCACAACGAAACAAGGAACAGGAAGTAAAGAAAAGATCACAGATTCTTAGTCTATGACATCCTAGTCACATATAACCTTAGCGTATCCACCAAGCAGCTATTGACTTACTAATAAAGACCTTTAGTTCTCAGATAAGTAATTATAGTAACACAAAATACTCCTATAGTGTTTTAAGTTTATGTTATGTTCTATTATTTTCGTTGTAGCAGTGTTGGTAAGTTTTTAGACTTGCTGCGACATCACAACCATTCCTAGGCACATGCTAATCACTTCTCGGAAAGATATAGTTGATCAGGCTATATCACTCCCAGATCTGATCATTTGTTCCCAAGCCTACTTGTGCTGTCCAACAACCGCAATACTTTTGTTCTGTCCTAGTGACACTGATTTTAGTATGAATGCAAGCGTGTATACTTTGGTTAAATATTTTATTATTTAATAGTATATACTCTTGGTCAGAGTATTTAATCCCATTGTGTTTATAGTTTGTATATCTTTTATGGGTGGATATACTCGATTCACTATAAACAATGCTCTGATACCAATCTGTCACACCCCAAAACCTGAATGGCGGAAACTTTATGGGGCGGAGGACGTCATGTACCGTATCACAACAATGCATAATACTAAACAAGCAACAACATCAACCGTTGCATTAATAATATAAATTTAATACAAGTGTGTTCTATATAGTTTATAAGACACCAAAAATATGAATCAAAATAAGAGATAAGTCTTGAATGTGCTCCATCTTCTCAAAACCTGGCATTGAAAGCAAGGATCAACATTAAAGCAGGTGAATTCATAAGTATTTTAGTGTCATTGCTTGTCTGAAAGTGTTTCTAAATGTTTGATGTAAATGTTTGTATGTATTTGTAATTGTTTTTATCTCCTAGAAAATCCTGTATTTTCTACCATTTAACTACCTTAAAACCATTGTTTTAATTAAGGCAAAATGTGATATAGTTGTAACCATGCTTGATCGACTAGTTAAAACACGACGCTCTAAGGCATCGAAATGGTATGACATTAGTCACCCGTAGACCTGCTGGTCCCACTATAGCTAGCAGCAAGGTGTAGGATAGTCAATCCCGTATAGATCTATACACTAATTCACGCTCTCCCTCCAGGAGACTCTGGTTGCAAAACGTGACACAGCAATTGCTTGCCATGTCATGAAGTAGTGGCTCACATTAATGTTATAGTGTTCTAGTGTTTGTATAATGTGTTCTAGTGGATTGTATGTTCTCTATGTACTAGTGTAGTGTATGTTCTCTTTTTTTCTCATCATAATATGTTCTCTTGTATAATGTAGTGTATTGTATGTTCTCTTAGTTTCTCATCATAGTATGTTTGTTATGTTTCTCATAATAGTAAATTCTCTTAGTTTCTCATCATAGTAAGTTTGTATTGACTCATGAATGAACTGACTCTTGTATGTTTCATTGTACTAGACATAGTGAGTACTGACTTCCTAAACTATACCTATTATAGTTTACTACTATATTTGTTTGTATAAATGAACATGTTTGTACACCTTTGCTACCCAAAGGTATTGAACTGAATGTAGAACTTTAATATCCATATACATACACATATTATATAACTAAGATTCAAACGACCGTCGGACAAACAACCGAATACCCTAAGTCCTCAACCAAACAAGGAACATGAAATAAGGCGAGTTCTCAGTCCTAAGTCCTTTAAATCCTACTTACATAAATATATCTATATAGACGTGATTTTGAAAATATATATGTTTTAAAGAGTTTAATAAGGATTTTTGCATATAAAAAGTTTGTAAAACGATTTCAAGTAGTTGGTTTGATAACACAGTTTAAAGTATAGTATATCCATTTGTTTTGATAGTTATTAATCACATGTGATTGATATAATAACTATAATGTTTCAACTTGTATTCCCCCCATAAAAGCATTTTAAATCATTTAAAAGGTAAGTTAAGGGGTATGAACTCACCTGCAGTGAGTGATACGAATGAAAGATCAGTTTGTAGGATGCTAAGTGTCAAGTGAAGACTTGAGCACAACGGATCCTAATAAGCATATAATGACACATATATGTATATAATTATTGTTTAAACAACTAATCATGCAAGGAAAGACACCCTAGGACATAACAACACTTAGATTCAAGTGCTAGAAGTACCAAGGGTTGCATATAATGGGTGTATGGCCACACTAGTGAGTGTACGACCAAAATAGATGTTTCATGTGAGTGTACGGACAGAGTGTAGCACCCAAGTAGGTGTGCGGCCGCGCACTCATGGTGAAACATGCCATTGAGTGATTTAAACTCCTATTAAGCATCTAGGAAGCGTGTCTTGACCAGTACTTAGCCTTAATGGGAGTTTAATGCCAATTTGGACCTTAAAAAGGGTGTGTACGACCACACAAGGAGTGTACGACCGTACACCCTTGATATTCATGTAAAAATGGTCAAAAGTGTATTCCAAGGTTCTATCTTGCATCCCCTAAGTGTTCTTGATCAAGTGCTAGCATAAAACATGATTTTTGAGGCCATTAAGCACCAAATAAAGGGGTGTACGAGCACATGGGGTGTGTACGGCCGTACACTCCTTGATGATCATGGTTTGGATGATTTCTAAGGATTATAAATAGTAAGTAACAAGCATGAGGAGTGGTACTTACAATATAGAAGCCTTTAGGGGTGTTTGAGGTCCAAAAACTTAGTATGTGTTCTTGGTGTTCTTGGAGAACACTTGAAGATCTAAACAAAAGGAGTAATTTCATGTATGAAATCATGTATACTTACTAGGTAGCGTAATGAATCATCAAATCAAAGGAAGAAACACTTATAACTTGAAGATCTAGAAGAAAAATCAGATGATACTTTAGAGAGAAGTTGATTTCTTGGCTTATGAGTGTGAAAAGAAGTAAATGAAGGCTAAGACTCTCATTTATACATGAGAGTGTACGGTTAGGATGGGTGTACGACCGTACACCCATGTGTGCGGCTGCATACACATAATCAAGGGGTGTTTGGCTTAATTGAAAGGTGTTGATCTCAAATACACTCATCCCTAGCCTCATACCTTGCTTATACTAGGTTTAGAACACTCAAATTGACTCTAAACAATGCAGAAGATAGCAAAAACGAGTCTGACCTTGATTGATTTGAATAACTATACAAGGTAGAAATTTCGGGTTGTCACAAATAAACATATAAGGATGCCTTGGAAATCCTACAGGGTCTTACTCCGGGTGCCATGGGAACCCCCACATGGTCTCAGTCCAATGCCTCGGGAAACCCCTAAGGTCTTGACTAGAGATGACAAGGAAACCATCCAAGGTCTTAAACCCTAGTGCCTCAGGAACCCCCCGAGGTCTTTACTTAGGATGCCTTGGAAACCCTCCAAGGTCTTACTCGCAAAAGCCTCAGGAACCCCTCGAGGTCTTTCATGCAAATATCACAAAACAACTAGCAAACCATATAGCATATAACCAACTAGTATAACACATAGCACCACATCACTAGTATATCACATATCATAAAATGGGCCAGCCTAGGTTCCTTCGACCAATTGATATGGTGAGGAGACTCACCTCTATCAGGTAAATCCAAAAGGTGCTCTCCTAACAGTCTGTGACAACCCATGCTAAACAATAATACCATTAACCTAAGGTTAGGGTTGAATATAATCCAATTAAAGAACCCAAGCCCCTAGTCCTTTCACATTGGACCAAAAGTCTCTCTTTGCTAATGGGCCCAAAGTCCATGTCCAAAATTATTAATGAGTTTCATGGCCCAATAAAGTGTTGGATATAGTGTCTAAGTCCATAACTATATTTGGTATCTACTTGACCCGACCTGGCATGGTCCATTTGGGTTGCACTTCACCCGAACAATTTATGGATAATCTTTTGAGAATAGTATAAGTTATGATTTATTAATATATTATAATTTCTAATATATTAATATAAGATCATATTATTTAATTAGTATTGATCTATAATTAATCTAGGATTAATTTGGAGATCAAAAGTATTACTAATTAAATATGGGCTCTTATATTTATATAGTGTGGGCTAATGCTTATTTGGAATAGGCTAGTCTTGCATGGAAAGTCCATGGATACTCCATGGAGCTTTAACCCATGGATCTCATGGAAATGAAGAGACATGGGTATTAGGGTTTACATGGATGTAACCCTAATCCACCACACTATATAAAGGAGGCTTTGGTTCTTGAAATCACACTTGTTGTGGTGAGTAAAGTAGAGGGCCAATTTCAAGATAGTTGTGACTATTCTCTCAAGCTTCCAAAGTTTGTGGTGATTTGTGATTTCCATTTGAGGCATCCACACTATTGGTGCTAGGCTCTAAAACTCCAAGCAATCAACTACAACTACAAGGTAAGTAATTCTACTAGCTTTATTTGATTCAAGTTCCCCATGCCATGCTAGATAGGATAAGAACCTTGGAAAATAATTATTTGCATGTATTTTAGTCAAACATAGATCCAAGGTTTATTAGGGTTGCATGTACACTTAGAAAGTGTTAGAATGCTCAAAACCCATGAGTGGTATCAGAGCCTAGGTTTGTTTGTTTCATACTTGATGCAATATAATGGCAAAAGTCAATTTTTTTGATATCTTCCTGATGAACTCGCCGAGTCCATGGGGGGACTCGCCGAGTTCATGTGTATCTTCATCCTACTCGCAGAGTAGGTTCGTGCACTCGATGAGTAGGAGCCTCAGAATGCAGATTGTCGACTTTTGTTGCTGGAAATGGAGTAGAAACATTACCCTAAACTGTTTTGGTGTTATAAAACTTGTTTTAGATGGTGTAATGTTTATGCTAATCCATTTACATTGGCTATAATAAAAAATTACAAGTTTTATGAGTAATTTATGATTCTTGAAATTTTCATATTCATGTTCTTGAACTTATGAAGATTAGATGATCATAGGAATTGTTTGTAACCTACTTGGTAGTTTAATGCTTGATCATAATGTGTTTTAATGGAGTCCATAACTTGTCCTCAAGTTATGGAAAACCAAGAGTCACACTTGAATTAAAACCATTAAAAGAACACAAGAGTTAGAAAAATGAAAAGTCTTCATTTTAATACTCAATTAACTTCATAAGTTATAAGAAATGAAAAGTTTTGAAAGTTTAAAAAACTTGCCCTCCAGTTTTGGAACAAGTAAAGTCATGATTAAAACTTTAGTTCCAACCATTAGAATTTTTAAAAGTTAAAATTCAACCCGTATACTTATAATATTATAAGATAATAATAATATATATATGTATAAGATCAGGTCGTCTTACCGCTAGTACGCCTCATTCACGAAGCTGGTCTATAAGGGGGGTATAAGGTTGTTGCCTATAAAATGGCAACTTAATGGGTGTCCACTCTCACCCACCGCTTCCTTGATCGGTGGAGGGTCGTTAGCCGAACGGGCGGGACAAGGACTTATAAATTCTCATTAAAAGTATAATGATAATACTAAAGTAACTAAACTTTATTGAATTCCCAATCTTAGTTATTTTAGGAAAATGTGAATAAGGTGCTAATCCATGAAATTACACTTTACACTTTGTTTAAGTCGTTAGTGGAGCGTGTGTGGTTAACTGGCACACTAACTTGAACTTAACAAGGTAGGTAAAGGGTGACTTAATGTTTATCATAGTATCGATGGAGCGTGTGTGGTTAACCAACACATCGATTGAGGGGTAGTACATTAAGGGTACCAAGTAATTTGCATGGTTACTTCACACCTTGTTTTGTGATCCTCGGCATCCCAGTCACAAAAATTGAAGGGCACACTCGAGATTGAAACATGACATTGAAGAAAGTTCAATGAATGTCAAAGAATCTAGGATTTTCTAAACCAATTAAAACCTAATTAAAATTTCGTTTTTCATGGTGGAAGTTGGTGAATAGTCATTCACCTACCTTCAAATATCTTATAGCTTAGATTACGACATCCCTATTCTAAGTTATAAAATATTGTGTTGGTTCCTAGCCTTAATACTACATTTGGGTGTTTTATTAAGGACTATCTCTAAATCTAATCTAATCTATTCCCTCTTCTTTTCAGATGTCTTCCAAAAGCAATACTTCTGGCTCTAACCCTACTAGCTCTTTCTCTCTCATGAATCTTTGTGGGAGAGTCATCTTTGATGGATCCAACTTTACTGATTGGATCAGAAACATCAGGATGGTCACTTGGTATGAGAACAAAGAATATGTTCTCGACAAGGAGCTAAAGCTACCCGAGCCAATTGCTACTCCTGAAGAGCTTGTTGAATATGAGTTACATGAAAGAGATGCTACACAAGTAGCATGCATCATGATGGCCACCATGACAGCCGAGCTCCAAAAGTCCTATGTGGACTATTATCCTTTTGAGATGCACCAGGACTTGATGGACCATTACCATCAAAGTGATCGTCAAGAGCGATATGAAATAATCTCCTCTATGATAACAACCCGAATGAAGAATGGTGAACCCATCACGGGCCACATGCAGAAAATGCAAAGGTATGTGGACCGTTTACTGAAGCTGAATGTGAACTTCCCCGAGGAGTTAGAAATAGAAATCATTTTGCACTCCTTACCATCGTGTTATGATCAATTCCGCATGACATATCACATGAACAAGGAAGAAGTCACCCTCAGCAAACATCAAGGACTCTTCAAGACCGCCGAAAGTGGACTAAAGGGTAATTCGGTTGTTACTACTCCTACTCCTACTCCAACTGCGGCCAATGTCTTGGCAATTGGGCATGGCAAAGGGAAGAAGAGAAAGAACCCTTCTAAGGGTACCAAGGGTAAGACCCTTGAAGGCTTCTCTTCAAGCAAAACCAAGAAAGGTTTTGTCACTCCTTTTGCTAACCCTAATGAGGCTGAATGCTTTTATTGTCATGAAAAGTCGCACTGGAAGCAAAGCTGCCCAAAGTACCAGCAAGATGTGAAGGATGGGAAAGTAAAACCCACCCATGCAGGTATCTACACTATATTGTCTAATAACTCACCTCATTCTAAGTCTTGGGTCCTTACCACAGGTTGTGGTATTCACATATGTTGTGATTTGCAGGGACTAAGAAGAAGTGAGAATGTGAAGCAGGGAAAGATAAACTTGATCATGGGAAATAGGAAAGCTTCACCTGTCACCAAGATAGGAGTTTATTCCTTAATGCTAAATAGTGGGTTTACATAAGATTTGAATAAGTGTTATTATTCGCCAGAAATGGCAAGAAATGTTATTTCCTTTCATGCATTATATAAACAAGGTTTTACCTTTTATTTTGATAATAATAATGGTAGTATTGATGCTTTCTTTAATAATGTTCTTTATTTTAAAGCATTACCTTGTGATGGCGTGTATGAAACTGTATCTGTTGTAGATAATCTAGGAAATAATGTATTGTATATTGACTCTTCCACTAGCTTAGATAAAGCATCTTTATGTCATTGTCGTCTTGGACATGTAAGCAAGAAACGAATAGGACAACTCCAAAAGGATGGAGTCTTGGAGTCATTTGACCTAAAGTCAGATGATAGTTGTGAATCTTGTTTGCTTGGTAAAATGACAAAGTCACCTTTTACTGGCACTTGTGCTAGTGGTGAAGGTTTTTTGGACCTCATACACACGGATGTGTGTGGACCCTTCAGAACCGCCACAAGACATGCTAATCGGTTCTATGTGACTTTCACTAATTATTTTAGTAGATATGGATATGTCTACTTAATCAAGCATAAGTCAGAAACCTTTGACAAATTTAACGAGTTTAAGCAAGAATTGGAGAATCAGTTGGGAAGGAACATTAAGATGCTTCGATCTGATCGTGGTGGTGAGTATCTTAGTACTGAGTTCCTTTACTATCTTAAGGAATGTGGGATTATCTCACAATTGACACCTCCTAGGACACCACAGTTGAATGATGTAGCTGAGAGGCGCAATCTGACCTTCTTGGACATGGTTCGTTCCATGATGAGTCGAGCTTCAGTACCAATCTCATTTTGGGGGTATGCTTAGAGACTGCCGCCAGTATCCTTAATCTAGTCCCTACAAAGAAGGTTGCCAAAACACTTCACGAGATGTGGATTGGAAAAGTTCCCAATCTAGACCACATCAAGATTTGGGGTTGTGAGGCTTTCGTGAGATGCGAGACTCACGATAAGCTCGAACCCCCGAAGTGAAAGGTGTATTTTCGTCGGCTATCCACATAAATCCTTTGGCTACATCTTCTACAGACCCAGTGATAATGTGGTCTTTGTTGCAAGAAGAGGATCCTTTCGAGAGAGAGAATTCATGAGTCAAGGAGACAGTGGGAGGCAAATTGACCTTGAGGAATTTCAAGAGTCAAGTGATGAAGGAACCTCAAACCCTAGCCCTCAACCTGAGGATGAAACTCCTGTTGAGCCGACTGAAGAATCTATACCTCTGAGGCGTTCCACCAAAGTTAGGAATGCACCTGAGCATTATTATGGTTTCCATATTACTGCAGAAGGTGAGAGACTTATCAGTGATAACACACTGGTAAATCTGGATGAACCTAACAACTACACGGAAGCCATGGCAAGCCCTGAGGCTACTAAATGGAAAGAGGCTATGGATAACGAGATACAGTCCATGTATGACAATCAAGTTTGGAACTTGGTTGAGAATGCACCTGATCGTAAGATAATTGGGTGCAAATGGATCTTCAAGAAAAAGACAGACATGGATGGTAATGTACACACTTATAAGGCACGACTGGTTGCAAAGGATTATTCTCAAACTCCAGGAGTTGATTATGATGAGACCTTTTCACCAGTGGCCAAGATTAAGTCTATTAGGGTTCTGTTAGCCATTGCTGCATTTCATGACTATGAAATATGGAAAATGGATGTCAAAACCGCTTTCTTTAATGGAAAGTTGGCTGAAGATGTTTACATGGTTCAGCCAGAGGGTTTTGTCAGTACAGAGTACCCCAATAGAGTGTGTAAACTCGAGAAATCCATTTATGGATTGAAACAGGCACCTCGCAGATGGAATCTTTGCTTTGATGAGAAAGTCAAAGAATTTGGCTTTTCAAGGAGTGAAGATGAATCTTGTGTCTATATCAAGGATAGTGGGAGCTTAGTCAGCTTTTTGGTACTGTATGTGGATGACATACTACTCATATGAAATGACATCCCAACCCTGTAGGAAGTAAAGTCCTGGCTTGGGAAGTGTTTCGCTATGAAGGACCATGGTGAAGCTGCCTATATCCTAGGGATAAGGATTTTGAAAAACAGGAGTAAAAGACTATAGGGTCTGAATTGAGTGCCCCAGATCTTCATCTGTGGAGTATAGCTCTCGCAGCCGATCCCATATTTCCTTTGCTGTACCACAAGCACTTACTAATCGAAATGTGTCGGATTGAAGAGCAAATTGAATTAGTCTCAATGCCTTAATGTTGCATTGGAACTTCTCTTTTTCATCCTAAGCGACGTATTTCACATCTTTGAATAGATCATTATACTCCTTTTGAGTTTTAATGATTCTTGAAGTGCTTGAATGAGCGAAAGGGCTAGCTGTGATAGCTTCCCATATCAGATACCCGTTATCTTCCAATCCAATAACATAATCTTCAAAGTGGTGCGTCCACACCTCATAATCTTGAGTGTAGAGGATTGGGATATTGGTTGTTGATCCGATGCTGTTAGAGATGTTGATTGGATTGGATTGAGAATCATCCATTCTTGATCGTTTAACCTGTTATAAGATCAGACTTTGTAATACGTAATATTAGGGCAAGATGAATAATTAATGAGATACGTCAATTATGGAGTTACGGCTCAATAAATATCAATGAATGCGGAATGAACCCTAATCACTTCTTTCACAGAAGAGATGTGTATGAATTACACAGTCTCCTGCTCTGATACCAATTGGTGAGTTGAAAAACTCTTTGATTGTTTAGATCTTATACAGGTTAATCAGAATAATGCAAACAAAAATATCAAACACGAGAAAGAATCAAAATACGTTGAATGATTCAATAGATTCACGTCTCAGCAGAGCTCGATAAAGAACTTCCACTGTAGATGCTTTTTAGGGTTACAATCGATAAAAGATATTTCCTATGAATGATCAACTCCAAAGTCTTACGTACAAAGATGCATGCAAGGATCTATAAATACTAAACCTTAATAAATAAATCACGGATGGACATACCCAATCCGGATACAAAATTAGACTAAGGACCGAGCCCAAGACGCAACACATAATGGACCCTACAATGCAACATTAAGGCATTGAGACTAATGTTATTCGCTCTTCAATCCGACACATTTCGATTAGTAAGTGCTTGTGGTACAGCAAAGGAAATTTGGGATTGGCTGCGAGAGTTGTACTCCACAGATGAAGATCTGGAGCACTCAATTCAGACCTTACTTCTCTCTGAATTTGGAGAGTTCAAGCAGAAGCCAGAGGAGGTTGTTACACAAACATTTGATTGGTTCAATCATCTTCTCAGCAAGATGATCAAACATGACATAGAAAGAAAGCTCATCAAACAGAAGGTCACTTTCTTAAATGGCCTAAGACCCGAATGGAGGGCGGTTGTGTCGACGGTTAAAGCGCATGAGCAGTTCAAATCGTATTCTTTGGCAAAATTGGTGGGGATTCTGAAATCCCAGGAAAAGATTGTGCTACAAGAGAAAAGCGTGGTTTCAAACTTGGGGTCTTTGGCTCTTCTGTCTAAAGGTAAGAATGCAACGGAAGAAGAAGAAGATTTTAATCTGGGAGACTACGATTTAACAGCTGAAGACTATGCTATGATAGTGTCAAATCCCAGAAGGTTCATCAAGAAGAAGTTCCCTACCAACAAGAACCGAAACTGGCAGGGAAGCTACAGCTCTGAAAAAAGTGAAAGAGGAGCCGAAGGTTGAAGAATCAAAGAAAGAAGCGAAGGGTGAAGCTGATTCTGGTGTCAGCTGTTTTTACTGTGGTGGGAAAAATCACTACGCAAAAGATTGCGTATTGAAGAAAATGGCAGAGAAAGATGAGGAGAAGGATGAAGAAGCAAGTCTACTGAAAAGACTGGAGGAGATTAAAAGGAAGAAAGCTACTACTAATCCCTCTATGAATGCTCTTGTTGTGTAGGATTCGGTAGATGATGATGAGTTCGGTGGTGTACAGGTGTGGTCAACCGTCTCAGAAGATGATGAGGTGAGAAAGCCTTCTCATGGAAAGGCTTATGTGGCGAAGAGTGGTGACGCTGGTGGAAGATATCTGATGGTGACAAATGTATCCCAGATGAGAGGATACGACACTGATGGTGGAAACGAAGTGGCTAAGGAGCGAGAGGACGTGTGCTTTACAGCGAAGCCTCTCAGTGTGCAGATCAGTGAACTAGATTAACTGATCAAGAAGGTACAATCCATTTTTGTTTCGTTTAAAATTCCACAAACATCATATGAAAAAGAATTAAATAACTTGAATTCAAAATTTTCAAATCTAGATAGTTGTTTAACTCAAACACGTGTCACGAATTCTAATCTAACTGACCAAATAAGCAAGGTATCATCCAAGAGTAAGGAGCGAAGGATGCGGATTGAGCAGAAGGAGGTTGAGCTGGTTAAATCTAGGGATGAAAATATCTATTTGCAAAGAGACAATCTTAAATTGTTAAAACAGAGGAATGTTTTTTGTTTAATCGCAAAAAGACTTTATACTAACATTACTCAGCTGCATTTAGACTGTGAAATAGGCCAGAACATACATCGCATGATTTTTCCCTTCCTTGAGTTAAAGGAGGATGAAATCAATGTCGAAGCATACAACTGTGAAAGTGTTGTATCTTCAGATGATGTAAATCCCACTTATATGTATGGTCTGGACAAAATTGAATCTTTTATAAAGTCCAAAGACCATAAGGACATGCTTAAGAATCTTTTGGATGAAAATGATAAGTTGAAACTCAGAGCCAAAACTATACAAAAATTTAACTCATTGAGTACCAAATTTAGTTCAGAAAATAAAATTGATGTTGAAAATGCATCTGAACTTAATGAGGACAATGACATGAGTGAAATCTCTGTAGATGATGAGGTTGACTGTTCAGAGTTTATTAGGAGCGAACCTGAAAACCACAAAAACTTGATTTCTGAAAATTTTGTGGAATTCGCTCGTCTGTCCAAAAATAAGTCCCCAATCCTTAATGAAAAGGTCGTTGTATAGCAAAAGGTTAGAACCACTCTCAATCAGGTTTATAAGGTCACAGGAGTAACCGAACATCAGACAGCCGAACTCACTGCATTGGTAAATGAAGATAAGGCAGATGGTTGTGATGAGTTTTTCTGGTCTGCACCGATAGACAACGCAGATGAAACAGTTGGTTTGTCGGAGTGAACATCATGGAAGGCCAAAGGTAGATATGTGGCAAAACCACTAAATAAACCTACCAACTTTGACGTGCCCAGTTCCAGTGGCACAAAAGAGGTTCCAGAGGAATATGTCTCCTCAACAAGCGAAACCTCTTCCATGAAAAGTGAACCTGTTGCTCAGAAGCTTAAACAGAAGGCAAATATTCACAGACAACCGAAACAGGTGAAAAATCAAAAGCAGCAGAGAAATTTGAGATACAAGAAAAATCTCTCAGAGCGAAAGCAATTTTGGCATTCCCAAAATCCTCACTATACTCACTTTGATAGAAACTCCAAGTCAAAAGGAGATGAAAATAAGAGTAAAAGGAGCTTCGGTCCATCAGATCAAAAGAACCAGAAGAAGACTTTCGGGCAACAGGAAGAACAAAACTGGAAGGATAGGTTCGGTCCTGAAAGTAACAATAGACAAAGACCAGAGTTCAGCCCATCAAGCTTTTACAGCAGAAGACCCAGTTTCGGTACAACAACCCACAACAACCGAAAATGCAGTTTCGGTCCAGCAACCGAAGGTCCAGGTTCGGTCCCTCAAATGGTCCCAACCGAAAGGGTCATTTCGAACCTCAAGTCAGGAAAGATTCTCATTCTAACTTCTATTCCTCTAATTCTTCTTGTTCTCATTCTTCTTCTAAGCCTAATTCTCGTCCTACACCAAGCTCACAATCGACGAAGGATTTGAAAGGAAAAAGCAAGATTTCCTCAGCAGATGAAGACCGAAAGCAAGCTAAAGTCCAAACTCCCGAACCTGAATCCAAAATACCTACATCTAACTCCAATAAAATCAAAGTGTTTACTATTAAGAGGAAAGATGAAACAACCTTAATAAAACGAACATATCTTGTTGATGTTTCGCTTACTATTCCTGTTTCTGTAAAAGGATCACGAGGACCCAAGAAACTTTGGGTTCCTAAATCTGCTTAATTTTTGCAGGTTATAACTGACGAGCAGTTCCACGAAGAATGGTACATAGACAGTGGTTGCTCATGTCACATGATAGGAAGGAAGGAAGAGCTAAGGGAGTTTCGGTCACTTCAAAATGGTGGCAATGTCAAGTTTGGTAACAACTCTTATGGAACGATAAAGGGTTATGGGATGATCACCAATGGAGACTTTACAATCAGGAAGGTGGCGTATGTAGAGGGATTGCAGCATAACCTCATCAGTGTGTCTCAACTGGTGGGAGGTACAGGTCTCAAAGTCTCATTTGATGACGAAGGTTCAGAGATAATAGAGAAGAAATTTAACAAAGTTTTTCTCAAGTCTGAACGAAAAGGTGAAATGTTCCCTCTGAATCTCAGACCAATCAAAGGGAATCCAACCATATGTCTTTTGTCCAAAGCCCATTCAGACGAAAGTTGGTTGTGGCACCGAAGGCTCTCACACCTCAACTTCAAAGACATCAACAAGCTAGTCACTGGTGGTCATGTTCGGGGACTTCCACTACTTAAGTTCGATCAAGAACACTTATGTGCTGCATGTGAAATGGGGAAACAAAGTCGCCAAAGTCACCCAACAATCATAAACACCAAAGTTGTTGAACCACTTGAGTTGCTTCACATCGACTTATGTGGTCCATCATCAATCGAGAGCATTGGCGGTAACAAGTACATCCTTGTTATTGTTGATGACTTCTCATGATTTACTTGGGTATTCTTTCTAAAGTACAAATCTGAGGCAACTCCCAAACTGAAGATCTTTATCAAGCAAGTCGAAGTGCAACTGAGAAAAGTTGTTCGAAACATCAGGAGCGACAATGGACTGGAATTCAAGAACAAAGAATTCAAAGATTTCTTAGCAGAAAAAGGCACCAGTCAAAATTTCTCAGCCCCCTATAGACCTCAACAGAACGGAATTGTCAAAAGGCGAAATTGATCCCTGTGTGAGGCGGCCCGAACCAAGCTGAGTTTTGCTTCCCTTCCTCTATATTTCTGGGCTGACGCCATTGCTGCAGCTTGTTTTACTCAAAACAGATCTTATCTCAACGAGCATTTCTCTCTCACTCCTTATGAGATTATTAACAACAGGAAGCCGAATGTCAAGTTCTTTCACGTGTTCGGTTCAAGGTGCTTCATCTTCAATTCCAAAGAACATCGCAACAAGTTTGATGTCAGAGCTGATGAAGGTATCTTTCTAGGATATTCTCTTACTTCAAAGGCATAGAGGGTTTTGAATAAGCATTCTAAAAGAATTGAAGAAACCTATTATGTGACGTTCGATGACAACTACGTCACGAAGTTTAAGTCTACCGAAGAAGCAATTGGAGAGATTTTCTCTCAAACAGGTCAAGTCACAGCCCCAATCGTCAATTTCTTTGACCAGTTCATGGATTTATTTGATGAACCTGAAAAAGCTGCTCACTCTGAGGCCACGACAGCAGACAACAAGATTGATCACGTTAAGAAGATTGTCGAAGATGCATCCAAACAAATGGGAGAAGAAGAACCAGTTCAAAAGGAACCTCCCCAGAGTGCTACTTCGGTTGAGGGGGAGAATCAGTTTTCTTCAAATCAACAGGTCTCACATGTCCAGGGGGAGAATTCAATCTTTGACAGACCCGAAAGTCCTGTAGCACCCGAAAGCCCAGTTGCACCCGAAAATCCGGTAGCACCCGAAAGCCCAATTGCACCCGAAAGTCCAATAAGTCCGGATCAGGCCGAAAGCCCAGTCGAAGAAAGACTTCTTAGTTCACATCCATATGGTTCATCATCTGTCGAGGGGGAGAATTCCGATATGCAATATAACGATGATGTTCAATCAGAGTTGGAAGAAATGGTAAATGCTAAATTGGATCCATCCTATGATCCAAATTATCCTCCTCTCACTAAATGGACCAGAGATCATCCTGTATCTCAAATAGTGGGTGATGCATTAGAAAAGGTTCTAACTCAATCACAACTAAAGGCGAAGCAAACTGCTTTATTCTCCAAAGTAGAATTCTGCATGTTTAATTCTTTCATCTCCAAAATAGAGCCGAATACCATCAATATTGCTCTCAATCATTCTGATTGGGTTCAGGCAATGCAAGATGAACTCAATGAATTCGAAAGAAATAAGGTCTGGAGACTCATTCCAACACCAAAAGATGCCTCGGTTGTCGGTCTCAAATGGGTGTTCAGAAACAAAATGGACAAGGAGGGAAATGTAATCCGGAATAAGGCTTGGCTAGTGGTGAAAGGATATTGCAAGGAAGAAGGAATCGATTACGAAGAGTCATTCGATCCGGTAGCAAGGTTGGAATCCGTTCGAATATTTCTTGCTTATGTTGCACACAAAAATTTCGAGGTCTACCAGATGGATGTGAAGTGTGGGTTTCTGAATGCGGAACTTGGAAAAACCGTGTACGTGGAGCAACCTCCTGGCTTTGTGAATGAAAAGCATCCAGATCACTGCTACATCTTAGATAAGGCTGTTTATGGTCTGAAAAAAGCACCTAGGGCATGGTATGAAACATTAACTAAGTTTTTAAAGATGGCTAAATTCAAACAAGGTTCGGTTGACCCAACCTTCTTTCGTAAAAAGGAAGGTAACCACCTTATGATCGTTCAAATCTATGTCGATGATATCATCTTTGGCTCAACGAATCCTAGCCTAACAGCTGAATTCAGAAAGTTGATGGAGACTAAATTTGAAATGAGCTCAATGGGTCCGATTAACTTTTTCCTTGGCTTAAATATTAGACAGGGACCCGATGGCATCTTTATCAACTAGGAAGCATATACGAAGACTCTCCTTGCTAAATTCGGCATGATGGGAGACTCA
This sequence comes from Lactuca serriola, assembly GCF_051521515.1. Lineage (NCBI taxonomy): Eukaryota > Viridiplantae > Streptophyta > Magnoliopsida > Asterales > Asteraceae > Lactuca > Lactuca serriola. Next base: position 214,203,156 of record NC_136416.1, read on the forward strand.
AAGGTCAAAGTCCCTATGACGTTTGGCACCAAGCTCACACCATCTTTGGAAAAACCAGCAGTCGACATAACGCTATATCGCCAAATGATTGGTTCCCTGATGTACCTCACAGCTAGCAGGCCCGATATAATGCTTTCAGTATGCTATTGTGCCAGGTTTCAAGCAAATCTTCGTGAACCACACATGCTGGCAGTGAAGAATATATTCCGGTATTTGAAGCGAACCACCTCTCTCGGTCTCTGGTATCCCTCAAACTCAGGTTTCTTCGTTCAACCTACTCAGATGCAGACCTAGGAAGATGTGGTCTAGACTAGAAAAGCACTACAGGAGGCTGTCAATTCCTCGACGGGAAGTTGGTGAGCTGGCAATCTAAGAAACAAACATGTGTTTCTCTGTCTACAGCCGAAGCAGAGTACATTGCAGTTGCCTCCTGCACATCTCAAGTGATTTGGATCCAAAGCCAACTCCGGGATTATGGACTCAATATGAAAAAGATCCCACTATATTGTGACTCAGAAAGTGCAATTACGATCTGTCATAACCTAGTGCAACATTCCAAGACAAAACATATAGCACTGAGGTATAACTTTATTAAGTACCATGTGGAAGATGGAAACGTAGAAATTCACTTTGTTCGAACCAATGATCAACTGGCCGACATCTTCACCAAGGCCCTTTCCGAAGCAAGTTTCAATAAAATCCTACAAGGCCTAGGTATGATGGAATCGAAGTCAGTACCAAAGACACCTTCTCAAAACTAAAAGTTGGAAGCGAAATGAACCGAACGCTCGGTCTATTTCGGGTTCGGTTCACATGGGAACCGAAATGAACCGAACTCTCGGTCTATTTCGGGTTCAGTCCCACTGCACTTGTTTTCGCTTATCTCAAAAAGGTGATATCTTTGGTCATATACTTTTGTACAATTGTTTTCCAAAAATCCAAAAATATTTTTTTTAGGAACCGAAATGAACCGAGCGTTCGGTCCATTTCGGGTTCGGTTCAAAAAAAATTTCTTTCTTTTCAGTTTGGTTTGTTTTGTTTTTCTCTTTACGAAATTATTAAAAATTCCAAAAATATTTTCTTTCTTTTTGTCTCTACTTCTGTTTATGTTAACAGTTTATGGAATATCGATGGGGCAGGTATGACTCTCACACTTTTTACTAGCTAAGTGTCCCTACAAGCATGCTGCTGCATGTTGTCCAAAGCCTCAACTGATTTTGAATAAAGCCTTATTGACTGGGTATATACAAACCTTATCTTCCCAATTAGGATGCTAAATTTATTCTAATCATGAGCTACCTTACTCTTTTCTCATATGAGTTAAGAGTTTGCTGCTTGGTCACTATTTTTATAGCAGAGGTACTTTGGTTTCCTTATACCACCTCAAACATTTTTCTCCATCATATTCGCTTCATACATGTAACCCTTGAGACTCTCAGAAATTACCATTGAGGTTTATGGTTACACAATCTCTGTGTTTGTGATCTTAGCTTCGTGTCACTACGTGCAAAGTGAAACCCACAATTCCTTACCCACTATGCATTGACGGTGAACAATTAAATTTGCTCTAGCTTTCACTTATGAATTAACGAATCCACCCAAGTGGTTGTACCATGGAATCTCTATTTTTCTTTTTTTGTGTGATTCTTATGAAAATGTTACATACCATAACATTTCTTCCCATAGAATCCAATTTTAAATTTTCTTGAGATTTCACACCCAGCCTTTCCATCAAGTCACTAAAATACTGTCCAAACCTACTTGTTCAACAGACCACATTGATGTCACAAGTACCTCATTCGGTTTCTATCATATGTCAAGATCTGGAATTCTGAACTGAAGCGAAAGCCACCCCTCTAAGCCTCATTAAAGGATGCCTTTCAACACTTCTTAACAAGTGCTTGATCGTAATTCAACGGGAAACCACACAAACACTTTAAAGTCTCTCTTGACTTTGAAGGAAGAGATTCGTGCCCGGGATCCACTGTTTCATGTCTATATTGACGTCACAATTTCCCACATATATGTAGCTTTATTTCTTTATATTTGACACTCTATGCACGAATATCTTTTTGATTTTCCAAAAGTCTGGTTTGGTTCACTACAAGCTATTTTTATAGCTCTGGTCTTTAATGTTATATTCTCAACGGGATGCTGTGGTTTATCTCCGTGTTTGCTTTTATTTAGTGAAGACATCTCATTTTAAAGATAAGATGATGACTCAGCCAGGAGACTAAAGCTTTCAGGAATTCAAAAAGGCAGTTGATGGGAAGACATGCAGAATGGAAACATTTTTCTCTCTCATGCGTAATCATAGGAGCTGCTAACTGTCACACGTCAATCAACTCAGGAACCGATTCGTTTTTCAAGAAGATTTGGGGGCAGATTTTTCTCTCACTTCTACACACGGTATAAAGGGTAAACCCTAAGTTGTTTTACCTCTTTACTGCACCCAAATTTCTGAGAGCAAGCAAAGACACTTTTCTCCCACTGTTCATCTTCTTCTTCGAAGCACTCAACAATGGCAGATTCCTCCTCTGTTCATGAAACCTCCCACATTCTCCCAGTCAAACCCCAGCAAATCTTGGTCATTGATCTCACACCAGTTTCCTATGATGCCTTTATGTACCCCATAGTGGAGTGTCTCAAATACTCTCCACTGGTTCTCGCACTGACCAAGGTCGAGATTGTTCCTATGGAATGTCTATCCCAGATTTTCTCCACTGCTCACTACGATAAGTCTGGTGATCGCATCTACTTCTACATCCTTGATACCAAAACCTCCATCTCAAAATAGCGATTCTGCTCGCTTTTAGGGTTTGAACCTGATGAGTCACGGGTTACCCCTGATTCGATTTTTGTGGGACAATTTTTCTCCATGTTTTACAACATGGGTTACACTGAAATTCTTACCACTGTCATGAAGTTCAAGAAGTCGTGTCTTCCTCCTCAGTGGAAAGGCTTTTTCACGATATTGTTCAAGGGTCTATCAGAGAGGAGTGCAGGTTCTGATGGGGCTAGTCGCCTGTTCATGACGATTCTCTATGGGTTGTACAATGGTGTCAACCTCGAGTATGGCTTAGTTCTATGGCAGCAGTTAATCCAAAGCCTTGCCTCTACTTCTCGCCATTCTGAAATTTCCTACGCCAGGTTCTGGACGCTCGTTACCAAATGGGCAATGGACAAGTATCATGTCCTTATTGTGGCCACTTCTCCACTCTCCTCTATTGGCGTCTTTCTCACTATCAAGATCATTGTAACTGATCCTTCCAAGTTCCTATTTGTTGGCTCAATTCTAGAGTCAATGTATGCTTGTGTTTGAGGAGAGAGCCGCATCATCAAGACCTACAAGGAGTTTCTTCCTTCGGGTCCTAGAGAACTGAACCCAAAGATGCTTCAGTCTATCAACGATGCTGACAAACCTGCTCCCAGGGGCAAGAAACAAGAAAAGGGGAAAGACAAGAAAGTGGTCAAAGGGGCGAAAGGCCCTTCTCCTAAAAAGAGAAAATCAACGAAGGCCGCCCAATCACCTCCACCAAAGAAGAGGAAAACCCAGCCTAGGCGAAAACTCATTCTTGCCTCTTCTTCCAGTGAATCCGAGGATGAGAGTTCAGACTCAGAGGAGTCGTTTCGAGGCGACTCTCCTCCCCGTTCGCCTTCAAATGAGGTACCAGTTAAAACCAAACATGTCTCTCCTCTCCCAATCACTATCTCTATTTCCATTCCCCCCATAACCTCCAGTACTCATATTCCACCCACCTCTATTCCTGTACCACCTCCCATTTTCTCAGACGCCACAATAGCAACAACCACCGGAGTTCGAACCAACGTATCTGATATGGGGGCTCGTACTTCAACACCCAAACACGCACCTACAACCGAACCTACTTCCACACCCGAACCTACTCCCACAACCGAACCTCCACCTTCGTCTTCATCTCCCAATCACTCAGCCGATACCGAGACTTTTCTTGGAGGGAAAGACATGACCTTTGATTATGTCTAATACAGTCCCTACCAGGTTCAAAGAGATGATGACGATTGTCACACCCCGCTAAAGTGGAAACGCAAGGTATGACAGCGATAACGGTTTCAATGCAAAAGATAAAGATACATCACCATCGCAATATTTAAAAGTTACAACCCATAGCTTCAAACGAAACAGAATACAAGTTTTTCAAAATAACATTGTTCAAAATATAACTTCATAATAGCTTCAACACGATGCATCATGCTCTATGATGATGAATCTTTACATCCACTTACTAATTACTTCCTGAAAAAGCATGTAAAACGAGCGTCAACTATGAAAATAGTTGGTGAGTATCACAAGTTTATAAAAATCGAGCGTACAATAAGGCTTTTCGTAAATACAAGTACATTGCTTCAATGATAAACAAGTTGATTGCTATTAATGAATACGAGTTTATTGCTATAACGAGAAACGAGTTTGTATGTGTATGAGCAAACAATGAGTCTCAACCAAACCTATAACTGAAGCCCTATCGAGATCTATGCTTATCGTTCCATAGATGAATATGATATCATGCACTCCAGCGATTCGGGCGAGTGAGGAGTTGTCAATTCCTAATAGCGCTATCCATAAAGACCATTGGCTCAAAGAGTTAATGGTTAGAGATAAGGGAAGGGCCTTAGTACGATAAGTTCTCATGTTCCGTGTTGCATAGACATACATAAAGAAACATAGCAATACAATAGCAATCGTGTTTGATACAAATCAATTTAAATACAACATACAAATAGTAGTTTTTCTGGACATGCTTTTCCACCCCAAAACATAAAACTGAAAATAGGGGAGTGCGTGAATACTCACGATGTTTTGTGTAGACACAAGCGGTACTTCGGGATGCACCAACGTCTTACTACCGGGATCCTACGACATCAAACACACGCACTAGTGAGTTTCCATGTCGATATCTAATGCTAATATACTAAATTCTACATATAGGGAAATGCCAATTTATGTTTTAGTATTGGATTTTATATCAATTAGTTACACTTTTTCTGAAGTAATGAAATTCTATATATCGGGCGATTAATTACAACCTTGGAATATAAACTTTCCAAATTTTTAAGTCCTTATTACAACATAAATTCACGAAAATAGCATTCGAGGGATAAAAATTCTCAAACTTTTTATTTAACTGTTATTACACAATACTAAGCTGGGAAAAATATAAAAATGGATTTCCAAGCTGTTTAATTATATTTTATGATTTTTGAGCATTTATTTCAATAAAAATTGAAATAAATAGAAAAAAGTTTCCAAAATTACCCAAACTTTTTAATTAACTGTTATTGTACATAAATAGGCTGGGAAAAATAAAAAAGATATTTTTCAGTGGGTATTTGTATTTTTCCTTGTTTTATTCCTTTAAATAGTCATTAATTAAAGAAATAATATTAAACAGTTAAAATAAATCACCATAAATTTTTGTAACATCATTTACAGTATAAATATCCTGGGAAAAATATCAAAAGTGGTTTTCATAATGTATAAACTGGTTTTGGGTATTTATGTATATTTAAGTGTATTTTAGTGCAATTAACTTTAGAAAATAAGAGAAAAATAGTTTACAGTAGAGAAAAATATTCAAAAATTTTATGTACCTCCTACTGTATAATATTATATCCTGGTAAATTTTCATGAATTTTGGATAATCAGAACTATTTTTCCCATTTTTAGACCATTATAATTACCAAGAATTGGTAAAAATAGTAAGACATGATGAAAAATCTTGAAATTATTTTCTGAAGTCACCCATAACAGTTAAGGTATGCGAAAATTGTTAGATACAATTTTCATATCTTCTAAGGTGGTTTTGTAATTTATCAAGTCCTAAATAATAGAAAATTAGAAATCGTATTAAACAGTAACAAAAATTTCTGAAATTTGGTGAGGGGTCATTATTCCCCATAAGTATCATCCATGAATTTATTTAGGATTTATTGACCTCTGGAAGTATTTTATATGATTTATGCCCTTGGTTTTAGCAATAACTCTAATAAATCAAAGAAATAACAAAAGCTCTTGAAATTTTCCAGATTATCTCATGCATGCAAGGGCTTTCAAAAGGAAAAATGTAAAAAAATGTATTCAGAAGAGAAATGAGGGTAATGATTCCAAACAATTTAAGAAAAGTTGCATGCAATAATGCATGAAGTGTAGATGTGGCAGAAGTTCATGAATTTGTGTAGCCCATTCAGTGAGGTTTTCAGCCACGAAATTTCAACCATCATTCACTAGATATGTTAAGTTTCTAAGGTATTTTTCCTCATATTTAAGGTTGGGTTTAAGGCCATTGTTTAAGCAAGATAAAAATAGTGATCACAGAAAAAGAGCTGTATGCGCAACCTTTTTGTAAAATCTGCCAAAAATCGGATATTGAATATTTTACAGTAAGACCAGTTGGGTTTGAAAGTTAATTCGTGGAACTAACCAATACAAAAAGAATATCATGATTTGGTTAAGAAATGACTGAGTTATGACTGTTCAAAGTCGAACAAAGTAATCTGGCAGATTGCATGTTTGCTTGTGTGCATTATTAGGGTATTTCAACAAGAACATCATGCATGTCTTTGGTAAGGCCCGATTTCTAACACATGCATGGAATGAATGAGCATCCAAGATGTACTAGAAATGGTTTAAATGCTTTTGTTCATGCATGAACACAAAAGAAATGGAGAAGAACATGAAATATTAGGTTTTGATGTCACATGATCATATGTGCATCTTTTCCACTCCTTGCATGGGTTTGATCCCGGATTTTCACCATCTCTAACACATGCATTGTGTTATGGTGAGAATCTACAAACCACAAGGGGAGAATAAAGATTTCTAGCCATGGAAAGGCATAGAATCCGAAAAGTAGAGAAGACTAAGAAGAAAAAGAGGTTTAACCATGAAACTATGGAAGAAGATGTTGTTGTTTACCTTGGTTTTGACCTTGAGAGAAGTAAGAACACTTCAAGGGCTTCACAATCTCGAAATTTTGCAGAGAATTGAGAGGATTTTCGTGAGTTTAGAGAGAGGGAAGAAGAGAGTAAAGTGTGTGAAGAGTGGAGTGTAAGAGACTGGAGAAAGAAGAGGTGGAGTGAGAGTTTTGACCTAATGATTGAAGTTTTTGGGAAGAGGGAGCATGGGGAGGGGAGAATGGCCAGATTTTTGAGTGGATTAGGGCCTTCTCTCTCCTCAATTCAAATTTTATAAAAATCCCTCCTTAATTTTTATAAAACCCAAGAATTTTTATAAAATTTCTTCTTTATATAGTTCTTGATTTATTTAAAAATCTTTGTATTTAACCAATAGTTTATGATTAACACTTGATAATTTAATTTCTATTTCATTGATTATAATTCATAATTTGATTAATAAAAATTTGACATTAGGAAGTTTATAGCCAAATTTTATAAAGTTTTTAAGCTTTATAATTTATAACTTTGGATTTTTGGCTCTTTTAGGGTTTTTGGAATATTGTTTGATATTCAACAACATGTTGAAGTATAATTAGAATGTTTTAATTTATTTTTAGGGTTTTATACCCTATTTCAATTATAACAAAGCTTGAAGCTTTATTCTAATTATAGTATTGGCATTTCCTATTGTAGCTAAGCAACTTACTAGAATTGTAAGTATCAAGTATATTAGTCCTAGACCTTAGTTGGATCCTAGTTTATGCAAGATTTTTGACCTAATTTATACTACTAGGTCATGGCATGTTGTGCATGAATGGTTTTTATAAAGATGCATGAGTCCGAGAATGACCTGAATTGGCAGTTGTCACAACGATGATGCTCCTATCACCAAAAATCACATCAAGGAACTTCATGAGAAAATTGATAGTCTCATTGCCTCCTCCTCCTCCTCTCGGTCCAATATCTCAGAGGCTACCATTCAGGGGATGGTTGATACTTTCACCAAGGCTCATGAAGCCTCTATCAACTCTGCCACTGCCACTATAGAGGCATCCACAAAGGCCTGTGTTGCTGCGACCGAAAAAGTCAAAAAACTATTTCACGATGCTAACATTCTTTTACAGTCTTTACAGGGGGGCGCTGAATTTAATGCAGCGAAGGTCGATTCCGTTGTTGAGAAGCTGGCTTCTTCATTTGCATCTGAACAGCAACTCTTTGTTGGTCTTCGTCAGACTCTTGAAGCTGACAACAAATCTTTCCAGACAGTTGTTGAGGAGCGATTGACCAAGCTCCAAGAAGACCTTACTTCGGAGACCTCTGTGATGGATGTGCTTGCACGCAAAACAACTGCTCTAAAGATCAAGAGTCTTCGGCTTTCCCAATCAGAAAAGGAGGTTGCTTCTCTTCGATCTGAGCGAGCGGTCATTTCGAGTTGTGTTTCGGATGTCCACGGAGCCCTCTCCAACATTATTGAAGCAAACGACCCAATTCTCAACTACTCAGTGAGGCGAATGCTTGCTGAGAAGCTTGCTCTTGTCCTTTCCCTGCTCAGCAAAATTGAGGGGCTTCCTGAGTTCGTGGCCCATCCAAAACAAGGGGGAGAAGGAGCTTCATAGGGTGAAAATCAATCTCAACTGCCTCCTACTTCTACATCAGCTTCAACTAAAGCAACCGAACCTCCAACAACTGTTCATGCTTCAGGTTCGGGTGCCCAAGATAAAGCGAAAAAGGCTATGGATGACAGTGATGGTGATGTTGACAAAGAAACCATTGCTGATCTCTTGAAGAAACAGGCCAGGGATAAGGATTCAGATATGAGTGCTCGGATAGCTAGAGAGGCAGAAGCAAACGAAAGGAAGATGAAGGAGGCTCATGATCTCCTTGAAAGTCGAAAAACCCTATTCCCTCCATGGACTCTCGAGAAGCTTATCAAAGAAGCTATCAAGACCCCCAGCATCCTCTGGCTGGAACTTGTGATCTCCTTGGACAGGGTTAATTCTGTCGATTCTCAGTTCGACATGCCCTTGACCCGAAAGGCCTTCATATTTCATGCATTTTCCCACATTTCTGAAGTCCCTTATCCTCACCCGAAGGTTGGTAGGGAGCTTATTGACTTCTATCTGAGGTCTGCTCAGCCTCAGTATCAGACGTGGAGTGCGCAAAAGATCATCAACGTTCGGGTCCTCAAACGCTTCCGGGAGGGTAACATCACTAATGTCAGGTTCAAAGTATTGAGGGGGTCAGCTAAAGCCGAACATGCCATTTCTCTCGCTGATCTTCCTAACCTGAATCCACATGATTGGATCATCCTGCATAACATCCTCCTCACCAATGAAGCTGAATATGGGCCGATCATAGATCACTTCAAGAGGATGTTGGTTTGCTACATCATGGAGGTTGCTAAGATGGATCAGGAGATTGCTAGTGTATTCAAGAAGAAGCCCGCCATCTCCCCAGTTCGTTCTGCAAGTGATTTGAATAAAATGCAGATGGGGAGGATCGATCCAAATCGAAACTCAGTCATGTTCACCAGTAATGAAGGCCAAAAATGTCTTTTCGCCTTGGCTGACAAGCATCTATATACCACTTCGTTCTTGGAACATGTTCTGAAGATGACAAAAAGTATTTCGATGATATGATCCAGTGGTACATTTGTTTCAGACAAACCATTCTTGCCATCATTCCTCGTCTATTCGATACCACGAAGAAAGTTCCAGCAGCTGGTACTAGCAAGCCTAAGTAGAGTCTCGCTCCAATTGACGCAAAGGGGGAGATTGTAGGGTCCATTATATGTTGCGTCTTGGGCTCGGTCCTTAGTCCAATTTTGTATCTGGATTGGGCCTGTCCATCCGTGATTTATTTATTAGGTTTTAGTATTTATAGATGCTTGCATGCATCTTTGTATGTAAGATTTTAGAGTCGATCATTCATAGCAAATACCTTTTATCGATTGTAACCCTAAAAAGCCTCTACAGCAGAAGTTCTTTATCGAGCTATGCTGAGGCGTGAATCTATTGAATCATTCAACGTATTTTGATTCTTTCTCGTGTTTGATATTTTTGTTTGCATTATTCTGATTAACCTGTATAATATCTAAACAATCAAAGAGTTTTTCAACTCATCAAAGACTAATTGGACTTAGTCAAAGCACCTATGTGGACAAAGTGTTGAAAAGATTCAACATGCATAACTCCAAGAAAGGTGAGTTACCCATCCAGAGTAACGCCAGATTTAGTAAGACGCAAAGCCCTAGTATAGAGGCTGAGATAGCAGAAATGAGTCGAATACCTTATGCTTCAGCTGTAGGATCGATCATGTAAGCTATGACGTGTACTCGACCTGATGTAGCCTTTGCATTGAGCATGGTTAGCAGGTATCCGGGGAACCCTGGCAAGGCACACTGGACTGCGGTAAAGAATATCCTCAAGTACCTGCGAAGGACTAAGGACTGGGTCCTTACCCTTGGTGGGAGTGATGACTTGAGAGTTGTAAGGTACAGTGATGTTAGTTTTCAGACTGACATGGATAATTTCTGCTCTCAGTCGGGCTGGGTCTTTACCCTAAACGGAGGGGCAATTACTTGGAAAAGTTCCAAGCAGGAGACAGTGGCTTATTCCACTTGTGAATCAGAGTATATAGCAGCGAGCGAGGCAGCAAAGGAGGCTATATGGCTAAAGAACTTCATCGGAGACCTTGGAGTTGTACCAGCTATAAAGGAGCCAATGGAGATTTTCTGTGACAGCAATAGTGCAGTTGCCATAGCCAAGGAACCAAGAGATCATAGGAGATCCAAGCACATTGACAGAAAATATCACTTCATTAGACATCGAGTAGAAGAAGGAATCCTCGTGGCAAAGAGGGTATCATCGGATGAGAACCCAGCAGATCCCCTCACGAAGGGACTAACTCGGGCTAAGCATCTCCAGCATGCTCAGAGCATAAGGCTGAAGGATGATATTAGTTTTAGTAGTTAGATAATCTTGAAATTTGTAAAATGTAATTGACATTTGATGATAAATAAAAGCTGTTATTTATGAGTAAAGTGTTGCTATCACTTGTCAATCGTTTACTATATTTCTTTTGCATGTTTTTAATTCCAGAATAATTATGTTTGGTATATCATATTATTCGAACCTCCACAGTCGGTCATATATCAGACGTAGGTATGAATCAAGACTGTCATGATTGGTTGCAGAAGTCTAAGATGTTGGAAATGGCTACAACAATCATGAGTGCTCATAAGTTCTGAGCATTGGACTCAACCCACGCTCACTAGAATCACTTCATGGAATTTATCTCGAGTGATCGTGAGACGGTAATATCATATAAGTCTTCAAACCTAGAGATATGATTTGTTACCTATGAGTTGGTTATGCATTGATTGTACGAAAACGCATTGGTAACTCGATGTTATAAAACGTACATTTGAGTGTAATTCAACAAGTAGTAGAGCAAATGTAAGTCCCCAAAAATGCTTGTGTATCAATCAGATCCATTTGATGGTGCGGAATCCTAATCAAACGGATGATGTCAGATCAAGTAGAAGAGAAGGAGAAGAAGAATAATATGAATCTTCAATGTATTGAATAGATTGGAATGATGCTCCTTTACATGTGATTCACACACATACACATAAGCTCCCGTTTCTCTCTTCTCTCGTTCATCACTCTTCTCCTCACACCCCTCACCCCTATATATACATGAGAATATGGGTCGGGTAAACATGGGCCGTAAACAGGGTTTACGGTCGTAAACACCTCCCTAAACTTGACCGTAAACACATAAGATATTACATAAAAATACAATTTTCTAGAAAAGCAAAGTATAAAACATAATATTGACCTAACAATCTCCCCCTTGGTTTATAGCTTTCTTTTCTCTTCTTAAATGACCCAACAAGCTCCCCATAAAAAGTAGCTGGATTTTCTTGTTAATCTTCATCGAGAGCTTGGCTTCAGCATTTATCTTCAATGAATGACTTCATCTTGAGAAGTTGGGCATTTCTTCAAAGTTTGGCCTTGAACGCACGTCGGGTGAGGAGGCTTGATGTACTGATTCTTGAAAGATAGAGCTTTCAGCTTGAGAATCTTCAGAGAGAACATCAGAGAGAACAAATCTTCTGGATCACTACAGCAGGTACAAAGATAGCAACAAACTGATTGAGGAGGCTTCAATGCAATCTTCACATAATCTTCAATTGCAGCTTCACCTTGCTTCTGGGGTTGAAGGATTGAATGTTGAAAGAATAATCTTCATTTCTTGCTCCTTCGAATGCAAATTCTGCGATGCTCACGGACAAGGCTTTGGCTCAGAAATCTTCAACACAAACTTCATGAGTCTTATCTATACCTGAAATCACTTTTCAAGACAAAACAAAACTAAAGGAAACTTAGCACACAAATGAAAACAGAAACAAAAATATTTTTGGATTTTTTATTTTTCTGAACAAGAAATAAAACAGAAATAACACTATTTTTGGATTTTTAATTTTTTTGATTTTTCCTTTTCCTTTTTTTTCATTATTTTTAATTTTTTAAATTCTCCCCTAGTATTTAAATTAGAAGAAACTATGAACAAATTTAACAAAAATAAAATGATATCTAACTTTAAGAGTGATTTGGGATCAAAGTTTTTAGAAAACCTTTATCCACTTGTCGGTACCTTCTATCTTCACGTCTTTGTATGGTCGATCACTGGTATTGTGGTCCACTTAAACACGAAAAATTGTGAAAGATTTAGGACACACTATTTGTTACGAGACAAAGTGAACTTAAGTTCCTAAAAATTATATCTGATCCTAATTTCTTAGATACTATATCTTAAGGACCAATCATCTGACGACGACCAGGGATATTGTTGTCCACCTAAATTGAGCAGCGAGATCTATAGACAATCTGTATGTGTTCAATTTTAAGTGTACTAGAACGTGTTTCCCGCTTCCTGATATGCCCCAGCCATCAAGAACTTCCAGAGTACTCCTTACACCGGGTGAGCAGACAACCATTCAGAGAGAGGATAGATTCAGAATTCTATTACTTATTACTTCAGAGGGGTTGAGAAGAAGAAGGTTGCATATGCTGTGTACCAGGTCGGATTAGAAATCACGCAAAGGAGACAGCATATGGATAACAGATAAGAAGTATTTCACATATATAACATGCAGAGAAATAGAGTTGCATATGTTGTGTACCAGGTCAGATTGAAAGTCACGCAAAGGAGACAACATATGACTAACAGATGGAAAGAAAGAAAATGATATTCTACAGACCTAATTTATCGGAATTTACCAGTCGCCCCATCCAACCGGAATTAAGGACAGAATCCGCACATCAAGGAAAAGTTAAACCACGATTCCAAGTACGGGTTCATTTAATGTGACAAGTAGATTCCCATATATATCTCCCTGCTCAAACTATCCTAAAACAGAATTAGTCTTTAAAGCGAAACAACTTAAGAAAAAATCAGAAGTATAGAGAAGAAAACGCAAACCGTAAGTCACCGATTGAATTTGCATCCAGAAGGTCTAAGAACAGCACGCGTAATCTCATAATAGATCCGAAAATTCTTCATGTCATTAAGCACTAACCCAATGCGAGCCCTTCCTTTCTTCCTTTCCCGCAAGGACACATACTCTCAAACAAAGGTATGAATGTTGTATAGTTGAGAGAGGTCTCCTATCATGTGCCAGGAACATGCCACTACCAACAAACCGAAGTGGATACGCCTCCATAGTTGGTCCGACATAGAGCGAAATCAGTTGGTCTTTGGAACCCGGTCCATTTTGAAACCGGGTCGACCTTTTACATCCTTGCACGGTACTTTCTCCCAAAACATATTTTGTTTATCACAAACAGAAGATGTAGAAACGTTAGAAGCATTAGGAGATTTGGGAGAGTGAGCCTTTGGAACCCATTTGTAGTTGGGTTTAACCCATTTCTTTTTCGATCTAATGGGTGGCTCAACACTTGATTTTGAACTTGATGTCGGCCTTTGAGATGACTTTGACTTTGGCTTCACGGGAGCATCTCTTGGATTGGACTTCTTGGCCGACATTCCCTTCTTGCCCTTGGGATTCGGATTCTTGGCCTTTTGAGTTTGATTCTTGGCCTTGGGAGTTGAATTCTTGGCCTTCTTGGCATTCCAGACGTCAATTTCTGATCGTGATCTCGAGGGGTTTCTTTTGAAGTATCTCCCTCTTGGCGCGTTCTGCCAGCCTTGTGCATAATAGGGAACGTATGCGCGATTTGGACAATTTCTGGAAATGTGTCAAGGTGTTCCACAGTGAAAACATGTATTTTTCTTCACTGTGAAGTTGTTTCTTCCTGCCCCCGGTGGCGTATCCTTGCCTGGTCTCTGATTTTTCCCACATGCATAATTTCCACAAGAACTCTGTTGCGTTGGAATTGGTGGCCTGTATTTCTCAACGGCAGGTTGATCAGAAGTAGTTGAGTTCAAAGCAACAGATTTAGAGTTCAAGGAGTCATTGGTTTGTTCAGTAGTGCTCACTTTGTTCTCATCTTCTGCTACTTTACCTGCACATGAAGCAGAAACATTAGTATTTTCAACATTAGTAACTCCTCCTGACACAAATCCAGCTCATTTGCCATATCGAAGATGTGGCTCCCTGTCAGTTTCGTCCTGTGTCATAGGGATGGATGTGTAGTTATGATTCTAAGGAGGAGGTACACTATCATACGCTAGACCCTTGTTTTGATTTTCTTTGAATTTTAATTGGGTTTCATATAAGGACTCGACTGTCTGACTTGATGCAGTATAATTTTTAAAACTAACGTCTGTTTTTCCACACTTAATTTTTAAAGCGTCAAGTTCTTCAGTTACAGCAGAAAGTTGTCTCTTAATATAGTCATAATTTTCACACTTGTTGCTATACTCTTCCTGAAGTTTCCTAAAGTCCTTGGTTTTTGCTTCTAATTCAGCCTTCAGGGGTTTCCGTCCTTTCCTGAGTTGATATCCTTTATATCTCATGTCCTCGACTTCCCTTGTTAATAAATAAATTTGTTCCCGAAGAAATTTAATCGTATCTTCACTAGATAGCGTACATGAAACTTCACATGATTGAGAACATGAAACTTCATTGACCGGGAGGTTTGTGGAACTCATTGTTTTTCGACAATTCAAAGCGTTAAGTTCTTCAATTATATAAGCCAGACTAAGACGATTGAGATCTTTTGTCTTTTTGATGTCAGCCTCGTCCATATCCCATGATTTTAGAAGTGCATTCAGCAGCTTTTTGTTTATCTCAGATTTGGTCAAGACGATCCCAGCTATATTCACCTCAGTAGAGAGTGTGGTAAATCGCTGCAACTGAGCTTCCAGGGTCTCTCCAGGAATATAATCGAACATCTTGAAATTTTGTCTTAAAATCTCCTGACGACTCTCTTTCATGTTTTTCAATTCCCTCGTAAAGCACAACTAGAAGTCAAACTTAAATTTAAAAATGCCCTTTGACTAGAAACCTCAAAAGTCAACCTTAAAACTCAAATTTAAAAAGTCAAACTCAAAAGTCAAACTTGAAAAGTCAAACCGAAAAGCTAAATTTGAAAATTTAAAAGTCAAACGAGAAAGTCGAAGTTTTTAAAGTCAAAGATCAAATTTTAAAAGTCAAAGACAAAATTTTAAGTAAAAAGTCAAAAATAATAGTCAAAATTTAAAAACTATAAATTTTGGTTTGAAAAAGGAATTTAAAATTAAAGAAAAATCAATTTTGGGCTGAAAATGACAAGAATGCGAAAGTTGGAAGCACTAGGGAGTGTTTAAGTTTAAAATATGGGAGGGAAGGAACAAAGTTGTTGCTGGTGGAGTTAGTGAAGCGTCGGGTTGCTGAACCGGAGGTCGTAGGTTCGAGCCCTGGGATCTCCAAGTCGTTTCCTATTTTTTATTGAAGCGCGCCTGTAGCTGAGCCGAGCAAGCGCGATCCAAGCCGAGCTAATCACCAAGTCGAGCCGCAAACCGTCGGCGACCAGTTTCCGGTCGCAAACTCTGGCGACCTGTTTCCGGCCGTAAACTCCGGCCAATAAACCCTTCAAAGACCGTAAACTCTCCAGAAATCGCTGTTCTTGACGAAAAACAGCGTTTTTTCACCTTTTCTTTGCTCCAAAACTCGATCAAAAACTCGTTTTTAGAAAAAAAAAAAAAAAAAACGCGAAGAACAAACCCCCCTTAATTTTGCGAGATCTATCTAAAAACGCAAAAATCTCTTCAAAATAAGATCAGATCGGCTCCAGATCTGAAAATATTAAACGATACAACCAAGCTCTGATACTAATTGTAAGTCCCCAAAAATGCTTATGTATCAATCAGATCCGTTTGATGGTGCGGAATCCCTATCAAACGGATGATGTCAGATCAAGTAGAAGAGAAGGAGAAGAAGAATAATATGAATCTTCAATGTATTGAATAGATTGGAATGATGCTCCTTTACGTGAGATTCACACACATACACATAATCTACCGTTTCTCTCTTCTCTCGTTCATCACTCTTCTCCTCACACCCCTCACCCCTATATATATACATGAGAATATGGGGCGGGTAAACATGGGCCGTAAACAGGGTTTAAGTCCGTAAACATCTCCCTAAACTTGACCGTAAACACATAAGATATTACATAAAAATACAATTTCCTAGAAAAACAAAGTATAAACCATAATATTGACCCAACAGCAAACATACGAGTCGAAGTTTATCTGTTCCTTCTAGTATTAGAAGCGATATCTGGGCCCCTCGATGATTTTGTTTTGACCTATGTACCGGGCCCGGTCAGAACTAAATTGATGTGTTCAGTTAAATTCCATGTCAAACAAATCGGAAATCGGGAAACAAATGTTGGACAATAATTAAGACCATGTTCCATGTATTTGTCTGGATGATATCTAGAACAGAGGATTATATGGTCACTTATCTAAAATGGCGCGTTCTAGTTCAACAGAGTTTAAAGAGCTACGATTGTTGATCGGTTCCTGAAGTCATACTTGCAACTATAGTTATTAGACTTATCCATGTGGGAGACTGTTGGATATAGTTTCTAAGTCCATAACTAGATTTGGTATGTACTTGACCCGACCCGGCATGGTCCATTTGGGTTGCACTTCACCCGAATAATTTATGGATAATCTTTTGAGAATAGTATAAATTATGATTTATTAATATATTATAAGTTCTAATATATTAATATAAGATCATATTATTTAATTAGTATTGATCTATAATTAATCTAGGATTAATTTAGAGATCAAAAGTATTACTAATTAAATATGGGCTCTTATATTTATATAGTGTGGGCTAATGCTTATTTGGAATGGGCTAGGCTTGCATGGAAAGTCCATGGATACTCCATAGAGCTTTAACCCATGGATCTTATGAAAATGAAGAGACATGGGTATTAGGGTTTACATGGATGTAACCCTAATCCACCACACTATATAAAGGAGGCTTTGGTTCTTGAAATCACACTAGTTGTGGTGAGTAAAGTAGAGGGCCGATTTCAAGATAGTTGTGACTATTCTCTCAAGGTTCCAAAGTTTGTGGTGATTTGTGATTTCCATTTGAGGAATCCACACTATTGATGCTAGGCTCTAAAACTACAAGCAATCAACTACAACTACAAGGTAAGTAATTTTACTTGCTTTATTTGATTCAAGATCCCTATGCCATGCTAGATAGGATAAGAACCTTGGAAAAGAATTATTTGCATGTATCTTAGTCAAACATAGAACCAAGGTTTATTAGGGTTGCATGTACACTTAGGAAGTGTTAGAATGCTCAAAACCCATCATAAAGCCCAACCATAGCAACCATGACTGAAAACAGATAAATTGAACCACTAACTCAAAACATGAACAGGCTCAATGACTGATTAAGGCCCAAATGGTTTACAAGCCCAAAACGAGTGCAAACCCATCTGAGTGCGTACGGCTTGCATACCATCCTTGTACGTGCAGCGTACTGAGTCCCTGAGTTGTACACGTTGCGTACACTAAATTTCGTCCAACGTACAAGTAGATTAAGCACCTACTTCCATTATGTGCTTAATACTTCATGTTCAAACATCCAATATCAGATCTGAGTTCATTAAGACGTCGTAGGGCATAAAGCTAGCAACTTTATGCCCTTTCATGCTGTATGGGACTTCAAAACTTCATTCTTCATATTAGGACTTCATATAAAGCTTCAAACTCATGCATGGAGTCTAGATACCCTTCAAGCTAGCACCTTTATCCATCTAGCATGCTCACAAAGCTGAGATCTAACCATTTTAGTCTTTGGACTTGCTCAACTCTCAAGAGCAGGTCTAAAAACCAACTAAAGGGACAATATGGAAAACCCTAGCTAGATCTAATGAATAAGATGGCAAGATCAAGAGTTTATACCTCCAAAAGCTCTTCAAGGTGATCTAGTTGCAAATTATTGGAACACAATGCCACTCCTAAGCTTTCTCACTAACTTCTTCTTCTCAATTAAGCTCCATTTTGGAGATGCTCGCGCACATAAATATCTGCTAATTTCTCAGTAGAGATGCTCTCGGAGATCAAATTAAAGTGGGCAGTCTTCTTCGGTCTATCCATAATAACCCATATGGCATCCATACCCCTCGCCGTCCTCGGTAACTTCATGATGAAGTCCATGGTGATCTCTTCCCACTTCCACATAGTAATGGGTAGTGGCTGAACCTTGCCATGAGGCCGCTGATGTTTGGCCTTGACCTTCCTATAGGTCAAGCACCGCTCCACAAACCAGGCGATCTCCCGCTTCATGCAGGGCCTTCTTCTTCTAATCTAAGATCTCTGCCGCTCTCTCACAATAATCCAGGCGACCATCAACCTAAATATCATCTAGAGGAACAATTACGGACTTATCACCCATACACTTTTGAAGTTGAGACACATGGAATGTGTTATGAATCTGGATGAGCTCATCATGATAATCCAGCCGGTATGCAACCTTTCCCACTTGGCCGAAATGCAAAAACATCCAATGAATCCGGGGCCCAGCTTGCCCCACTTCCGAAATCGGATGACACCTTTCCAAGGTGATACCTTCAGAAAAATCAAGTCTCCTACCTAAAACTCATGGTCCGAGTGTCGTCGATCTGCATAACTATTCTGTCGACTTTGCATGACTCGCAACCTGTCGCACACCTGCTAAATCAAGTTGGTAGTCTTGAGTACAACCTATATACTCTCCATGACTTGATGTCTGACCTCCCCTAACAAACCGGGGTCTTGCACCTTTGATATGTGCATAATTAGTCATATGTTTTGTGTTAAATCTTAATACTTTTTGGCTATTTTATTGCAAATTATGAAAAAAAAAGGTATTTAGATATGTTTAAAATGTATTTGTAGCCTAAAAGATGAGAACATAAGCAAAAGGAAGAAGAAAAAGCGATAGGAAACTTGGGAATTAAAGAAAGAAAAAAAACCTGAAGAACTCGGGGAGTTGGGTGCCTACTCGCCGAGTAGGTTCGATGATTCGCGAACAAATAAGATTCCTTAACGTATATGGATTTTAAGTGGGAGACTCGTCGAGTCGGTCTATGGACTCGACGAGTAGCCCCTACTTTTAGTAACTATATAAAGGGCTTTAATTTACAAATTTGGGACATCTCTCTGGAACCATTGAAGGTTACTTTGCGATTAGAGTTGCTGCTGGAGCTCTGGAACTTGAAGGCAATTCAAGTGTACTCTTTACTTAATCTTTTGTTTAAAACATGTTTGCATCAATTGATTTTGTTTTTGAGTTTTTTTTTCTGCTTTAATTATGAGCCAAAAACTCATAACTTCTGTTTAGGATATATGAATTTATGAATATGGCTTGATTTTATGATTGGATTAATTTAATTTGGTAATTTTGTTTTCTTAAGCTTGTTAAAGAACCATATGTGTTAATTACAACTATTTTCTGTTAATTGACCAAAATATTAAGTTGTATGAACGTCTCTTAATTTCTAATCTCATATGATTTGTGTGAAAACATTGTTATATACCTAGGAATAGCGAACACGAAACTAGGGTTAATTAGAAAAATAAGTAAATTAATGTGTGAGCTTGTGTGACGAACCATCAACAAGAGGTTAATTGAATAAGCAATTTGATTAGCTACTACAAGTTTTACTTAACCCGGATCAACAAAATAGGAAATCTATTAGTTTAACCACTTGGCCACTATTTAAATTAATCTGTTTTCTAAGGATTAGTAATAGCGAACGTGAACCTAATCACACTACTCGCTAGCCAATGCCAATTAATCCATTGCACTTTTCATAAAATCAACCATAGAAAAAGTGATTCAAAACCTAAACAGAAGTCTTTTCCATTATTGAATTTAGTTGATTTTCGTTTGCTTGGATGTTAGTTCCTTAGTTGAGTATTAGTTAAGTACTTAAGTTTCTAGTCTTGCAAAACTAGAGAAAACCCTTTCTTTTATTGTTTTTTAGATAATTTTATTAATTGGCTTAATTGTCGTTCCTTGTGCCGATGCCCTACTTGCTAAACGTACCACCAATTGACAGGTACATTGCCTTTTGTGTGTCTAATTTATATTAAAAAGTAGGATTGAAACTACTGCATTCCACATACATCAAGTTTTTTTGGCCGTCGTTGCCAGGGAACGGATATAAAATTAATTTTAATTCCTAGTGTTATCGATCCTTTGTGTAAGATTTTCTAGCACAAAGTTACTGCTTTAGGAAAAGTTTTAATTAGATTTAAGTTTTAGTTTCTTTTCTTTTAGAATTTTCATTTTATGTTTTTTTTTTCTGTTTTACCCTTGAACTCGCCGAGTCCATTTACACAGACTCGACGAGTGCAAGGCAATTTTTGAGTTTCATTTTTCAACTTGTTTTTTTCTTTTTACGCGTGTTTTTTTTTGTCTTTTGCAGATTGTTTATGACCCGTGGATCAAGTTCATCCTTGATTCCACCACTTGAAAACCCTGAATCATCATTTCGTAAGAATAACGACAAGACTGAAGAAGATACTCCAAAGAAGTCACCTTTCAAGAGTCTTAGATCGGTTTTTGGCAAGAAAAAAGGAAGAAAGTGGGGGAATCCAGCAACACGAAAGAAGACACCAAGTATGAGACCAAGAAGGAGGGAAGTGTTACCGTTTTTGAAGAGAGTGATTGCGAAGAAGAACCCGACAACACTATGGCCGACATTGCCGACCTCTCGATGGAGGCATACAAAAATAGGATTAGAGACGACATCGGTCCGGGTCTTGTGCAACCCTCCATACCCGCCACTACCACGTTTGAACTTAAGGGGCACATCCTTATTGCATTGAAGGAGATTCCTTTCACCGGAAAGGATTATGAAGATGCATACAAGCATCTTGATGAAGTTAACGACATCCCCGACTACTTCTAAAGGGTTTTGAGCATTCTAACACTCCTAAGGTGTACATGAAACCCTAGAAACCTTGGATCTATGTTTTACTGAGATACATGCAAAATTGTTTTCTAAGGTTCATAACCTATCTAGCATAGCATGGGGAACTTTTAAACATAAATGCTAGAAGAAGAACATACCTTTTTGTTGTTTGGAATCCTTGAGAAACTTGTGAGCCTTGCACCTCAGGCGTGATGCCTCAAATGTCTCACACAACACCACAACACTTGGAATAAACTTGAGAAAAGTTCACTAACACCTCAAAATGGGCTAGCCCTCTTTCTTGCTTGTATAAGTCCGATTTTGCTAGTCTAGGGGACTTTATATAGTTGTGGCACAAGTCGGGTTACACCATGTAAACCCTAATTGTCATGGCTTTCCATATTCCATGATCCATTGGTTTGTAACCTCCATGGACTATCCATGGAGAACCTTACGGGTTTTAGCCTAATCCATACAAACCATGGATCATTAGCCCACTATACAAGAATAGATGATTTACACAATCAACCCCATATATTTAATTAGTCTCTTTTTGATCACTTAATTAATTCCAAATTAATTATTTGATCAATACTAATTAAATAATATTATTAATATATTAGAACTTATAATATATTAGTAATCCTTAAGTGTCCTTTCTCTCATTTAGTCTATCCAAGTGTTGCAATTCCATGCAACCCAAATGGATCATGCTAACCAGGTCAAGAACATTCCAGGAATAGTTATGAACTTAGACACCTAATCCAACAGTCTCCCACTTGGATAAGTCTAATAAGTATAACTGCAAGGATGACTTCAGGAACCGATCAACAATCGTAACTCTTTCAAGGTCTCGCGAAACTGAGATGATGATGATACGCCATTTTAAGATAAGTGATCATACAATCCTCTATTTTATATATTTAACGGACAAATACATGGAACAATGTCTTACTTATTGTCCAACAGTTTGTTTCCCGATTTCTGATTTGTTTGTCATATAACTTAATTGAACACATCAACTTAGTTCTGATCGGGCCCGGTACATGGGTCAACACAAAATCATCAAGGGGCCCAAATATTGTTTCTAATCTAAGAAGGAACAGATAAACTTCGCCTCATATGATTTTTCTACTACTTTTTGAATCATACAAAAAGGCACGTTTTATAACATCGAGTTACCAATGCGTTTTCGTACAATCAATGTATAACCAACTCATAGGTAACAATTCATATCTCTAAGTTTGAAGACTTCTATCATATTACAGTCTCATGATCACTCGAGATAAAATTCCATGAAGTGATACCAGTGAGTGTGGGTTGAATCCAATACTCAGAACTTATGAGCACGCATGAGTGTTGTAGCAACACTTTGCAATGTCCAACATCTTAGACATCTACAACCAACTACATGACAATCTTGATTCATATCTTCTTCCAACATATGACTGACCGTGGATAATTTGGATAATATGAAATACAATATCTGCTAATTTCTCAGCAGAGATGCTCTCGGAGATCGAAATAAAGTGGGCAGTCTTCGTTGGTCTATCTATAGTAACCCATATGGCATCCACACCCCTCGTCGTACTCGGTAACTTCGTGATGAAGTCCATGATGATCTCTTCCCACTTCCACATAGGAATGGGTAGTGACTGAACCTTGCTATGACGTCGCTGATGTTTGGCCTTGATCTTCCTGTAGGTCAAGCACCACTCCACAAACCAAGCGATCTCCCGCTTCATGCAGGGCCTTCATCTTTCGATCTAAGATCTCTGCCGGTCTCTCAACATAATCCAGGCGACCATCAACCTAAGTCTCATCCAGAGGAACAATTACGGACTCATCATCCATACGCTTTCGAAGTTGAGACACATGGAATGTGTTATGGATCTGGATGAACTCATTATGAAAATCCAACCGGTATGCAACCTTTCCCACTTGGCCAAAATCCTAAAACATCCAATGTATCCAGGGCCCAGCTTTCCCCACTTTCGAAATCGGATGACACCTTTCCAAGGTGATACCTTCAGAAAAATCAAGTCTCCTACCTAAAACTCAAGGTCCGAGCGTCGTCGATCTGCATAACTATTCTGTCGGCTTTGCGTGACTCGCAACCTGTCGCACACCTGCTAAATCAACTTAGTAGTCTTGAGTACAACCTCTATACTCTCCATGACTTGCTGCCTGACCTCCCCCAGCAAACCGGGGTCTTGCGCCTTTGATATGTGCATAATTAGTCATATGTTTTTCGTTAAATCTTAATACTTTTTGGCTATTTTATTGCAAATTATGAACAAAAGGTATTTAGATATGTTTAAAATATATTTGTAGCCTAAAAGATGAGCACAGAAGCAAAAGGAAGCAGAAAAAGCGATAGGAAGCTTGGGAATTAAAGAAAGAAGAAAAGAAAGAAAAAAAACTGAAGGACTCGGGGAGTTGGGTGCCTACTTGCCGAGTAGGTTTGAAGATTTGCAAACAAATAAGATTCCTTAACGTATATGGATTTTAAGTGGGGGAATCATCGAGTCGGTCTATGGAATCGACGAGTAGCCCCTCCTTTTAGAAACTCTATAAAGGGCTTTAATTCATGAATTTGGGACTTCTCTCTGGAACCCTTGAAGTTTAATTTGCGATTCAAGTTGCTGTTGGAGCTCTGGAACTTGAATATTGAGTCTAAGCATTCGATTATGGGGAGATCAACGCAATTTAAGTGTACTATTTACTTAATCTTTTGTTTAAACCATGTTGGCATCAATTGATTTCGTTTTTGAGTTGTTTTCTACTTTAATTATGAGCCAAAAACTCATAACATTTGTTTAGGATATATGACTTTATGAATATGGCTTGATTTTATGATTGGATTAATTTAATTTGGTAATTTTGTTTTGTTAAGCTTGTTAAAGAACCATATGTGTTAATTACAACTATTTTCTGTTAATTGACCAACATATTAAGTTGTATGAACATCTCTTAATTTCTAATCTCATATGATTTGTGTGAAAACATTGTCATATGCCTAGGAATAGCGAACATGAAACTAGGGATAATTAGAAAATAAGTAAATTAATGTGTGAGCTTGTGTGACGAACCATCAACAAGAGGTTAATTGAATAAACAATTTGATTAGCTACTACAAGTTTTACTTAAACCAGATCAACAAAATAGGAAATCTATTAGTTTAACCACTTGGCCACTATTTAAATTAATCTGTTTTCTAAGGATTAGTAATAGCGAACGTGAACCTAATCACACTAATCACTAGCCAATGCCAATTAATCCATTGCACTATCATAAAATCAACCATAGAAAAAGTGATTCAAAACCTAAACAGAAGTCTTTTCCATTATTGAATTTAGTTGATTTTCGTTTGCTTAGATGTTAGTTGCTTAGTTGAGTATTAGTTAAGTACTTAAGTTTCTAGTCTTGCAAAACTTCATAAAACCCTTTCTTGTATTGTTTTTTTAGATAACATTAGTAATTAGCTTAATTGTCGTTCCCTGTGCCGATACCCTGCTTGCTAAACTATACCACCAATTGGCAGGTACATTGCCTTTTGTGTGTCTAATTTATATTAAAAAGTAGGATTAAAACTAGTGCATTCCACACACATCAACTTTTTTTGGCCGCCATTTCCAGGGAATGGTTCTAAAATTAATTTTAATTGCTAGTGTTATCGATCCTTTGTGTAAGATTTTCTAGCACAAAGTCATTGCTTTAGGAAAAGTTTTAATAAGATTTAAGTTTTAGTTTCTTTTCTTTTAGAAATTTTGTTTTTTTTTCTGTTTTACCCTTGAACTCGCCGAGTCCATTCACACCGACTCGACGAGTGCAAGGCAATTTTCCAGTTTCGTTTTTAAGTTTATTTTGTTCTTTTTACGCGTGTTTTTTTTCTGTCTTGTGCAGATTGTTTATGACCCGTGGATCAAATCCATCCTTTATTCCACCACATGAAAACCTGGAATCATCGTTTCGCAAGAATAAGGACAAGACCGAAGAAGATACTCCGAAGAAGTCGTCTTTCAATAGTCTTAGATTGGTTTTTGGCAAGAAGAAGGGAAAGAAAATGGGGGAATCTAGCAACACGAAACTAGACACCGAGTATGAGATCAAGAAGGAGGAAAGTGTTACCGATTTTGAAGAGAGTGATCACGAAGAAGAACTCGACAACACCATGGCCGACATTGCCGACCTCTATATGGAGGCATAAAAAAGAGGATTCAAGATGAGACCGGTCTGGGGCTTGTGCAACGCTCCATACCCGCCACTACCATGTTTGAACTTAAGTGGCACATCCTTGTTGCATTGAAGGAGATTCCTTTCACCGGAAAGGATTATGAAGATGCATACAAGCATCTTGATGCAGTTATCGACATCTCTGACTACTTCTAAAGGGTTTTGAGTATTCTAACACTCCTAAGGTGTACATGCCACCCTAGAAACCTTGGATCTATGTTTTACTAAGATACACACAACATTGTTTTCCAAGGTTCTTAACCTATGTAGCATAGCATGGGGAACTTTTAAACATAAATGCTAGAAGCAAGAACATACCTTTTTGTTGTTAGGATTCCATGAGAACCTTGTGAGCCTAGCACCTCAGCCTCAAATGTCTCACACAACACCACAACACTTGGAATAACCTTGAGAGAAGTTCAGTAAGACCTCAAAATGGGTTAGCCCTTTTTCTTGCTTGTATAAGTCCGATTTTGCTAGTCTAGGGGTCGTTATATAGTTGTGGCACAAGTCGAGTTACACCATGTAAACTGTAATTTTCATGGCTTTCCATATTCCATGATCCATGGGTTTGTAACATCCATGGACTATCCATGGAGCTCCTTATGGGTTTTAGCCCAATCCATACAAACCATGGATGATTAACCCACTATAAAAAAATATATGATTTACACAATCAACCCCATATATTTAATTAGTCTCTTTTTTATCACTTAATTAATTACAAATAAATTTTTTGATCAATACTAATTAATTAATATTATTAATATATTAGAACTTATAATATATTAATAATCCTTAAGTGTCCTTTCTCTCATTTAGTTTATCCAAGTGTTGCAATGCCATGCAACCCGAATGGACCATGCTAACCAGGTCAAGTACATTCCAGGAGTAGTTATGAACTTAGACACCTAATCCAACAGTCTCCTATTGGGTTTTGAGCAGTCTAACACTTCCTAAGTGTGCATGCAACCCTAATAAACCTTGGATCTATGTTTGTCTAAATACATGCAAAATAATAATTTTTCCAAGGTTCATAACCTATCTAACATGGCATGGGGTACTTTTAAACATAAAAGAATTAGATGAGATTACATACCTTTTGATGATGAGTTCAATTCCTAAGGAGTTTGAGGGCCAAGCACCAATAGTGTGAATGCCTCAAATGGAATCACAAAACACCACAAACTCTTGGAAAACTTTGAGAGAGTATACACACTTGTATTTTCGGCCACACACAAGCACACACACACTAGTTCACTAGTTACCCCTTAGGGGCCATTTCATGCTCCATGAGCATGCTTATATAGTGTGCATGGTTAGGGTGAAACCCTAATAACCCATGACCTTTCCTTTCCAAGGATCCATGGGTTAAAAGCTCCATGGATCATCCATGGACTTCCATATAAGCCTAGCCCATTAACAAATGAGTGTTAGCCCACACTATATAAAACCAATAGCCCATAATCTAATTAGTCTTCCTTTTAATCTCTAAATTAATTCATAATTAATTTAAGACTAATACTAATTAAATAACATAACTTCATATTAATATATTATAACTTATAATATATTAATAAACATATGTGTATAACACTCATAAAATTATCCATAAATAGTTCGGGTGAGATGCAACCCAAATGGACCATGCCGGGTCGGGTCAAGTATATACCAAATAAGTTATGGACTTAGACACCTTATCCAACAGACTCCCACTTGGATAAGTCTAATAACTATATTTGCGTATGTTACTTCAGGAACCAACCAGCAATCGTAGCTCTTGAAAACTCTGTTGAACTATGAAGCGCCATTTTAGATAAGTGATCATAAAATCCTCTGTTCTCATGATACCAGCCGGACAAATACATGGAACAACGTCGTACTTATTGTCCAGCAGTTTGTTTCCCGATTTTCCGATTTGTTTGACAAAGAACTTAATCGAACAAATCAATTTAGTTCTGACCGGCCGGTACATAGGTCACAACAAAATCATCGAGGGGCCCAGATATCGCTTCTATTTCTAGAAGGAATAGATAAACTTCGACTCATATGCTTGTTCTACTACTTGTTGAATTGTACACAAATGCACGTTTTATAACATCAAGTTACTGATGCGTTTATGTGCAATCAATGCACAACCAACTCATAAGTAACAACTCATATATCTAGGTTTGAAGAATTATATGATATTACCGTCTCATGATCACTCGAGATAAATTTCATGAAGTGATACAAGTGAGCGTGGGTTTATTCCAATACTCATAACTTATGAGCACTCATGAATGTTGTAGCAACCATTGCTATGACTAAACCCATTCAGCCATCTACAAACTCGATTCATGACAGTCTTGATTCATACCTACTTCCAACATATGAACGACTGTGGAGTGTTTAAATAACATAGTCATTCGGAAAGAATAACCTAGCTATTTTGGAAGTCAAAACATGCAAAGTGAAACACAATAATAATCGAATCCAATATGGTCTCAGAACCCTTTTAAATATAAATAGAACCATCTTTTATTTATCACCATATTGATTACACATTATTCATTGTATATTGTTTCAAACAATCAACTTAAGACTTGAATAAAAACAACAGTCGTCCCATGCTCCTGGCATGTACACTTTGTTTTTTCTAAAACAATAGTTATGCCATACTCCAAGTATGCACACTATGTTTGTCTATGATCCTTACATTGTGATGTAGATCAATTGAACATGATTCCAATGATACTCATTTCACAATCCCAAATCCTTATTGTAAATGTGAGAATCCCCGATTCCTATCATTTACCAAAAAAATTGTTAAATTTTAAACTTTTATGCAATGTTCCTCTTGTAATGATTATGCACAAAGTCACCAAAACCTTGTCACCAGTCATTACAGAGTATTCCAAAGAAGGTCAACTTCTATGGAACGGAAGTCTCATATTCAAAGTACATTGCTTTGAACATCCTTCTTGCATTAAGGTTTTCTAATCTTACATAGATTGAATAACTTCCACCTATGGAGACATTTCCATAGTCCCATTTTGACTATCACTTCCGAACAAGAGTTACTTCTTTTCAGAATATGTCAATATGGTCCTTTCTGACAACTTACATCATACTTCCAACTGTCCCTGAGCAACCAATCTTTGGCGAACCTCAGATTTGTCCTCGACAATTGCTTAATCACTTCAGTCATATTCAGTTCTAGACTTTTCCCTTCTCAATGCAATCGATCCTATATCCGAAGCATATGGGACACGATTCATGATGTTTGACATAAAGACATGATACCAGACCAGTCTTTTGCTACAATATTTTTTTTTATTTGCCATGTTTTTAAAAATTTAACTATGAAGAGGGATGCCGTAATCATAATCGAATTTTGAAAACGCAATATATAGAATTTCTTCAAGTTGAACCATTCCAACATAAAATTCATATATATATATATATATATATATATATATATATATATATATATATATATATATATATATATATTCTTGACTAAATATGATTAAAATCTCAATCTAAGCTTTAGAATTGAAATGAAGTATAATTTCCTCTCCCTTAATTATAGCAAAACAACTTTTCAACCCCTGCAACTTCACGAATTGAAACTTTGTTTTCTATAATTAACATTGCTAACTTGCAACACTAAACGTAATAATCATGCTCCCACTAACATGATGATTATCAGCATAACTCTCATGCTCCCACTAGCTCTGACATATTTCCAGAAATTTGCTGGACTTCTGAAATTTAGATTCATACACCCTTTCTTAGATAGCTCACATGTGTGTCTAAAAAATTTTAAGAACTATGAAAAGGGATACCGTAATCATAGTCTTAATTACTTAGGCATTTTTCCATTTCTCACAAGTCCATGTTAGTGTGCCGGTTAACCACACGTGCTCCACTAACGACTTTTGAAAATGCAAATAACACAATTGATATCTACGTAAAATCTACTTAGTGAAAGCGTTTCCTCACCATCATTTTCATGAATCGGAGAGAAACATTATGACACTTAGATTTTATAGTGTATGAGTTGCTATCCATGTGAATTTGTCAAAACCATAATCACAAGATAAGATTAGTGACAAATTCAGCCTTACATGGATTAAACTTGTTCAATTTTAGTTTCTTGTCACCTTGGCAGCACAACGCCCACCAATGCTTCCAAGTTTAACTCTGATAACTCACATGCAAATTCAACTTATTTGAAGTAGGTACAGAAACAAGAATTATGTCAACACGATAGGTTGCAAACCTTAAGTTGTGTGCTAGTGATAAATTACAGGTTTTACTCTTGATTAAATCTTGAAACTCTTTCGGGATCTTTAAGGCTCCCACTGTCCCCTTGACATATATGTTTCCCCAGTCAAGAACCATTCCTTGACAAAACAAATATTCAAGGGATAGTGCGGATTCTTATCAAGACTAACACTTCACACAATTGGTCTTAGTTGGTCTTTGTCTCATCCAAGACATCACAACTTACCAATCTCAAATGTACAACAGTAGAAAACATTTTACTCTTACATTTGACTAGTGTTAATAAATCTTCCTTTATGTCACTCAAAGTTACAATCTTGGAGTATGACTCTAAGAATTGTTTTGGAACAAAGTATTACTCATCTTCTCGATCTTAACCAATCCAACAATTCATGACCTCTCTTCTTAGCCATAACTATGCACTAAGACGTCCTTAGAGTATGAATTTGTGATATGGTTTCATAATCATTAAGATGATCATGAAATACGATACTAAAGTACTCTCCCATCCTTTCAGATTTGAGAACCTTTTATCTTTTTGCCTAATTTGATTCTTCTCATTTGTTTTGTCATACATTGTAACCTTTCCAATGTTACAGAATTATACTTAACCTCATAAGCATAATCATATTTACTAATCTTTAGTAAATCATGACAAATCAATCTTTGTGGTGGACCTTGACCAGCGCACACCCAGTGTACCTAATTCCTTAGTCCTTTAATTGACTCATATATACATGTGATCAAAGAATCAGTCTTAATTTTCAAAGATGAAAATTCTCATTCATCATACAATACAACTTGTATGATTCCAAGTTTCTGTCCAATTGAAACTTGGATGATGAAAAACTTTCTTCATTTGGTAAATTCAGACACTACCACAAATGAAGGAATCAAATCCACTTTCCAATATTGCTATTACTGGAAACATATAAGCAACAATTTTCCACAGATGCCATTGTAAGGATATTTTTAAAATAAATAAAATTAAAACCTTTTTTTTTTTCTTTTATTTTAAAACTTTGCGGAAAAACTTATCCTTACAATCCACATGAAAACCTTGTTGTTATCTATTCATAAGCAATATATTATAACTCTTAAGCAACAACTCAAAATTCTAATTACCGAACCATGCGATCGAAACCCACCTTCGCAATCAGAATCAACATATACTTACTTTAAGCTTCCTATCTTTTCTTTGATTCTTAAAAACATCAGCATGTGACCCATTCACATTATGTAATAAGAATCTCCAAATAGGAACTTAATAGAGTTAGACAGTGGACTTTACCCGAAGTGGAGTCAAACCTCTTGACTTGATCAACCTTATGACCTTTCAGGTGAATAGGGCAGCTTCGCAACCAATGGCCCTTCCTTTGGCAACAAAACACATGGACCCTTTGATAATGGCACATGAGACTATCTCAGACTTAGCCTTTCTCTTTACCATTTGGTCAACCGAGTTGACTATGGCTGATCCCTTGCCATTGGGAAGAGAAATCCTTTTCTAGATATCCAATGCTACCATTGTCAATGTCCATTTAAGACTTGGGAAGTTGTTCTTTTAATCAAATTTGCTTTACTGGTGTTCCAAATCATTGCTGATTCCACAACACCAAGCAATTAGATAACATCATTAAGGGTCATGTCATAGTCCGTCTCATAGTAGTCCCAAAGAGACTCATTATGTTACTAAGAAAGTGATTGAACATCCAACTTTCACGAGACTTTGACACCCAACTCTCCCGGCTTGTCAATATGTGACTTTATCTCCAAGATGTAAGCACACATAGACAATGCTTGCCAATAGGGATTGAGTGACTTTAAACTTTTCAAGAACTTGTGGGTGAGGGAGAATAATTGGAGAAGTGGAGGAAGTGAAGCATGATGTTGAGGGACACCATCTTCAAGAGATTTGGGAAGATCATAGTTGTCTGAACCAGACATCTATAATGGGAGAAAATCAAGTTAGTTGATTCAAAATCCTTAATATAACACCTAATATGAAATATTAAGGCTAGGACCCAACACAATATTTTATAATTTGGAAGAGGGATGCCGTAATCCAAGCTATAAAATATTTGAAGGTAGGCGAATGACGATTCACCAATTTCCACCATGAAAAACGAAATAATTTATTAGGTTTTAATTGGATTTGAAATTCCTAGATCTTTTGAGATTCATTGAACTTTTCAATGGCATGTTTCAATCTCGAGTGTGCCCTCTCAAATTTTGTGATTGGGATGCCGAGGATCACAAAACAAGGTGTGAATAACCATACCAATTCACTTGGTACCCTTAATATTATCACCTAATCAATGTGCCGGTTAACCACACACGCTCCATTGATCTATGAAAAACATGAAGTCACCCTTCGTGATCCTTACTAGTCCAAGTTAGTGTGTCGGTTAACCACACACGCTCCACCAACGACTTGGTAAGGTACAAAGTGTGAATTCCATGGGCTAGCACCAAATTCACATTTTTCCTAAAGTAACTAAGATTGGGAGTTAAATAAAATATTTAGTTACTTTATAATAATCATTATACTTTTAATGAGAATTTAAAGTCATTGTCCTACCCGTTCGGCTAACGACCCTCCACCGATCAAGCAAGCGGTGGGTGAGAGTGGACACCCATTAAGTCGCCATTTTATAGGCAACAACCTTATACCCACCTTATAGACCAGCTTCGTGAATGAGGCCTACTAACGGTAAAACGACTTGTTCTTATACATATATATAATAATTAACCATTAATCTTATAATAGTATAAGGGTAGAATTTTAACTTTTAAAACTTCTAGGGTATGGAATTAAAGTTTGTGTGAGACTTTACAAATTCCAAAACTTGAGGGCAAGTATTGAACAATTCATAAACTTTTGGATATTCATAACTTATGAGTTTTAATTAAGTGTTTTAAAGCTTTTAATGAAGAGTCTCTTGGAAATCCATAACTTGAGGACAAGTTTTGGAGTCCATAAAACATTTATGGGAAAAACTCTTCAAGAAAAAGTAACTTATGACTTCTTAAAAAACATTTAAAAGAAAAAACTTTTGGAATTCCATAACTTGAGGACAAATTAAGAATTCCATTAAAACACATTAAGATCAAGAATTAACTAACAAACAATTTGCAAATAATTCCTATGATCTAACAAAACTCATATGAACATGAACATCCACATCAACAATTTCAAGAATCATATGAACACATATAAAATTGAAATTTTGATTATAACTTTGAAATTGGTCCACCATCATCATTACCACATCAAAAACAGGTTTTATGAGTCCAAAACAGTTTAAGGTAATGATTCTAGACCAATTCCAGCACCAAAACTCGAAGATATGTTGTCTGGGGGTCCAACTCGTCGAGTGAATGAACCAACTCGCCGAGTTGGATGAGTTTTGCCTTGGACTCGTCGAGTCCCATTCATGGACTCGGCGAGTCAGCTGTGCAGACAGCATAAAATCTTCGATTTTCAGCAATTTGCATCAAGTATTCAAACAAGCAAGCCTAGGCTCTGATACCACTATTGGGTTTTGAGCAATCTAACACTTCCTAAGTGTGCATGCCACCCTAATAAACCTTGGATCTATGTTTGTCTAAATGCATGCAAAATAATAATTTTTCCAAGGTTCATAACCTATCTAACATGGCATGGGGTACTTTTAAACATAAAAGAATTAGATGAGATTACATACCTTTTGATGATGAGTTCAATTCCTAAGGAGTTTGAGGGCCAAGCACCAATAGTGTGAATGCCTCAAATGGAATCACAAAACACCACAAACTCTTGGAAAACTTTGAGAGAGTATACACACTTGTATTTTCGGCCACACACAAGCACACACACACTAGTTCACTAGTTACCCCTTAGGGGCCATTTCATGCTCCATGAGCATGCTTTTATAGTGTGCATGGTTAGGGTGAAACCCTAATAACCCATGATCCATGGGTTAAAAGCTCCATGGATCATCCATGGACTTCCATATAAGCCTAGCCCATTAACAAATGAGTGTTAGCCCACACTATATAAAACCAATAGCCCATAATCTAATTAGTCTTCCTTTTAATCTCTAAATTAATTCATAATTAATTTAAGACTAATATTAATTAAATAACATAACTTCATATTAATATATTATAACTTATAATATATTAATAAACATATGTGTATAACTCTCATAAAATTATCCATAAATAGTTCGGGTGAGATGCAACCCAAATGGACCATGCCGGGTCGGGTCAAGTATATACCAAATAAGTTATGGACTTAGACACCTTATCCAACATCTCCCACTTGGATAAGTCTAATAACTACAACTGTAAGAATGACTTCAGGAACCGATCAGCAATCGTATCTCTTCCAGGGTCTCGTGGAACTGAGATGATGATTATACACCATTTTAATATAAATGATCATATAATCCTCTGTTTTAGATATCAGTCGGACAAATACATGGAACAATGTCTTACTTATTGTCGAAAAATTTGTTTTCCTATTTCTGATTTGTTTGTCATATAACTTAATTGAACACATCAACTTAGTTCTGACCGGGCCCAGTACATGGGTCAACACAAAAGCATCGAGGGGCCCAGATATTGCTTCTAATCCAAGAAGGAACAGATAAACATCGCCTCATATGCTTGTTCTACTACTTTTTGAATCATACACAAAGGCACGTTGTATAACATCGAGTTACCAATGCGTTTTCGTACAACCAATGTATAACCAACTCATAAGCGACAAGTCATATCTCTATGTTTGAAGACTTATATCATATTACCGTCTCACGATCACTCGAGATAAATTCCATGTAGTGATACCAGTGAGTGTGGGTTGAATCCAATACTCAGAACTTATGAGCACTCATGAGTGTTGTAGAAACACTTTGCAATGTCCAACATCTTAGACATCTACAACCAATTACATGGCAGTCTTGATTCATATCTACTTCCAACATCTGACCGACTATGGAGAATTTGAATAATATGAAATACAATAACATAATTATTTTGGAAGTCAAAACATGCAAACATGAAACGATAGTAAATGATTGACAAAAGATCGCAACACTTCACTCATAAATAAACACAACTTTTATTCATCATCAAATGTCAATTACACTTTACACATTTCAAAGCTATCTAACTACTAAAACTAATATCATCCTTTAGCCCAATGCGCCTCACATGTTGGAAATGCTTAACCCTGCCCAGTCCCTTCGTGT
This sequence comes from Lactuca serriola, assembly GCF_051521515.1. Classification (NCBI taxonomy): domain Eukaryota; kingdom Viridiplantae; phylum Streptophyta; class Magnoliopsida; order Asterales; family Asteraceae; genus Lactuca; species Lactuca serriola. The sequence continues at coordinate 214,238,224 of NC_136416.1, forward strand.
GGGGATCATCTGGGTTCTCATCCGATGATAGTCTCTTTGCCATGAGGAGACCTTTTATTCGATGTCTGATGAAATGGTATTTTCTGTCGATGTCTCTGGATCTTCTGTGATCCCTTGGTTCCTTGGCTAAGGCAACTGCACTTTCACTATCACATAAAGTCTCTATAGGCTCCGTTATAGCTGGTATAACTCCAGGGTCTCCAATGAAGTTCTTTAGCCATATAGCCTCCTTTGCTGCCTCACTTGCCGCTATATACTCTGATTCGCAAGTTGAATCAACCACTTTCTCCTGCTTGGAGCTTTTCAAAGAAATTGCTCCCCCGTTTAAGGTAAAGAGCCAGCCTGACTGAGAGAGAAAATTATCCCTATCAGTCTGAAAGTTAGCATCACTTTTCCCTACTACTCTCAATTCATCACTCCCACCGAGGGTAAGGACCCATTCCTTAGTCCTCTGTAGGTACCTGAGAATGTTCTTTACCGCAGTCCAGTGAACCTTGCCAGGGTTCCCCTGATATCTGCTGACCATGCTCAATGCAAAGGCCACATCAGGACGAGTTTAAGTCATAGCATACATGATCAAGCCTACATCAGAAGCATATGGTACTCGACTCATCTCTGCTATCTCAGCCTCTGTACTCAGACTCTGAGTCTTACTCAGTCTGGTGTTACTCTGGATCGGTAACTCTTCTTTCTTGGAATTATACATGCTGAACCTATTCAGCACCTTCTCCAAGTAGGTACTTTGACTATGTCCAATTAGTCTCTTACTCCTGTCTATCAAAATTCATATCCCTAGGATATAGGCAGCTTCTCCAAGATCCTTCATAGCGAAACACTTCCCAAGCCAGGACTTCACTTCCTGCAGAGTTGGGATGTCATTTCCTATGTCTAGTATGTCATCTACATACAATACCATAAAGCTAACTATACTCTCACTAGCCTTGACATATACACAAGATTCATCTTGACTCCTCGAAAAGCCAAACTCTTTGACTTTCTCATCAAAACAACGATTCTATTGGCGAGGTGCTTGCTTTAATCCATAGATGGATTTCTCAAGCTTACACACTCTATTAGGTACTCTGTACTGACAAAACCCTTTGGCTAACTCATGTAAACATTCTCAACCAACTTTCCATTAAGGAAAACGGTTTTGACATCCATTTTCCATATTTCATAATCATGTAATGCATCAATGGCTAAAATAACCCTAATAGACTTAATCTTCGCTACTGTTGAAAAGGTCTCATCATAATCAACTACCAAAGTTTGAGAAATTCCCTTTGCAACTAGTCACGCCTTATAAGTGTGTATATTACCATCCAGGTCGGTCTTCTTCTTGAAGATCCATTTGCACCCAACTGTCTTACTACTTGGTACATTGTCAACCAAGTTCCAACCTTGATTGTCATACATGGATTGTATCTCGCTGTCCATAGCCTCTTTACATTTAGTAGCCTCAGGGCCACCCATGGCTTCCGTGTAGCTATTAGGTTCATCCAGACTTACCAGTGTGCTATCACTGATAAGTGTATCACCTTCCATGGTAATATGGAAACCATAGTAATGCTCAGGTGCATTCTTAACTCTCGTGGAACGCCTCAAAGGTACAGACTCTTCTGTCGGATCAACAGGAGTTTACTCCTCAGGTTGATTTCTAGGGTTGGAGGTTCCTTCACCACTTGACTCTTGAAGTTCTTCAAGGTCAATTTGCCTCCCACTGTTTCCTTGGCTCATGAACTCTCTCTTGCGAAAAACTCCTCTCCTTGCTACAAAGACCACATTATAACTAGGTCTGTAGAAGATGTAACCAAAGGATCTATGTGGGTAGCCAATGAAAATACACCTCTAACTTTGAGTTTCAAGCTTATCGTGAGACTCACGACTCACGAAAGCCTCTCGACCCCAAATCTTGATGTGGTCCAGATTGGGAACTTTTCTGGTCTACATATCATGAGGTGTTTTGGCAACCTTCTTTGTAGGGACTAGATTAAGGATATGGGTGGCAGTCTCTAAGGCATACCCCCAGAATGAGATTGGTAGTGAAGCTCGACTCATCATGGAACGAACTATATCCAACAAGGTTCGATTGCACCTCTCATTAGCACACCATTAAGCTGTGCTGTCCTGGGAGGTGTCAATTGTGAGATAATCCCACATTCTTTAAGATAGTCTAGGAACTCAATACTAAGATACTCACCACCTCGATCTGATCGAAGCATCTTAATGTTCCTTCCCAACTGATTCTCCACTTAATGTTTGAACTCTTTGAATCTTTCAAAGGTCTCTGACTTATTCTTGATTAAGTAGACATATCCATATCTACTAAAATCATCAGTAAAAGTCATATAGAAGTGGTTAGCGTCTCTTGTGGCGGTTCTGAAGGGTTCACACACATCAGTATGTATGAGGTCCAACAAACCATCACCCCTATCACAAGTAGCAGTGAAGGGCGACTTTGTCATTTTCCCAAGCAAATAAGATTCACAACTATCATCTGATTTTAGGTCAAATGACTCCAAAACTCCATCCTTTTGGAGTTGGCCTATGAGTTACCTGCTTACATGTCCAAGACGACAATGCCATAATGATGCTTTATCCAAACTAGTGGAAGAATCGATACACAACATATTATTTCCTAGGTTATCTACAACCGACACAGTTTCATACACACCATCACAAGGTAATGCTTTAAAATAAAGAACATTATTAAAGAAAGCATTAATACCACCAATTTCATTATCAAACGAAAAGGTAAAACCTTGTTTTTACAAACCATGAAAGGAAATAATATTTCTCGCCATTTCAGATGAGTAACAACACTTATTCAATTCTAACAATAATCCACTACTTAGAAACAAAGAATAAACTCCAATCTTGGTGACAGGTGAAGTTTTCCTATTCCCCATGATCAAGTTTGTCTTCCCATGCTCCACATTCTCACTTCTTCTTAGTCCCTGCAAATCAGTACATACATGAATACCACAACCAGTATCAAGGACCCAAGAATTAGAATGGAGTGAATTATTAGACAATATAGTGTATATACCTGCATGGTTGGGTTTCACTTTCCCATCCTTCACATCTTGCAGGTACTTTGGGCAGTTTCGCTTCCTGTGCGACTTTTCATGGCAATAGAAGCATTCAACCTCTTTAGGGATAGCAGTAGGAGTGATGAAACCTTTCTTGTTTCCATTTGAAGAGGAGCCATTAAGGGACTTTCCCTTGGTACCCTTCGAAGGACTCTTCTTCTTCTTCTTTCCTTTGCCTTGTCCGATGTCCAAGACAGGGGCTGCGGTAGGAGAATGTGTGGTAACAACCGATTTACTCTTAAGACCAGTTTATGCGGTCTTCAATAGTCCTTGAAGTTTGCTAAGTGTAACTTCCTCCTTGTTCATGTGGTATTTTAACGAAATTGATCATAACACGAAGGTAAAGAGTGCAAAATGATGTCAATTGCCAACTCGTCGGGGAAGTTCACATTCAGTTTCAGGAAACGGTCCACATAGCTTTTCATTTTCTGCATGTGGCCCGTGATGGTTTCACCATCCTTCATCCGGGTTGTTATCATGGAATAGATGATTTCATACCTCTCTTGACGAGCACTCTGATGATAGCGTCCATTAAATACTGGTGCATCTCAAAACGGTAGTAGTCCTCATAGGACCATTGGAGGTCGGCTGTCATTGTTGCCAACATGACACATGCCACTTTGGTAGCATCTCTCTTATGTGCCTGGTATTCAACGATCTCCTCAGGAGTAGCAGACGACTCAAGTTCCTTAAGCTCCTTGTTAAGGACATATTCCGTGTCCTTCTATCGAGTGACCATCCTGATGTTCCTGATCCAATCCATAAAGTTGGGTCCATCAAACATGACTCTCCCACAAAGGTTCATGAGAGAGAAGGAGCCGGTAGGGTTTGAGCTAGAAGCAACATTGTTGGAAGACATCTAAAAAATAAGAAATACAAGTTTAGATTAGATATAAAGATAGTCCTTAATAAGAGACCCAAATGTAATACTAAGGCTAGGACCCAAAACAATACTTTATAACTTAGAAAAGGGATGTCGTAATCAAAGCAATAAAATATTTGAAGGTAGGTGAATGACGATTCACCAATTTCAACCATGAAAAATGAAATAAATTATTAGGTTTTAATTGGTTTTGAAACTCGTAGATTCTTTGAGATTCATTGAACTTTTCAATGACATGTTTCAATCTCGAGTGTGCCCTTCATGTTTTGTGACTGGGATGCCGAGGATCACAAAACAAGGTGTGAAGTAACCATGCAAATTACTTGGTACCCTTAATGTTTATCACTCTATCGACGGACCGGTTAACCACACGTGCTCCACTGACCTATGATAAACCCTAAGCCACCCTTTTCCTACCTTGTAAAGTCTAGGTTAGTGTGCCGATTAACCACACACACTCCACAAACGACTTAATCAAAGTGTAAGGTGTAATTTCATGGGTTAGCACTTTATTCACATTTTCCTAAAGTAACTAAGATTGTGAATTTATAAAAACACTTAGCTACTTTATATTCATCATACTTTTAATGAAGATTTAAAGTCCTTGTCTAACCTGTTCAGCTAACAACCCTCCACCGATCAAGGAAGTGGTGGGTGAGAGTGGACACCCATTAAGCTGCACTTTTATAGGCAGCAACCTTATACCCCCCCTTATAGACCGACTTCGTAAATGAGGCTTACTAACGGTAAAACGACTTGTTCTTATACATATATAATTATTATTAAACTTATAATATTATAAAGTATAAGGGTTGAATTTTAAATTTTAAAATTCTCGGGGTTGGAACTAAAGTTTTGAAGTTGACTTTACATGTTCCAAAACTTGAGGGCATGTTTTGTAACTTTTGAAACTTTTCATATTTAATAACTTATGAGTTAATGGTTTATTAAAATAAGATACTTCTCATTTTATGTAACCTATGTGATTCTTGAATGGACTTTAAAAGAATGACTTTTGGTAATCCATAACTTGAGGACAAATTATGGATTCCATTAAAACACATAATGATCAAAAATTAAACTAACAAGCAACTTACAAATAATTCCTATGATCTTCTAAACTCATAAATTCATGAACATGCTTATCAACAGTTTCTAGAATCATAAATAAACCATATAGAACTTGAAATTTGATAATGGCCATTGAAAATGGATTAGCATAACCATTACACCATCTAAAACAAGTTTTAAAAGACCAAAACAGTTTAGGGTAATGTTTCTAGTCCATTTCAAGCAACAAAACTCGAAAAACTACATCTGGGCATTTTACTCATCGAGTGCATGAACTTACTCGACAAGTAGGATGATTTTAGGCATGAACTCGTCGAGTCCCCCCATGGACTCGGTGAGTCCGATTTTGCTAGTCCAGGCACTACTAGAAAAACATCCTTTTACGACGCGCAATGAGTGTCGTAAAACGCTCAGACGACGCACAAATGCGTGTCAAGAAAGGCCTTGTCATAAAGAGAGACGACACGCTTTTGCGCGTCGTCTATTTACGATGCCCAATGATGACACGCATTTACAACGCGCAGTTATGACACGCAATGCGTATCAAGGAAGGCCCTGTCATAAAGGAAGATGTCATGCATTTGCCTATCGTAACCTTACGATGCGCGTGTTTATGACACGCAATGCGTATCAAGGAAGCCCTGTCAAGAAAGGACATGTCATAAATGAAGATGACACACATTTTTGCGTATCGTAATTTTAAATGTTAAAAAAAATATTATTTATAGATTTACTAATTTTCAAATGAAATTTGCATTTAATGTCTCATAACGAAAAATAAAATACCATATATATGTAATACATTGATATTAAGGGGATCTAACTATACATTGTTATTAATTAAGAGGTTTTCCCTAACTATATAACCCAATACTACATTGCTATTAAGGGACACCTTCTGCAATGTAATGCTATACAAACTAAAAAGATATACACAAAGATGATAAACATCAAATTCCAACTAAGTAGAGTTGCACCTTGCCTTTCATAATTCTTTAAGACTAATGAACCCTTGCTCCGATAATTCTTGTGACCTGATCAAATAAAAGTCAAAAAATTAATATGCTAATATAATTATTAGAAGAATCAAACATGGAATGTTCGTTGCATATAATACCTCAGGTTAATAAAGAATCCTTGATCCTATGAACTAGAGAGTATATCATCACAATTCCATCTAACACCACCCATGAGAACCTATAAAGCTACTCAACCAACATATCATGTCATGTAATGTATTTTTTTGTTAGTAAATTTTTCGCTACATACTCTCGGTTTCATCTAATACTATCATCTGAATTTCCGACCGATGAGGGTAGCGATTCACTATAGTAGAGTCCACAACCTTCAAACATTAAGATTCTATACAATAATACATCAATGAACATTAGTCAAACATTCAAAGTTACAACAATTTAATGTTGGGACTACTTGAATAACAACAATACCCTGTCAAAGCTTACCTGAGTTTGTTCAGGTATAAGGAGGCTATCCTTTCCTTTATCCACTAAAGAATCTGCCAAAGAGACCTCTAAAAAATTTAAACTTGCATGAAAGAGATTATATATGCTGCCTAATACCAAACCTAATATGCATAAACCAAATGCCAACTTCAAGTAAGTAAATAAAGAAAGAAAATTGGAGGAACAGAAAACAAGAATTATGTAGATATGGCAGCTGGAAGCAACATAATCCAACAAGAAGTTCCGTCATCACTAACCTGAGCATAATAAGTTCAAATTAGTAAAAACAAAAAAAACGGCTTATAATGTAGGTGTTAGAGCTTTAGCTACTATATCAGACCAATAATACATTAAATTACATACTAAGTCTCATTTGAATAGAAATAGATGTAAGAACTATAAATATATACATGAGAATAGTGGAATTGAGACATATAAATTACATGAAGGGAAAGGCGAATTGATTGAAGATTGGCAGGAGGTGGGTACTCTATCAGATCTAGTGTCCGCATGAGCACATAAATTCAAGAGCAGTATTTAAAGTCGAGGTTTGTATATTGGATGGATAACAGAAGATAAAGAACAGAAGGATGAGAAGGTGTGAGTAGCAGTGCAAATCATGGGCTATAACTATGGTTTGGGACCTTGATGTTGAATGGTCTTTTAAGGGTTGTTTCTGGAAAGAGGATTTCGCTCAATGATGAAGAAGGGATTCGATTTCAGAAAGTAGCAAGGAAACTCTTTCACTTATTTGCAGTAAAAAGGTTCCCCAATCAATATTACAAAATGAAAAGATTTAACTTGAGTGTAAAATCCTAATGCTTACTCATTAAATAGACCATGAACATCAAGATCATTTTCCTCTTAGTTGCTGTAACTTTTGAAGCTTCACTTAATGTGTTGTGAATACATGGTACTCTCTAATCATATAACCTAAAATACCCTTTGCATAATGGAAGAAAATGATGGGGGAAGAGCAGGAGCAGGAGAAGCAGCAACAGACAATACTAGCCTAAATAGTTTGATCATATGTTTGATGATCCTTTCTGTTTCACCTACAATAAAAAAAGACAAGTTATAGACCCACATTTCACTTTCTTTCTCATAAAGTGGTAAAATTTTGTAAAAGAAAAAAGATATCGCGAATGGAAATAAGATTTGGACTTCCAACCATTGATCTAAGCCACATGATTTTATTCTTACCCTCTTTTCCTCCACTATAATTACCACGAACTGCATATAAGTTTCTATGGAAACCTTTCCCTTCAATTTCTAGCTTCTCTATTTTAGGAATTCCTGAAAAAAAAATCCAAGAAACATGTTTATATATTAATTGAAACTACAAAGTAACAAAAATGACAGATAAGAAGAGAAATAAGGTCAAGTCTAGAAGACAAGACCAGGGGAAACAGGGCAGTTTCAGAATATGCCGGTTCACTCGATCTTCCAAATGTATCTGTTACAATGAATTCACATCTAAAGAAATTACCAATGTTATCAGATCACAGCTTATATGGGCAAGAACATTATGATTGTAATGGCTTAAAGGATTTGTTCTCTTCTGAACAAATGTACCTATCTTTTATATTTTTTAATACGATTTGATAAAATAAGTATTTAATATTTGAAAATACGAAACAAAGTAAGTTTTATAATGTAGAAGGATTAAAATCCTTACCAGTAACCGCAAGCATCTCAATTCTTGTAATATCTTAAATGTAACAGAATATTTAACAAGTTTGCATTTTAAGAAAAGTATATAAAATAAATCTTGAAAAATACAAAATTAATACCTAGGAGAATTACATCAATTGGCTCTGACAACTTCAGCTCACCAACAACCGAATCGCTAAGAACAGGTGCATACCTTCAAAATATAGAAAAAAAGGTTTTTTTTTATATAGATGTATATGTATAGATATTATTAGTGAATTAAATAAAAAAAGGTAGAGATATTAATTACCCGAATAATAAAAAAGCAATCGATGGGGGATAGAAGCTAAAGTTGTGTTTGAGTTTGAGTTTTGGTCTCTTTATTGATTATTTCCTATATCATGATTCAATTTTTCATTGATTCCACCTTTTATGATGAAAGAAGTAGAATTCTTTTGAGATTTCTTCATATAGTTTCTTCCTTTAGTCCACATGTTTTGAAGATTCTATGGTTGAAGAACTTCTGTCCTTCTTTGGGCTGCTGCTTCAAGAACACAGGCCCAATCAGAAGTCCGTGTAGGTATGGACTCATCTTGGATGGGCCCACTAACCATGGTGGAAGATGGGTTTACAGTTAAAGAAGATTCCTTTTGGGTGTTAGGGGTAGATGGTGGTTTCTCTAACCTTTGACTAGAAGAAGACCCACTGTTTCACTTTGGACCTTTGTCATTGTTTGTAATAGAAGGTTGATTATGGGGTTGAATAGTGACATTGGACTGATCAACAACCGTTTCTTTCTCCCCCTTATTGTTAGCAAGACAAATACCCTCAATCAACTCATTAATACGCATATTGAAAAGTGTATAAATCAAAAGTTGAAAGTGTGGAGAACTAGAAATAGAAAGAGTATGATTCTTGAATACTCACTCGGGGCTTGTGAATCTCATTACATGTTCCATTATTAAGCATGTTAAAAGCACTCGTGTAATGTATTGAGCTAAAGGCATTGAGCTTCTTGTGGTCTAAGAACTGCAGCCAAAAGTACTCCCATAATCTGCTTAACAAACCACAAGATAAGAACAATTAATGAAAGTATTCTCAAAACATCAATGAAGATTGTGATAATCTTCATCAAAACTCTCATCTTACACATTATATTCACTCTGGGCATATATTAAGGATGGATGAAGCTTCTTTGAAGCCATGAGATGGTGTATCAATCTGTCATCTCTTTCTTTAGAAAATAATTTTAACATCACCTCCCTCCCAAGAACTCCGTCAGCCCAAGCACCCAACTCACTCCAGTAAATTTGCTGGAATGCATATCCAACACGTTGCAATACCAAAAATAAAAAATAAAAAAATTATGTAAGAAAAATAAGTATATCAAATAATATAAAAAATTAATTTTATTCTTACGTTATATCAAGAGGAAATATATTAGGAGCCATTCGCATGGCAAGTTTATACGGTAGAATTGAAACTTCTATGTAAAACCAGATAAACAGAAAAGCAAAAAAAGGAACAGTTTTGTTGTAAAGTTAATTTCTATCTTTTTTTTACATAATGAATCATCTGAAATTGAGAGAGAAACAACAACGCTAAAAATTCATATTTTTTTTTATAAAATCAAACATTCATATAAATTGAGTTCATTCTTCTAAATTCTAACCCTTTCTAACGTTATAATAGATCAACTCAAGAAGGCCCAACTTTCTCAATCCCAAAAGGTGCCTCTAAATGCCAAATCATTGATAAGGACTTTTCACAAACACTTAGCGTGCAAATTTAAAGGCCACATTTTGAAGCTGATCCATGAAACTAAAAATAGACATACATGTGTGGATTGTTAATGCTTCTGATGTTGAAACAACTAGTTCCACTGCATTTGTGATGTCAACTCTATGAGATTTGGGGTTTATCCCATTTTACACTTTTAAAATTCCAAAATTGCCCCTTTCAAAATTAAAGTTAACCCAGCAGCCATGGCAAGAATCAAACTCAGCAGCAACATTTTCAAAAGGAAAAAATATATTTTGATCAACCGCAAACCAAACAAGAAGATTCCAGTATTGCCCTTTGTATATGACATAACAATGAACCCAATAGTCTTAACTAGGATGAAAATCAGCAGTATGAAGAACAAGAAACCCTTCCATAAATTTGTCAATCATGGACCAATAACAAAAAAACTTTTGATCAAGCAGCCCCTGCTTCTCAAACCAAGGAGATTAGAAGAAAAAAATATCAAAGAAGAGGCTACTGCGATAAAAAGGAACACGGATGCACCCATTTTTTTTCCCAGTAATACCGAATTCTATCAAAATTAACAAGCTGACCAAAATGCACCTGAATAAGTAACCACTATTTTCGAAAGCAATACAATCCAGAATAGATAAGCAAAAATAAAATCGAAAGATTGTTGTAACCCACTGACCTCAAAAGAACCCAGGCAGCCACAAGAAAAAACTTATAATCTACCATTTACCAAAAATGCCCATGACCGGTATACACTTACGCCTTCAACCACCAACCAAGGACGCCAAACACACCAGGAGCTGAACCCAAGAACCCCAAGAACCTTAAGCTAATTATGTGAGATATTTGACATGGGGAGTTCAATTTATTTATTAATCACCCACCAAAAACAGATAGGGATCAATTTTGAAAAAGATATAAGATAATAGAAATGGAGACGTGGCCATGGAGGGTAATAGTTTTAGAGAGAGAGAGAGAGAGAGAGAGAGATGCTGCCATGAAAACTCTATTGACTAAAACAACTAATATGTAATTTTTGTCACGAGAAAACTAGTAAGCTTCGGGATTTTTCAGAAATTATGGAGGAGTGAGGATAGGAGAACGAAAATATTAGGAAGAGAGAAAAAACAAAACATATCATAGTCGAACTAGGGGGTGTAAATTTGAGCAATCGTTATAGTCTCTAACGAGGTCAGGTGCCTGGGTCTCCGACGATGAGAAGTGAGAACGAGGTCACTGGAGGAGAGGTGACCAAAGAGGTTGTCGAATTAACGAGGCGAGGCGAGGCGAGGTGAATCTTCTATTGTTGCTACATCCGGCCTATGAATGCTTTGACGTCTTCCCTTAATAGCTGGTGGCTGGTGTGTGATGAGTCAAATAGAGTTCTTGTATGCGAAAACCCTAAATAGATGTGAGATTTAAGAAGAAAAGCGTACGTGAGGGAAGTGTTTTTGAAACTCTCATATGTAAGTGGGAAATAAAAGCCGTAGTTGCTGGTCGCCATTTTGTCATCTTTAGGAATGAACGCGAGTTTTTAAGAAAAAAATTATAGAACGTTTATATGAGTTGTCGAGGTTTATAGCAGAGATGGTATCGTGATTAGGGTTTGTAGAGAGAAAGGAAGAAGAGAGCGATGGGAGATCTTGAAGCGGGGTATCCAAAATTTTAGAATTTTAAGAGGATTTCATTTCCCCCTTTTAAGAATGCGCGTTTTGAGTAAAAATCATAAAGCGACATTCACAGAGGACGCACATTTTAGATAAACTGCCCTCCATGTTTTTAATTTTTTTACATGAGACACTAATTTAAGGGCACGCAACCATGCGCGACCTGAATCCTTGAATTTTTTGAAGAGATGTCACTTTTTTAATATCACTCTCTTTTGTGTAACATAAATCAATGAGTGTCGTGGTTTGCGCGTTGTAAAAGGTTCTTTTTCTTGCAGTCACAACTAATTTTCAGACTTTTTCGTGTAAGTTTGAGTAATTCAGGGTTTACACTTCAGGAGATATCAGGAGAGTGGATGCACTAGGGTTTTGTGCAACACTGTTATTCCAACACTCTATTATATTAGAGATCTTTTTAGGAATAAAAATATTTTCTGCCAAAAATATCTCAGGACTATAAATAGAATTCTGAACCAAATTCATTCATTATTCACATTTCCAACTAAAGAAAAGCCATTTTCTCTCTCACAGATCTTCGGGTTTTTATACCAAAACGTGAGTAACTCTTTCTAGTAGTATTAGAAAGCTTTATATATAGTTATAACATGATTTAGAAGGCTAAATCACTAGATTTAGGAATTTACTCCCCAAGGTGTTCTTGGGCGTTAAACTCCCGAAATGAAGCCTAGACCGACCCTTGTGTTATGCTACTGCCTTAGACTCATTTATAAGTGTGTTAGGGACATGAAATCAAGCAAAAACCACCCAATTTTGGGAGTTCATGGCCCAAGAGTTTCTTAGGCCGTAAACTCCAAATTCAAGCTCCAAATGGTGCTTTTAATACACCTAAAGCCCTAGACATTTACTAGGAATTTTTCCCACTTAATTGAAGGAAAAAAACACATCAAAATCACCTCTTGAAGTGATTTTACGGCCCTGGTAATGCTCCTAGGCCGTAAACACCAAAAAAGGGTACCAAAGTGTGCCTAGGGTCCTCATTAGCTTTAAACATATGTCTAGAACCTATCCTTCAAATGCAAGAGACTTGAAAACAACAAAAGCACCATTCCAAGGGAGTTTACGGCCGTAAACTCCAAAGGAAATGGCCTTGGGGTCGTATACTCCTCTAGGGAGTGTTTCTAGGCCTTAAACCCTTTCAAGAATTGAACCACCAAGTTGGAATAATTCTAGTAATCATTTGGAACTTCAAAACACACAATACACCCATGGTTGGGAGTTTATGACCATAAACTCAAGAGTTTACAACCGTAAACTCCATGTGTGTTGGTATATGAGGAGTAAACTCATATATGGGGTCCTTTGGAACCCTAAACACAAGTGCCTTGTCCCACAATAGCTGAGATGCAATCCTTAGGGCTTAAAACACGTATATAAAGTGTTTACTATGTCTAGGATGTCTTAACATTATCAATTAGTAATTTGAGACTAATTGAGTGCATATATGTGTGATTATATGTTCATTAGGATCGTAGTGTGTGTACAAGTCCTCACTTGACACCTAGCAATCCTATACCATTCAGTTCATCCCAATCACCATCTACAGGTGAGTTCATACCCCTAATCAATGTTTTAAATGATATTAAATGCATTAATGGGGGGGGGGAATACAAGTAGAAAGAAACATGTTATTGAATCATTGATATGTATTTTATAACTGTGTTTGTCATTTAACAGATTTCACATGCTACAAAATGTGATGCATGAAATGGTTTTAAATCTTAAAAATATATTGTTATCAAATGTTTTACTTTTGAAATGTTTACTAAAATGACATCAAGTCATTGTTAATTATTGTTCAAAACCAATAAGATGTCTTACAAAACCATTTTACATTCTTGAACTAAATATACACTTATATTCTTATATATGTATCGATGTTATAGTTTACACCTTTCATTCAGTTTCCCACACCCTTGAGTAGTAAGAGTGTATAAACCTACATGATCAACCAATTATATTTCAGTAAATTATCATAGGGATAATTTGAAGATATCAAACATTACTTCTATTACAAGGAATCACACAAGAGTCAGTTCATTCATGAGTCTATACTAGTACATTACCTGATACATGAGTACATATACAAATGCTTACCTGATACATGAATATGTTTACATATACTTACCTGTTACATGAACACACATACATGAATACCATACATGAACATTTTTACATAGGTGCATTATCCTGTATTCACTTACCTGGATACTTGTACTTTGAACTACGATGATGATTTATTAGTACTTACTGTGTAAATTATCTTTCCTATCCCGGTTCAATGGGATATGTCGGCGGGACTTACCATTCCGAACCCCACTGATTACCACCAGTGGTCGATGACCATCTACGGAGGTCTAAGGTTACTACTTATACTAGGTAGATCGATAACCAGGGCTAACCCCTCCACCCACCTGCTGCTGCTACAGAGGACAAATGGACAATCTTCGATTGTTCATTAGGTTATACTTTTCGCTTATTGCGATGTTGTGTTACTCCTAGTACCTAGCGATGACACTTACATTATTACTTTTTCTGGACAATCTTCGGATGTTCATTAGGTTACATATTTCGCTCAATGCGATGTTGTGTTACTCCTAGTACCCAGCGATGACACTTACATTATTACTTTTTCTGGACAATCTTCAGATGTTCATTAGGTTACGTATTTCGCTCAATGCGATGCTGTGTTAGTCCTAGTACCCAGTGAGAACACTTACAGTAGTACATTTTCCTGTTTACTTTATTTTGTGATACTTTCACATAAACGATGAGTTAGACTAAGTACTTTAGTACTAAACAATTAAAGGAAAACTATCATTTTACTTACATAACATTCGGGTCTTGGTAGGAGACTACATTGTCATAACAAAACATTAGGGTCTTGGTAGAGGACTACAATTCATACTTAATAGAAAATAAGGGATTTTCTAGGGTTTTCATACTTACATCAACATTTTCATTTAAAGGTTTACATGGCCTTCATAACATATTTTCATAAGCAAGACAATGACACTTAATTACTTATGAATTCACCAGCTTTAAAGCTTATACTCTCTTTCAAAATAACTTGTATTCTCAGGTCAACATTAGACAGGTATGATGGCCAGGTTTTGAGAAGACGGAGCAGACAAGTCTCGTCTTTTATTTTGATTGTATACTTTTGGTGTCTTATTACAATGAAAGAACACACATGTATTAAAACTTTACTTATAATGGAATGGATGATGTTGTTGCTTGTTTATTATATTACACTGTTGTGATACTGTACATGACGTCCTCCACCCCTGAACGTTTCCGCCGTTCGTGGTTTTGGGGTGTGATAGATTGGTATCAGAGCATTGTTTATAGTGAATAAAGTATATCAACCCATAAAAGATATACTAACTATAAATACATTGGGATTAAAACACTCTGTCTATGAGTTATACTTTTAAATAATAAAATATTTAACAAAGTGTACGTGCCTGCATTCATACTAAAATAAGTGTCACAATGACAAGAAAAAAAGTATTACGATTGTTGAATATCACAAGTAAGCCTGGGGATATATGGTCAGTCTTGGGAACGGCATAGCCTGATCAACTATGCTGGTCCGAGGAGTGATTAGCATATGCCCAAGAATGGTTGTGACATGGCAACAAGTCTAAAAACTTACCAACATAACTATAAAGAAATACCATAGGGGTATTTAGCCTTACTGTAATTATCTTAGTTAGTTCATCTATTTTAGCTATTTCTTATATCCCTTTTCTCATGTAGATTAAAATGGCTGGATTTCACCATGGCGACCGGTACTTCCCAAACCAAGGCAATGCTGATTGGCTAGAGGCAGAACCAAAAGATGATCACCCAATCCCTTTGGATGATCACCATGCTGAGGGTTTTCCGATAGTTCTGACTCAGAGCCTGAAGTCAACAACCTACCCCTAGGTGCTCAAAACCCAAACCTGAACCCGCGTCCAGCATTTCAAGGACCCACACCTCTGTGGGCCACTAACTTGAATACATGGAGTCATGAACAGGGTCAGCCCATTCCCTACAATGGAGACCAAAGTTTCTACAACCTCACTGAAGGAGGTTCTGCTGATAGAGTCCTACCAATTATGGTGCGTAGGATTTCTTGGAACTCGATAATGGCTCAGGCGACTATCAATCAAGTCTTGGAAGTTGACGCCAACTCTGGTGTTAACACTGTCCACATTCGCCAACTAGAGTCTGCTCATGAAAGGACTCTGGTCCGCAATGCAAATCTGTAGAGGGAACCTGCTGAAACCTGAGCTGAAGTTAGAGAACTTCAAGCTCAGCAAGTAAGGTCGGACAGGCGTATAAGGGACATTGAACGTCTACTGTCGGGATCAAGAACTCATGCTAGCAGTTCTCGTCGCCGATAGAATATCGTCGACTCATCTTTTGGATATAACCTAGTTTATGTAAAACTTTGGTCTAATTTCCTATCTGTATAAATCTTATACCTGTTAGGTCTTGATCTAGTCTTAATTATGTCTAAATTTTCCATCTTGGTTGATGTAAGGCCTACTTTTAGGCCATTTTTCCCGAACTTGTTACATCTGTAATTCCAGTATTATTGACAGATATCTAATCTTATGGAAATTATTATCCAAATGCTATCTTCTTCATTTAGTCATACTATTCCTTCTGTTGTTGGGCTATGGGGATTTAGTCCATGAGACACATTCAATAATCATTTATTCTTATCCATGTCGTCATCTTTTAAATGTACAGTTAAAGATGTCGCCACGCAGGAATCCAAGGCGAAACCAAAACAACGAAGCACCGATACCACCACCTCCACCACCACCTGAACCGCTTCAACCACCTAATCCTTTCGATGCCAACATGTTCCAGGCAGCTTTCACAGCAGCAGTTGCAGCTACTGTGTCAGCAATCAATGCTCCTGCCCCTAGTGGATCAGGATCAGGTGCACCACCCTCGAACCACGGCGAAAGCCATGGACACCCTCGGGAATGCACCTACAAGGACTTCACAAACGCCAAACCCCACAACTTTAATGGAACTGGGGGTGTTATGGTGTTGAGACAATGGATTGAAAAGATGGAATCTGTCTTTGAAATTTGTGCTTGTCAGGAGGGCAACAAGGTCAAGTTTGCAGCTTGTACCTTCTCTGATAGAGCACTAACATGGTGGAACAGCCATGTTAACTATCTGAATTTGGTGGTGGCATATTCCATCAGCTGGGAAAAGTTGAAAGACATGCTGATTAAAGAATACTGTCCTCGAGGTGAAATACAAAAACTCGAGCAAGAATTCTGGGGTCTTCAAATGGTTGGATCCGACATCACGACCTACACAAATAGGTTCTGTGATCTGGAAAACTTATGCCCTGATATGGTTTCTCTTGAGAGCAAAAAGATAGAGAGATATATCTGGGGACTGTCGCCCCAGATCCATTTAAGTGTGATCGCTTCCAGGCCTATTACCTTCGATAGCGCCAAGGAACTGGCACAATCTCTCATCGATCACCGGAAACCTCAGAACCAAACAATCCCTACACCCGTACCCCAAAAGTCCAACCCTGACAACAACCAGAAATGGTGGTCTAAGAGGAAAAGGGGGCTTCACAAGGATCCTCCAAGAGACAACAACTTGTGGCAATCAATGCTGCCACAGTGACTCCCGCTGTCCCTGCGAACCCCTTACCAGCAAAAACTTATGTTAGATTGCTCCCGAAGTGCAACAAATGCAGCTTCCACCACCGCGGGCCTTGCACGGAGATGCAATGCACCAACTGCAACAGGAAGGGGCACATAGCCCGTTTCTGCCAGGCTCCAACAGCTCAAGCCGCCCAGGTTCCAAATGCCGGTATGGGCCAAACTTGCTACGGTTGTGGCGAGGTGGGTCACTACAAGAGGAACTGCCCTAAAGCGAGGATGGATGGAGGAGTAGGAAGAGTTATGGCCCTAGGCCACGAGGAAGCGGTAGCTGATCCTACGATAGTTACTGGTACGTTCCTCCTCAATAACTCATATGCTTGCATACTTTTCGATAGTGGAGCCGAGAAAAGTTTTGTAAGTCACAAATTTGCACACCTGCTTAAACAAAAACCATTGCATTAGATAGTTCATTCATGGTAGAAATGGCTAACGGGAAAACAGAGAGTACAAACTGCATATACGTAGGTTGTACTTTAACTATAGATGGCCATACTTTCAAGATAGATCTCATGCCAGTCCCAATTAAATGTTTCAACGTTATCATCGGTATGGATTTGTTGAGTCTTCTTCGCGCTGACATTATGTGCTTCGAAAAAGCAGTTCGTCTTAACCTTCCTAACAACGAAACCTTAGTTATCTACGGCGACAAACCTAGTACGAGCCTTCGCATCATTTCGTGCATTCACGCCCAGAAGTGCTTGCGGAAGGAGTACCATGCATTCCTCGCACACGTCGTCGATACCAGTCAAGAACTGAAAGACATTCAGAACATCCCAGAAGTACGCGACTTCCCCCACATATTCCCAGAAGAACCTCCTGGTTTACCACCGCAACGCCAAGTCGAGTTCAGAATCGACTTAGTGCCAGGGGCTACCCCCGTAGCCAAATATCCTTATCGTCTGGCACCGGCTGAAATGCAGGAACTTTCCAGTCAACTTAACGAACTTATCAAGAAAGGATTCATTCGACCAAGCTTCTGGCCATGGGGAGCACCGGTCTTGTTCGTCAAGAAGAAAGATGGATCGTTACGCATGTGCATCGACTATAGAGAACTCAACAAACTTACCATTAAAAATCGTTATCCCTTGCCCCACATTGACGATTTGTTTGATCAACTTCAAGGAGCCAATTACTTATCGAAGATAGATCTACGATCCGGATATCACCAACTACGAGTGTTAGAGGAGGATGTTCCCAAGACAACCTTCTGAACTCGTTATGGGCACTACGAGTTTGTAGTGATGCCGTTCGGATTAACTAACGCGCCCACAGTATTCATGGATCTGATTAATAGGGTGTGTCGTCCTTACTTGGATCAGTTCGTCATCGTCTTCATTGATGACATACTCATCTACTCTCGAAGTAAGGAGGAAGATAACCAACATTTCTGTAAAATCTTAGAAACATTGTGATCGGAGAAGCTCTATGCGAAGTTGTCCAAGTGCGAATTTTGGATTCAGCGAGTCGAATTTTTGGGCCATGTTGTTAGCGAAGAAGGTATACACGTGGACCCTTCCAAAATTAAGGCCATCGAGAACTGGTCAGCACCAAAGACACCTACATAAATTTGTCAATTTCTAGGTCTAGCTGGCTACTATCGCCGGTTCATTCAGAACTTCTCCCGCATAGTAAAACCTCTTACAACACTTACCCAGAAGGGCATGGCCTTTGACTGGGAAGAGAAACAAGAAAGAGCATTCCAAACGCTCAAACGAGCCTTGTGCACCGCACCAATACTGTCCCTCCCCGAAGGGATAGAAGACTTCGTGGTCTATTGCGATGCATCAAACCAAGGGCTCGGATGTGTTCTGATGCAGCGAGGTAAAGTGATAGCCTATGCCTCGAGACAGCTAAAGACACATGAGGTTAACTACACCACCCACGATCTGGAACTAGGAGCAGTTGTGTTTGCTCTGAAGATCTGGCGACATTACCTGTACGGTACAAAAAGCACGATCTTTATAGACCATAAGAGTCTGCAACACATTTTCGAACAGAAGGAGCTCAACATGAGACAACGGCGGTGGGTCGAACTACTCAGTGATTACGAGTGCGATATTCGTTATAATCCGGGTAAAGCCAATGTAGTAGCCGACACCCTAAGTCGGAAAGAATATTCTGGTCGTAGGGTCAAGTCTTTGACTCTAACCCTCCATTCACACTTGTCCACACAAATAAAGGAGGCTCAGCTCGATGCTTTGAAACCTGAAAACATGGTGGGTGAATCCCTTAGAGGGATGGATAAGAACTTAGAAATCAAGGGTGGCGGAGCCTTATACCTCATGGATCGGATCTGGACACCGAAACAGGGTGGCTTCATAGACTTGGTCATGACCGAATCTCACAACACGCGTTATTCCGTCCACCCGGGTTTAGATAAGATGTATCTGGATCTTAAAAAGTTATACTGGTGGCCTAACATGAAAGCAGACATTGCTACCTTCGTGAGTAAATGCCTTACTCGCGCAAAGGTCAAGGTCGAATACCAGAAACCCTCCGGTCTCCTACAACAACCGGAGATACCAAAATGGAAATGGGAGCGGATCACTATGGACTTCATAACCAAGTTGCCCAAGACGACGGGTGGACTTGATTCCATATGGGTCATCGTCGATAGACTGACCAAGTCTGCACACTTCCTACCGATCAAATAAACAGACAAGATGGAGAAACTTACCAGAACTTACATTAGGGAGATTGTAAGGCTGCACGGTGTTCCTTTATCTATCATCTCGGACCGAGATAGTAGATTCACTTCGAGGTTCTGGCAGTCATTACAAAGTTCCCTAGGAACTAGGCTAGACATGAGTACAGCCTACCATCCATAGACCGACGGGCAAAGTGAGAGGACTATCCAAACCATAGAAGATATGTTGCGTGCCTGTGTGATTGACTTTGGAAAAGCTTGGGATACCCATTTACCTCTTGTTGAATTTTCCTACAACAACAATTATCATACGAGCATAAAGGCAGCTCCATTCGAGGCCCTCTATGGCCGAAAGTGCAGATCCCCTCTGTGCTGGGCTGAAGTGGGTGATACCCAGTTAGCTAAGGGAAAAGTTCCCGAAAGCACTCTCACGGGTCCGGATATCATTCGGGAAACGACAGAGAAGATCGTTCAAATTCGTGAACGACTAAAAGCCTCTAGAGACCGACAGAAAAGCTACGCTGACAAGTGTAGGAAACCATTGGAGTTCCAGGTGGGCGACCGAGTCCTACTGAAGGTCTCACCCTGGAAGGGCTTGATACGCTTTGGAAAGCGTGGGAAGCTCAATCGAAGATACATAGGGCCTTTCGAGATTCTCGCGAGAATCGGCCCTGTGGCTTACAAACTTAATCTACCACACGAACTCAGTAACGTACATCCTACCTTCCACATCTCGAACTTGAAAAAGTGTCTATCTGACGAGACTCTTGTTATTCCACTCAACGAGATCGAGATCAACGAGAGCCTCAACTTCGTGGAGGAACCAGTAGAGATCATGGACCGAGAGGTCAAGCAAACAAAGCAGAGCCGTATCCCGATAGTGAAGGTCCGCTGGAACGCAAAGCGTAGACCGGAATTCACTTGGGAACGTGAGGATCAGATGAAACTGAAATACCCTTATCTTTTCTCTTAGTTATTTGTAACTTCTTAATTGCTTAAATTCTAATTTCAGGACAAAATTCCTTCTAATGGGGGGATGATGTGACAACCCGAAATTTCCATTCTGTACAAACTATATCACTTCAATAGAAGTTATAGCAGTCACAACTAATTTTCAGACTTTTTCGTGTAAGTTTGAGTAATTCTGGGTTTACACTTCAGGAGATATCAGGAGAGTGGATGCACTAGGGTTTTTTGCAACACTGTTATTCCAACACTCTATTATATTAGAGATCATTTTAGGAATAAAAATATTTTCTGCCAAAAATATCTCAGGACTATAAATAGAATTCTGAACCAAAAATCATTCATTATTCACATTTCCAACTAGAGAAAAGCCATTTTCTCTCTCACGGATCTTCGGGTTTTTATACCAAAATGTGAGTAACTCTTTCTAGTAGTATTAGAAAGCTTTATATGTAGTTATAACATGATTTACAAGGCTAAATCACTAGATTTAGGAGTTTACTCCCCAAGGTGTTCTTGGGCACTAAACTCCCGAAACGAAGGCTAGACCGACCCTTGTGTTATGCTACTGCCTTAGACTCATTTACAAGTGTGTTAGGGACATGAAATCAAGCAAAAACCACCCAAGTTTGGGAGTTCACGGCCCAAGAGTTTCTTAGGCCGTAAACTCCAAATTCAAGCTCCAAATGGTGCTTTTAATACACCTAAAGCCCTAGACATTTACTAGGAATTGTTCCCACTTAATTGAAGGACAAAAACACATCAAAATCACCTCTTGAAGTGAGTTTACGGCCCTGGTAATGCTCCTAAGCCGTAAACACCAAACAAGGGCACCAAAGTGTGCCTAGGGTCCTCATTAGCTTTAAACAAATGTCTAGAACCTATCCTTCAAATGCAAGAGACTTGAAAACAACAAAAGCACCATTCCAAGGGAGTTTACGGCCGTAAACTCCAAAGGAAATGGCCTTGGGGCCGTAAACTCCTCTAGAGAGTGTTTCTAGGCCTTAAACCCTTTCAAGAATTGAACCACCAAGTTGGAATAATTCTAGCAATCATTTGGAATTTCAAAACACACAATACACCCATGGTTGGGAGTTTACGGCCGTAAAATCAAGAGTTTACAACCGTAAACTCCATGTGTGTTGGTATAAGAGGAGTAAACTCATATATGGGGTCCTTTGGAACCCTAAACACAAGTGCCTTGTCCCACAATAGCTTAGATGCAATCCTTAGGGCTTAAAACACGTATATAAAGTGTTTATTATGTCTAGGATGTCTTAACATTATCAATTAGTAATTTGAGACTAATTGAGTGCATATATGTGTGATTATATGTTCATTAGGATCGTAGTGTGTGTACAAGTCCTCACTTGACACCTAGCAATCCTATACCGTTCAGTTCATCCCAATCACCATCTACAGGTGAGTTCATACCCCTAATCAATGTTTTAAATGATATTAAATGCATTAATGGGGGGGGGGGAATACAAGTAGAAAGAAACATGTTATTGAATCATTGATATGTATTTTATAACTGTGTTTGTCATTTAACAGATTTCACATGCTACAAAATGTGATGCATGAAATGGTTTTAAATCTTAAAAATATATTGTTATCAAATGTTTTACTTTTGAAATGTTTACTAAAATGACATCAAGTCATTGTTAATTATTGTTCAAAACCAATAAGATGTCTTACAAAACCATTTTACATTCTTGAACTAAATATACACTTATATTCTTATATCTGTATCGATGTTATAGTTTACACCTTTCATTCAGTTTCCCACACCCTTGAGTAGTAAGAGTGTATAAACCTACATGATCAACCAATTATATTTCAGTAAATTATCATAGGGATAATTTGAAGATATCAAACATTACTTCTATTACAAGGAATCACACAAGAGTCAGTTCATTCATGAGTCTATACTAGTACATTACCTGATACATGAGTACATATACAGATGCTTACCTGATACATGAATATGTTTACATATACTTACCTGTTACATGAACACACATACATGAATACCATACATGAACATTTTTACATAGGTGCATTATCCTGTATTCACTTACCTGGATACTTGTACTTTGAACTACGATGATGATTTATTAGTACTTACTGTGTAAATTATCTTTCCTATCCCGGTTCAATGGGATATGTTGGCGGGACTTACAATTCCGAACCCCACTGATTAGCACCAGTGGTCGATGACCATCTACGGAGGTCTAAGGTTACTACTTATACTAGGTAGATCGATAACCGGGGCTAACCCCTCCACCCACCTGCTGCTGCTACAGAGGACAAGTGGACAATCTTCGATTGTTCATTAGGTTATACCTTTCGCTTATTGCGATGTAGTGTTACTCCTAGTACCCAACGATGACACTTACATTATTACTTTTTCTGGACAATCTTCGGATGTTCATTAGGTTACATATTTCGCTCAATGCGATGTTGTGTTACTCCTAGTACCCAGCGATGACACTTACATTATTACTTTTTCTGGACAATCTTCGGATGTTCATTAGGTTATATATTTCGCTCAATGCGATGTTGTGTTAGTCCTAGTACCTAGTGACAACACTTACAGTAGTACATTTTCCTGTTTACTTTATTTTGTGATACTTTCACATAAACGATGAGTTAGACTAAGTACTTTAGTACTAAACAATTAAAGGAAAACTATCATTTTACTTACATAACATTCGGGTCTTGGTAGGAGACTACATTGTCATAACAAAACATTCGGGTCTTGGTAGAAGACTACAATTCAAACTTATAGAAAATAAGGGATTTTCTAGGGTTTTCATACTTACATCAACATTTTCATCTAAAGGTTTACATGGCCTTCATAACAGATTTTCATAAGCAAGACAATGACACTTAATTACTTATGAATTCACCAGCTTTAAAGCTGATACTCTCTTTCAAAATAACTTGAATTCTCAGGTCAACGGTAGACAGGTACGATGGCCAGGTTTTGAGAAGACGGAGCAGACAAGTCTCGTCTTTTATTTTGATTGTATATTTTTGGTGTCTTATTACAATGAAAGAACACACATGTATTAAAACTTTACTTATAATGCAATGGATGATGTTGTTGCTTGTGTATTATATTACAATGTTGTGATACTGTACATGACGTCCTCCACCCCTGAACGTTTCCGCCGTTCGTGGTTTTGGGGTGTGACATAAAAGCACTACCACCGGGAGAGATTACTACATGGGCTAAGATGCGTGAGGAGTTTCTGGAACAATTTTTCCCACCATATAAAATTGCTAAACTCAAGATGGCCATTTCCAATTTTGAGCAACAATTAGGAGAGTCTTTATTCGAAGCATGGGAGCGCTACAAAGGTCTACTAAGGAATTGCCCACAAAATCACCTCAATATACAACAAGAAGTGTCAACCTTCTATGATGGAGTATATCTCACCACTAGACAACTACTAGACTCTCAAGGCCAATTAACGAAGAAAAATCTGGCTGAAGTTAAAAGACCCATTGAAGAATTCTCTAAGCACTCTAGAGAATATCATAATCCAAGACATGAATCGACTCAAGGGGTGGTGAACTCTGCGAATGGTAGCATGGCAGCTGTGTTGGCCAAATTAGAGACTATGGAGCGAAGGATGAGTAAGATGGACCAGTCCATCCATGCCATTAGAGTGGGGTATGAAAACTGTAGCGATCCTCACCTTACTTAGGATTGCGATCTTGACGAGAATGGGAACCGAAAACCGCAAGTGTGTTACTCGGGTGGCGATAAATACAATGAAGATTGGCGAAAACCAAAGAAAGAATGGCTACCTTAAGATTAGTACAAAAATGCTAAGGAGCAGAAAATATAATGAAGACAAGAGGCTTCTTTCAAAATGAGGAACCGGTGAAAGAAAAGAAGCTAGACTTTGAAAATATGCTCACAAGCCTTGCAGCTACCTCCAAGAAACGACACAACGAAACCGATGCTGCAATGAGAGAACTATTGGATTAATGTCGAAGTCCATAACTATAATTGGTAAGACTTGACCCGACCCAGCATGGTCCATTTGGGTTGCATGGCATCATGCACTTGGATAGACTAAATGAGAGAAATAAGACACTTATGGTTATTAATATTATAAGTTCTAGTATATTAATAATAAGAATAATAATATTTAATTAGTACTGATCAAGAATTAATTTAGAATTAATTATGTGATCAAAAGAAGACTAATTAAATATATGGATTGATTGTGCAAATCATCCATAACTTATATAGTGGGCCAAAGCTCCATGGATAATCAAGTTGGGTTAAACCCATAGGATACTCCATGGAGGTTACATAACCCATGGGTCATGGAAATGAAAGGTCATGACAATTAGGGTTTACATGGTGTAACCCTAATTGTAACACACTATATAAGTATCATATTATTCACCAAAATCGACCACTAGTGTGTGTAAAAGAAGGGCTAGTCGATTTTATGAGTTGTGGATTTCTCTCAAGTCATTACAAGTGTATTTTGTGTTGTGTGAACCATTTGAGGTGTCACAGTTGAGGCACTAGGCACTCAAGCTTCATGGAAGACTTTCTACATCAAAGAGGTATCTATTCTATCTTGTTATATTCATTGTTTTGTATGCTAGATTTGGATGATACCTTGGAAAGTTCATATTTGCATGTATAATAGAGAAAACATAGATCCAAGGTATTTAGGGTTACATGTACACTTAGGAGTGTTAGAATGCCCAAGGCTCAACGGTGGTATCAGAGACAGGTTTGTTTTCATGTTATACTTGCAAATCTGCTTTAAAAATCGAAGTTGTTTGCTGTCTGGGCATCAGACTTGGCGAGTCCATCAGGAGACTCGACGAGTCCATGCCTAAAAAGTGATCAAAACCAACTCGCCGAGTTGGTTCATGCACTCGATGAGTTGGACACCTGACAGCATAAATTCAACTTTTTTTGCTAGAAATGGACTAGGAACAATACCCTGAGCTGTTTTTGAACTTATAAACTTGTTTTTGATGTCGTAATGTTCATGCTAATCCAATTTCAAAGATAATTTTCAATTGATTCATGTTTTGAATTAGTTTAGTGATTAGGCTAATTACATGAAAAAGTTTGATTTGAATTATCTTGTTCTTATGAGTTGCTTAGATTAATAGGAAGTTATGTGAAATTGTTGTTTTCAATCCATTTTAATCTAAGCATTGATTCTAAAATGTGTTTTTGTAACTTGTCCTCAAGTTATATGAAAAGTCACATTTAAGTTTCATAAAACTCATAAAAGTTGGCGATGGTTACAAAAGATGAAGAGTCTTGTCCTTAAGTTATGGAGGTTCAACAGTCAATTCATTAAGTAATAAAATATGAAACCTTAATTAATTCCATAAGTTACAAAATAAAGAAAAAGTTACATTCTTTAATAATTTAAAGTCTTCCATAACTTGTCCTCAAGTTATGGAACTTGAAGAGTTTTTTAATTAAAACTACTTTAAACACATAAGTTATGGAATTAATTAGTTTTTGAATAGTTTCAAAACTTTCTCTCAAGTTTTGTAATTTGAAAAGTTTTCACTTATGAATACTTTAAATCCAAGTTAAGCCCTTAGAATTTTAAAGGGTTAAAATTCAACCGTTATACTTTATAATATTATAAGTTAATAATATTTATATATGTATAAGAGCAAGTCAGTCTTATCGTTAGTAGGCCTCATTCACGAAGCCGGTCTATAAGGGGGGTATAAGGTTACTGCCTATAAAATGGCAGTTGAATGGGTGTCCACTCTCACCCACCGCTTCCTTGACTGGTGGAGGGTCGTTATCCGAACGGGTAGGACAAGGACTATAATTCTCCCTTCATTAAAAGTATTAATGATAAATACTAAGTAACTAAATCTTTTATAAATACCGAATCTTAGTTACTTAGGAAAATGTGAATAAGGTGCTAATCCATGAAATTACACTTTACACTTTGTTTAAGTCGGTTAGTGGAGCGTGTGTGGTTAACCGGCACACTAACTCGTATTTAACAAGGTAGGCAAAGGGTAACTTAATGTTTATCATAGTATCGATGGAGTGTGTTGGTTAATCGACACATCGATTGAGGGGTAAACACTTAAGGGTACCAAGTATATTTGCATGGTTATTCACACCTTGCTTTGTGATCCTCGGCATCCCAGTCACAAAACCTGAAGGGCACACTCGAGATTGAAACATGCCATTGAAAAGTTCAATGAATCTCAAAAGATCTAGGAGTTTGATGAAACAAATTAAAACCTAATATTACATTTCGTTTATCTTGGTGGAAATTGGTGAATCGTCATTCACCTACCTTCAAATATTTTATAGTTTGGATTACAGAATCCCTCTTCTAAGATATAAAATAGTTTGTTGGGTCCTAGCCTTAATATTTCATATTGGGTGTTATATTAAGGACTTTAGATCAAATATCTTGAATATCTCCCAAAAGATGTCTGGTTTAGACATCTATGATCTTCCCAAATCTCTTGAAACAAGCTTTCCTAAATGAAGATGATGTCCAATGGAAATCATACTTCTTTCACCTCCTCCAATTATTCTCCATAACCTACAAGTTCAAGGTCACTCAAGCCTTATTGGCAAGGCAAGGTCTAGGTGTGATCACATCTTGGATATGTAGTCGCATATTGACAAGCCGAGAGAGTTGGGTGTCAAAGTCTTGAGAAAGTTGGTGATTCAATCACTTTCTATGTCACATAGTGAGCTCCTTTGGGACTCCTATGAAACTGACTATGAAAAGACCCTTAATGATCTTATCTATTTGCTAAGATCAACTTCCTAAAACTTTATGGACATTGACAATAATGACATTGCATATCCAGTAAAGCTCTCTCTTCCCAATGGAAAGGGATCGGCCATAGTCAACTCGGTTGACCAAATGGTAAAGAGAGAGGCTAAATATGAGATAGTCTCATTATTAAGGGTCCATTTCCAAAGAAAGGGGCATTACTTGCGAAGCTGCCAAAATTGCCTAAGGATCTGAAAGTCAATAAGTTTGACTCTACTTCAGGTAAAAATTCCACTATTTAACTCTGCTAAGTTTCTACTCTGAGATTCTTGATACATGATGTGACTGGGTCACATGTTGATGTTTTAAGAATCAAAGAAAAGTAAAGAAACTTAAAGAAAGAATATGCTGAATCTGATCGTGTAGATGGATTTCTATTGCATAGTTTGAAGATCACATTCTTGAGCTACTTCTTAGGAGTTATGAGATATTGCTTAGGAATAGATAACAACAAGTTTTCATATGGATTGTAAGGATAAGTTTTTCCGCAAAGTTTTAAAATAAAAGAAAATTTTTTATTTTATTTTGTTGGGATTAAAACCCTAATTGAGATTTGATGAACAAGATGCGGAAAATAAGAACAAACACAAATATGAAGATTATGTCGAATGATCACTCGATTTATTCAAATAAGAGGAATAAATTACACTTTCAGCATAGACTAAAAAATCTAAAACTACATAAGAAACCTCATGTGGCGGCTACATTTTGCCTCACTCTTAACCCTAATAATGAATAATACATGACTATTTATAGGGAAAAGATAAGTATTGAGCTTTTAACCTACACTTCATCAACGGGCCCATTGTCATCATCCATGGAATGCTTTGAAACCCTACATATTTATTTTAAAATATCCTTATAATGGCGTTTGTGGAAATTTTGGTTGCTTATAAAGATTCCATTAAGAGCAAGAATGGAAATATGAATTTGATTCTTTTCATTTGTGGTAATGTCTAAATTTACCAAATAAGGAAAGATCCTCATTCCCCAACTTTCAATTGGACCGAAACTTGGAATCATGCAAGTAGTATAGCATGATGAATGAGAACTTTCAATCATTAGAAAAATTAAGACTAACTACTTGTTCACATGGATGTGTGAGTCAAGTGAAGGACTAAGGGATCGAGTACATATTCTTTTGCACTGGTCAAGTCCACCACAAAAGTTCGATAAGGTTATTCGTCATAATTTACTAAAGCTCAAAAAATATGGTTATACTTACAAGCTTAAGTGTAATTCTGAGACATTGAAAAAGGATCCAATGTATGACAGAGCGAATAAGAAGAATCAACTTAGGCAAAATGATAAAATTTTCTCAAATCTGAAAAGATGGGAGAGTACTTTAGTATCAATTTTTGTGATCATCTTAATGATTAAGAAACCATAGCACAATTAGTTCTCTAAGGAAATCTTAGTGCATTCTTATGACTAAGAAGAGGAATATTGAATTGTTGAAATGGTTGAATCAAGAAGATGAGTCATACTTTGTTCCAAAAAAAACAATTCTTACTGTTATACTTTAATATTGTAACTTGAGTGACATGTCTTAGAGAAGGTTTAAAAAAAACACATGTAAAATGTAAGAGTAAAGTTTTCTACTCTTTTACATTTGAAATTGGTAAGTTGTGATGTTTTGGATAAAACAAAGACCAACTAAGGCCAATCGTGTGAAGTGTTTGTCTTGATTAGAATCCACACTATCTCTTGAACAACTGACAAGAAAGTCTTATATGTCAAGAGGACAGTGGGAGTCTTAAAGGTCTTGAAAGTGTCAAGAACTAATCAAGAATAAAACCTAAAGTTCTTCACTAACACACGACTTGGGGTTCATAACCTATCGTGTTGACATATTCTGTGCCATTCAAATTAAAGTTGGCTTTGCATATGAGTTCTTAGAGTTCTCAATTGGTTGCACAATAACTTGGAAGCAATGGCAGGACCTTGAGCTTCCAGGTGGCAAGAAATTAAGATTGAATTCAGTCCATATGAGTTTGGATTTGTCATTAACTTTTTCTTGTGATATATGGTTTTGACAATTCACATGGATAAGAAGACATACACCATTAAATCTGAGTGTCATAAGGTTTCTCTCCTATTCATGAAAAATGATGGTGAGGAAACACTTTCACTAAGTAGATTTTAGTTAGATAGCAATTGTGATATTTTCATTCTCTTAGTGGAGCGTGTGTGGTTTACCGGCACACTAACTTGGACTTGTGAGAAGTGGTAAAGGTTAAAGCAATCAAGACTATGATTACGGCATCCCTTTTCATAGTTCTTGAAATTGTTTAGACACACCTATGAGCTATCTAAGAGAAGGTGTATGATTATGATAAAGTTTTATCAAAAAAATTCTAGTATCAGAAATCTGAACTTTTGCAAGAAAGTCAGCTAATTTCTGAGTACATGTCAAAGATAGTGGGAGGATAAGTGTTATGCTAATAATCATCATGTTAGTGGGAGCATGATAATTATGATAAAGGTTGCAAGTTAGCAATGTTAATTATAAAAAACAAAAGTTTCAATTCGTGAGGCTGCAGTGGTTGAAAAAGTTGTTTTGCTATAATTAAGGGAGAGGAAATTATACTTCATTTCAATTCTAAAAGCTTAGATTGATATTTTAATCAAATTTAGTCAAGAATATATATGAATTTCATGTTGGAATGGCTCAACATAAGGAAATTCTATATATGGGTTCATTATTTGCGTTCTAAAATTCGATTATGATTACAACATCCCTTTTCATAATCTGAATTATGAGAACTTGGCAAATAGAAATGAAAAATTATAGCAAAAGACAGGTTTAATCTTTATGTAAGACATCATGAATCGTGTCCCATATGCTTCGGATATAGGATCGATTACATGTGTTATATTTATCCTTTCTAAAATTATCCTAATGTCTGGGGCATTAAGAAGCGAAAAAGGTATAGAATTGGATATGACTAAAAGGATTAAACAATTGTCGAGGACAATCTATGGTTTACCAAAGATTGGTTGCTCAAGGACAGTTGGAAGTATAGTGATAATTCTGGAAGGACCGTATTGACCTAATTTGTAAGGAGGGAACTCCTATTCAGAAATGATAGTCAAAATGGAATCTGGAAATGTTTCAAAGTTAGAAATTATTCAATCTGTGTAAGATTAGGAAACTTAATGCAAGAAGGATGTTTCCAAGGAGCTGATCTCCTTTGGAATGCTCTGTAATGATTGCTGTCAAGTCTTTCTGACCTTATGCATAATCATTACAAGAGGATCAATGCATATAAGTTTAGAATCTAACAGATTTCAGTAAATGGCATGAATTTGGAATTCTTGCATTTGCATTAAAGATTTAGGACTGTGAAAGAGGATCATTGGAGTTATGTTCAATTGATCTAATTCACAAAGTGAAGATCATAGACAAACATAGTATGCATACTTGGTGTATGGCATGACTAGTGTTTAGAAAACATAGTGTACATGCTTGGAGCATGGGACAACTATTGTTTTAAATTCAAGAATAAAGTTGATAGCTGAAACAGTATACAATGAATAATGTGTAATCATATGGTGATAAATAAAAGGTGTTTTATTTATATTCATAAGTTCTAAGACCATATTGGATTCGATTATTATTGTGTTTCACTTTGCATGTTTTGACTTCCAGAATAACTAGGTCATTGTTCTGATTGACTAAGTTATTCAAATCATTCACAGTCGGTCATATGTTGGAAGTAGATATGAATCAAGCCTGTGATGGGTTGGCTTGTAGAGGTCTAAGATGTTGGACAAAGGGCTACAACACTCATGAGTGCTCATAAGTTCTAAGTATTGGATTCAACACGCGCTCATTGGAATCACTTCATGGATTTTATCATGAGTGATCATGAGACGATAATATCTTATATTCTTCAAACCTAGAGATATGAGTTGTTTCTATGAGTTGATAGTACATTGATTGCACGAAAACGCATTGGTAACTCGATGTTATAAAACGTGCCTTTGTGTATGATTCAACAAGTAGTAGAACAAGCCATATGAGTCGAAGTTTATCCATTCCTTTTACCTTCGGGATAAAAGCGAATATATGTGGGCCTCTCGATGATTTGATGATGACAAATGGAAGTGCTTGGCCGGGCCAGGACTGATTTGATTTGTTCAATTAGTCAGTCGTCATAAATCGGTAATCGGGAAACAACAAATCGACAGAGAGAATGATTATAATCCATGTCTCAGTCCATATGATATCTAGAATGGAGGAATATATGATACCTTATCTAATGGACAAGTCACTGACAAAGGTCAGAGTTCGACAGAAGCTTTTGAGAGCTACGATTGCTAGTCTGTGACATCCCCAATTTCATGGCCAGAAAAGACCGATTTGTTTATGCTTTGTTTTTAAAATCAGAGTAATCGTTTAAAGAAAATTGTTGCAGAATTTGTCCCCAAAATAAAATAAATATGATAAGAATTTATCAAAGCATTTCTTAAAGAAAACTATTTTCATTATATAACAAAATCTCGGGATGTCATGTTCCGATACAGACACATAAGCATAAACAGAACTTACATTTATTTACACTAATGATTTACATCTCCTTTATTCTCTCAGTGAAATATGTCTTCTTATTGATACCTGTGATACAAAGAAAACTGAGAGGGTCAGGCTTGGGAGCCTGGTGAGCATATAGGGTTTTCAACCCACAATAATACATTTATTAAATTCAATTATCAACAATCACCCAAATACCCATCCCCATTATATTCTTTATTTATTAAGGTTTTACCCTAATAATCGATTATACTTTCTTCATTCATTCCTAAGGGTTTACCTGAGGAACTGGCACACAGTCCATTTGCTACCACGGTTTATACAACAGGCACTACGTCGCATAGTCACCAGGGTTCATACAATTGGCACTACGTCTCATAGTCACCTGGGTTTACACAAAAGGCACGAAGTCACATCGTCACCAAGGTTTATCAAATAGGCACGAAGTCGCATCGTCACCAAGGCTTACTCAATAGGCACGAAGTCGCATCGTCACCAACTATTCCATCTACCCATGTTCTACCCAACATTTTTGTAGATATAGATACAAACACAATTTAAATCATTTAACACCTGTATAAAAACATCAATTCCAAATCCATCACAAATAGATAATTAATATATAACACATAGCACGTATTTTATAAAATACTTCATATTTTATGTGTAAGATGAAAGTGACTATACACTCACTTGATCAGAAGATGATCGGGCAGCACTACGGCTTGCAGAAGTAGTGTTTCTCCGTAGATCTGGAAGATCTTCACAAAAAACGGCTCCTCGCGGGTAGCGCTTCGGCTCGGGAATAACGCTCTTCGGGATCCTCGGGGCTTCGGATCTTGCTTCGGGGCTCGAGAATAATACCGGGGCTTCGGGATATGATTGGCACGCAAATCGAGGCAAAAACTTAGATAGAAAGTAAGAAAAATCGCAAGGAAATGGCTGATCTCGAGTTCTATTTATAGGCTACTGGGTCTGGGATTACGCGGGGCGTAATCTCAAATTATGCAGGGCGTACTCGAGTTACGCAGGGCGTACTTTGATGTCATTGCGTGCGTCGACTGGTGGCACTCGAGTATTGGTCAGACAAGTTGCATCCGACTGAGTATGCTGGGCGTACTCAAATTACGCTGGGCGTAATTTGACTCGTCGAACTTCTAAATTGCGTAACTTTCGCATATGAGCTCTGTTTTTGACGTTCTTTATATCCACGCGTAGGTGAGACTATGCTCTACAACTATCGTTTAGACTCCGTTGGCTAATTTTGACTTTATTTTTATTATATTATTTTTAGTAGGCCGGGACTGGAAAACTCCGTTATAAATTCATTGCTTCTTCACCCGACGTCCGTTTTCGCCTATCTTTTTATCGTTTCATTACAATTGACGAGATCTTCGATTCTCGTTTAGATTGTTTTGGCTAAAACCCGCTCGATCTCAAATCGAGTATTCGGGCTGCATACTGCTAAGCTGAAACTTAGAAAAATCATAACTTCCTCATACGAAGTCAGATTTGGACGTTCTTTTTATGCACGTTCACGGTAACGAACTCTACAACTTTCGTTTAGATCACTAAGGCTAAATATCGCTCTAACATAAATTCACTTTTTACGTCGCGCTGTGTTGTGCTGGTTCTGTCGCGAAACTTCGACATGTCATAACTTCTTCGTTATAACTCGGATTTCGGCGTTCTTTATATGCACGAAAACTTTGTAACATATACTATAACTTAGTTAAGATTATTCATTCTAAATAATCTTTCATCAAAAATTCATTTTTGACGCCTATCGTCTCTAAATTGACTAGCCCTGATCTACGGGCGTTACATAGTCGGTTCTTGAATTCATACGCAATAATAGTTTTAGACTTATCCAAGTGGGAGACTATTGGATTAATGTCTAAGTCCATAACTATAATTGGTAAGACTTGACCCGACCTGGCTTGGTCCATTTGGGTTGCATGGCATCATACACTTGGATAGACTAAATGAGAGAAATAAGACACTTATGGTTATCAATATATTATAAGTTCTAGTATATTAATAATAAGAATAATAATATTTAATTAGTATTGATCAAGAGTTAATTTAGAATTAATTATGTGATCAAAAGAAGACTAATTAAATATTTGGATTGATTGTGCAAATCATCCACAACTTATATAATGGGCCAAAGCTCCATGGATAATCAAGTTGGGTTAAACCCATAGGATGCTCCATGGAGGTTACATAGCTCATGGGTCATGGAAAAGAAAGGTCATGACAATTAGGGTTTACATGGTGTAACCCTAATTGTAACACACTATATAAGTATCATATTATTCACCAAAATCGGCCACTAGTGTGTGTAAAAGAAGGGCTAGCCGATTTTATGAGTTGTAGATTTCTCTCAAGTCATTACAAGTGTATTTGGTGTTGTGTGAACCATTTGAGGTGTCACACTTGAGGGACTAGGCACTCAAGCTTCATAGAAGACTTTCTACATCAAAGAGGTATGTATTCTATCTTGTTATATTCATTGTTTTGTATGCTAGATTAGTATAATACCTTGGAAAGTCATATTTGCATGTATAATAAAGAAAACATAGATCCAAGGTATTTAGGGTTGCATGTACACTTAGGAGTGTTAGAATGCTCAAGACCCAACAAGAACATCAACTCATGATGAAATAGAAACAATCTTTGATTAGAAATTAGCAAGCTTCCATCCTCAACATTGAAAAACAGCTAGGCTGACTCGCACTACAAATAAACAAGAGACAATCGGGTGTGCTTCCTAG
This sequence comes from Lactuca serriola, assembly GCF_051521515.1. Classification (NCBI taxonomy): domain Eukaryota; kingdom Viridiplantae; phylum Streptophyta; class Magnoliopsida; order Asterales; family Asteraceae; genus Lactuca; species Lactuca serriola. The sequence goes on from NC_136416.1 coordinate 214,273,276, forward strand.
TAATACCGAAAACAATCTGAAGGGCGTACATATAAACATTCTAACAAATAGGAGCAGGAAAATTATTACTCCTCTGACCCCTATTCAGAGGGAAGATCCCAAAAGGGTGCATGAGGAAGAGTCTGAAACCCTAAAATCGCAGAAACCCGATGCGACTCGCCGAGTCAAAGACATGGATTCAACGAGTCCCCCACCTGAATAGAATAACAAGCCTCCTGTTACACCATATCAGCCTCCATTACCGTTTCCAGGATGAGCTAAACAAGATAAGAATGATATCGATTATAAAAAATTTCTGGAACATATCAAATCCCTTCAAATCAATATGCCCTCATCGAGGCGGTTGCACCAATGCCTAAGTATGCCATGTTCTTGAAGGAGCTTCTTACAAATAGGAAGAAGATAGAAGAGGTGCAGAAGGTGGTTCTAAATGAAAATTGTTTAGCCGCCATGTTGAACAAATTAGCTAAGAAGAAAGGTGACCCGATTAATTTGAGCTTTCAACCTCCTTACCTTTGTTTTTCCTCAAAGCAGATTCTAGGTCTCCAAGTGGAGGAACCAAGGGTGTGTTGGATCCTCTGGTCATGTAATGCCTGCAAACAAAACAAGTAAAACGGGTAAAAAGAACAAAAATAAAATAAAATATGAAACCGTGTAACAACGATGGATTCACTGGGTCGCTTCGATTGCACTCGGCGAGTTCAGAGCAACAATAGAAAAAAAAAACTCTTACTACCTTCTAAAAACAGAAAATTATTAAAACTTATCCTAATTACTAAATTACCTAAGAAATAATTTTGTGCAAGATAAACCTCACACAAAGGATCGATAAAACTAGAAATTAGAATTAATTTTTTAATCGTTCCCCGGGAACGGCGCCAAAAACTTGATGTGTGTTTAACCAACTAGTTTTACTCCTACTTCTATGTAGCACCTGGTTCTTGGTACGTAAAATATTTTGCATTTTGGCCTTAGACTCGGTGAGTTGAAGGACCAACTCGCCGAGTAGAAGCAGGATGAGATGCAAGATTTAAGTAGTGGACTCGACGAGTCGGGTCCCGGACTCGGCGAGTAGGCCTTGTCTGGACAAAAACCCTAACCCGAGGGTTTGCACCCTATTTAAACATCTTAACTCCGCCTCCTTCAACCCATTTGCTCCCACAAGACCCCCATAGCAAACACTAGCCGTTATTGAAGCAATCTAAGGCATTTGGAGTGATTTTGGTTCTTTTGTGATCCAAGGAAGGAACAAAAAGCATGAAGGATCAAGAGGAGGCTAGAAGGATCCGATTTTGAGCACCATTTGCAGTCTACAGAAGGTATAAAGTCTATACCTTGTTTGTTCTTTTGATAGATCCCATTTTGTGGAGTTCTAGGGCTTTTCTAAGCCATTTTGGTCACCAACCATGATTGCAAGCGTGCTTTGGATTTGATATTTCAGATCTAGGTCCTTAGAGGGGTTACAAGAAAGAAAGGAGTGGCTCTTGCACTCAAAGAAGGCCCCATGCATTGAAAGAGCTTATTTAAGGACCTTTTGAGCTCAAAGTCCCATGCAAGCACGTAAAGGTTGTAACTTTACGTGCTAGATCGATTGTAGAAGCATATATCTATCTTTTGATCAAGGGTTGTACATCAGAAATCAAAGATTTAGTGAGAGGATGTGACTGACTTGACGAGTCCATTCTTGGACTCGGCGAGTCCAAGGTTTCTGTCCCATATCAGTTGATGGTCATAAGGACCCAATTGAGTGTGGCAAGGTTTTAGGGGTCCCAGGGAGTGACCCAACGTTCTAGAGTAAGCTATTGTTCTGGAAGTTCAAGGGACTCGGCGAGTGGATGAGCAGACTCGGCGAGTCCAAGGCAATCTTGTTAAGGATGAAGATGAACTCCATGAGTTGTTTATACAACTCGGCGAGTCAAGGACAGGACCTGTGTATCAGTAGAAGATGAACTCGACGAGTTGTTCATACAACTCGGTGAGTCGGATGCGGTTTCAATCGATCTTCATTTAGAAGGAAAACTCGTCGAGTCATCGCCTAACTCGACGAGTATAGACGGGTGTAAGGACAAATGGAAGGATAGGGACTCGGCGAGTTGGCGAGCCAACTCGGCGATTCAGGTCAACTAGAAGTTGACTTTGACTTTGATTTAGTCAGGGGTAAAATGGTCATTTTACCCTAAGAACAGTTAGCGTTGCATGACTAAGTGTTTTGTGGGAATTATAGCCAGAGGATTTCCGGTGTAAGACCGTAAAAATTAAAACAATTTTTCACATTTGAAAACAAATTTTTAACAAAACCATTCATTCATAAAATTTCATAACATCATGTTTTTGTTTCACAAAATGTCTCCCAAGATCAATATACATCTAATCCCATGTGTGTGTACGAATCAAGTCGGCGCCTTCCCGCGGTCATCACTAGTACCTAAAACACATAACACTGAACACTGTAAGCATAAGCTTAGTGAGTTCCCCAAAATACCACACTAATCACATAATAGCCACTCGAGGCTGTAACTCTATTGACCCTCTGGTCAATGTGTCTCAGTGGGGCCCTCCAGCCCCAACTCTCTGTGGGCCCTATGGCCCTAACTCTAGGGACCCGAAAGTCCCAACTCTGTAACTCTGAATCATGCATATCACATATCACAATAAATCACAACACATAATAACATGCAATCACACTGGAATCTAACTCTATAGTACTCTGTCTCTTAACTCTATTACCACACTAGGTACAGTATAGTGAGAAGAATCACCTCGGGTATCTCAGTAAATCTCTGACTCGGTAAACGTTGGCCTAGCCTCCGCCTAATCATATGAAATAAACACTCTATTTAATATAACTCTCAAAGGATAGACTATGCTCTCTTATGACACTCTCAGAAGGGTAAGAGACCATTTTACCCCTCTCATAGCTCAAAGGCCCCACAATAAACCATACCATAAAAGTCAACTCTCCGGGTTACGCTGCGCATACCAGATGTGTACGTTGAGCGTACCCGGCTGCATCTCAGAATCGGGGAGCGCCACCCAGTACGCGGCGCGTACTAGGGATTACGCCCGACATCCTCCCCCGCTTCAGCCCTTTAGCTCTTGAGGTCTTAAAAAATTAAGACCTACGTCCATATTTTAGATCTGACCCCATCTAAGTCCCTTAATCCATAAAGTTGATGACTTTAAGCCTTTGCATGGCTGAACAAGTCACCAACTCCCAAAATGATCCAACCTCCAACTCTAGAAGGCTTAATACACATGCATGACTTCAAACTAACATCCAAGATGGAAAATTTATGGCTCTAAATCACCAATACCACTGAAAAGGGACAGATCTCGGACCATGGAGCACTTTACACTCATAAAGTCTCCACCTTTGGGGTTTTTAGCCCTAAAAAGGGCACATACAACAACAACCAAAAGAAGAGGAATGTTTTGAACTTTATACCTCCAAGTGTAGCCCTTTTCTCTGTAGATCTCAGATCCAAAATGGCACCTCAAGCTTTAGCCTCCAAGAACTCCCTTCCTTCTTCTTCACTAAGTCACTAAAGCACCAAAAAGCTCAAATCAACACTATCACACACTAAGGATGATGGGGCTCTCTTTTAGGGTTTCACTCACTGATATGGAGGCTGAGAAATGAGCCATAACACCCTTTAAATAGTGCACAAGATGGATTAGGGTTTTTGCACCTGGGCCGGGTACGCCCGGCGTAACTCTAGGTACGCCCAACGTACCTTGGCGACTCCGCGTCCAAATTAAGCACATGAGTACGTGCAGTGTACCCCTCTGGTACGCCCAACGTACTCACTTGCTACAATCCCACCACTCAAGGGCTAAACATGACCAATCAACAAAGAACAAGGATGAAAGAAATGTAACTGAATCTCGGGGTGTTACAACTCTCCCCCACTAGAACTAGACTTCGCCCTCGAAGTCTTATTCCTCGAACAACTCTGGATGCTACCCTCGCATCTCCGACTCTGAATCCCAAGTCATCTCGGACCCCATCCGATTTTTCCACTGAACCAAAACCAAAGGTACTTCCTTGTTCCTCAAAACCTTGATCTTCCGATCTCTGATTGCCACCGGTCTCTCAGCATAATTCAAGCTCGCATCCACCTGAATATCCTCCAATGGTACCACTGCCGACTCATCGGCTATACACTTCCGCAATTGCGACACGTGGAAAGTGTCATGGATCTGACCTAACTCCGCTGGTAGCTCCAACCGGTAGGCTACCCTGCCTACCCTTGCAATCACCCGAAAAGGACCGATATAACGGGGCCCCAACTTGCCCCTCTTCCTGAATCGGATCACTCCTTTCCAAGGAGAGACCTTCAGGAGTACAAAGTCGCCGACCTGGAACTCGAGCTCGGACCGGCGCCTGTCCGCATAACTCTTCTGACGACTCTAAGTGGTCAATAACCTCTGCCCGACCTGCTGTATCTATTCAATCGTCTGCAGCACAATCTCTGTACTACCCATAACACGCTGCCCGACCTCTCCCCAGCAAATGGGGGTCCGACACCTCCTCCCATACAACAGCTCAAATGGTGGCATACCAATGCTCAAATGATAGCTCTTGTTGTAAGAAAACTCTGCCAAGGGCAAATACGTGTCCCAACTCCCCCCGAAATCCAACACACATGCCCGGAGCATATCCTCGAGCGTTTGAATCGTCCGCTCACTTTGTCCGTCAGTCTGGGGGTGATATGCGGTACTAAAATGCAACCTAGTACCCAATTCCTCGTGAAATTTCTTCCAGAATCTGGAAGTGAAACGCACATCTCGGTCTGAGACAATCGAGATCGGCACTCGATGTCGCGACACCACTTCTCTCACGTACATCTCTGCCAACTTCTCTGCGGAAGAGCTCTCACTGATAGCAAGGAAGTGGGCGCTCTTTGTCAACCTGTCCACAATCACCCAAATTGTATCGACTCCCCTAGCAGTCCTTGGCAATTTGGTGATAAAATCTATGGTAATTTGTTCCCACTTCCATTCAGGAACCTCCAAAGGCTGCAACTTACCATGCGGTCTCTGGTGCTCGGCCTTAACCCTACGGCAGGTTAAGCACCTCTCAACAAAACACGCGACATCCCTCTTCATACAAGGCCACCAATACTCCCTCTTCAGGTCTAAATACATCTTAGTGGCCCCAGGATGGATCGAGAACTTCGACCGATGAGCCTCTTACATCAAAATGGTACGCGTCCCTCCCAGAAACGGTACCCAGATACGCCCCTGAAATGTCATAAGCCCCCGGCTATCGGTAACGAACTCCAATACCAACCCGAAAACTCGCTCTCTCTTCTGGCTCTCAGGTTGCAGAGCCTCAGCCTGTGCCCCACGAATGGTGTCCAACACTAGAGCTATCACGGTCAATCTCAAACATACATCTCGCAATGGGTTGCTCTCCGCCCTACGGCTCAGTGCATCGGCTACAACATTAGCCTTGCCCGGGTGGTACGGGATCTCACAATCATAATCCTTGACCACGTCCAACCACCTCCTTTGTCGCATATTTAGGTTGGGCTATTCCATCAAATACTTCAGGCTCTTGTGATCCGTGTATATCGTACACCGAACCCCATACAGATAGTGACACCAAATCTTGAGGGCGAACACCACTGCCCCCAACTCTAGATCGTGGGTGGGATACCTCGTCTCATGAGGCTTCAGCTGCCTCGATGCGTATGCTATCACATGCCCTCCTTGCATCAGCATCGCTCCCAACCCCAAGATCAACGCATCACAATACACCACAAAGTCCTCCATTCCCTCTAGGAGGGCTAACACCAGGGCTTCACATAATCTCTGGCGAAGCGTCTCAAAGGTCTGCTGCTCTGGGCCCCATGAAAAAGCGACACCCTTCCGGGTTAACCTGGTGAGTGGCATGGCGATCTTGGAGAAAGCCCTGATAAATCTCCGATAATAGCCTGCCAACCCTAAGAAACTCCTGATCTCGGAGGGTAACCTCAGCACCTCCCAACTCATCACTGCCTCCACTTTGGCCGGGTCGACCAATATCCCCTTCTGGTTAACGAGGTGCCCTAGGAACTGGACCTCTCGCTACCAGAAATCACACTTGGAGAATTTGGCATAAAGCCTCTCCGATCTCAGTACTCCAAGGATCTCCCTCCAATGCTCCTCATGCTGCTCTCTGGATCTTGAATACACCAAAATATCGTCGATGAACACGATCACCGACCGCTCCAACATCGGCCTGCACACTCTGTTCATGAGATCCATGAACACTGTTGGGGCGTTGGTGGGTCCAAAACGCATCACCACAAACTCATAATGCCCATCACCAGTCCTGAATGTTGTCTTCTGAATGTCCTCATCTCGCACCCTCACCTGATGATACCCAGACCTCAAATCGATCTTGGAGAACAAAGATGCTCCCTGCAACTGATCGAACAAATCATCGATCCTCGGCAACGGGTAACGGTTCTTGACCGTCAGCTTATTCAGCTCCTGGTAATCAATGTACATCCGGTGTGAACCATCCTTCTTCTTGACAAAGAGGATAGGCGCTCCCCACGGCGAGCTGCTCGGCCAAATAAACCCCTTTCCCAGCAGCTCCTGAAGCTGCGAGGATAACTCTTGCATCTCTGGAGGTGCAAGGCGATAGGGCACGTTGGCGATAGGCGCGGCCCCTGGAACCAAATCGATACTGAACTCCACTTGCCTCACGGAAGGCACACCTGGCAACTCCTCTGGAAATACGTCCGAGAACTCACGCACTATCGGAACCTCCTCAACTGACCTCGGTCTCTCTGAGTCAACCCGCGTATCCATCAGATACGCCACAAAGCCCTTACATCCCTGCTGTAGACACTGCCTCACTCTACCGGCCGAACAAAATGCAGACCCAGAACGTGTACCCTCGTCGTACACCGTAAGAACTCCCCCACTAGGGTCTCGTATGGTCACCAGCTGTCGCTCGCAGTCGATAACCGCTCCGAATCTGCTCAACCAGTCCATGCCCACAATGACATAAACATCACCCATCGCAATAGGAACCAAATCAATCAGGAACTCAACACCGAAAATCTCGAATACACACCCTCGGATCACCTCTGTGGCATATATCACCCTCTTGTCAGCTATGGAAACTCTCAGAGGTCGACTCAATGCCTCACGACTAACACTGATATGCTAACTAAAAGCCAAAGATACAAAAGACTGACTCGCACCCGAGTCAAATTACACCAAGGCAAGTACAAAATTCACAAGGAAAGTACCTACGCATAACATAATATAAGCACAATATCTCAACATCAAAATAAATACACGAAAGAATACATACTAGCCATAACATCGGGCGATGTGCGGACCTCCTCCGCGGTCAAATGAAAGGCTCCCCCTCGTGCCTTCGGTGCCTCGGCCTTCACTGGCCAACTCTCGGTAGCTCTGATGGCAGCAGGGGCAGATCCCTGAGATGCTCCCTATGCTGATCCCCGCAACTGCGGACACTCTGCCTTCCGGTGTCCGGTCTGGTTGCAGTGAAAACATACTGCAAACCCCTTGGGGAAGTCCTTGGCCATATGTCCCTCCTTGCCACATTTGTAGCAAGACCCTACTCTACACACCCCGTCGTGGCTCTTGCCGCACTTGCCACAAGTGCGGCCCCTCTGGCTCCCTGATCTCGAATCGGCGGGCTTGGCCCGCTTGGCTATCGGCTAAGACTGCACCGGTCGCCGATCCCTCCCCTGAGACTTAGCCTCCTCCCTAGCCTGAGTCTCCAGCTCTATCTCCCTCTTCCGGGCATTTGCCTGAAGCTCGGAAAATGTCCGGTACGTTGAATTAGCCACGAACTCACGTATATCCCTCCTCAGAATGCTCAAATATCGACTCATACATGCCTGCTCGGAGGACACGTGCTCTGGGCAGAACATCGCCTGCTCATGAAACATCCTCGTAATCACCGTAACAGACTCAGTACCCTGCTTGAGGGTCAGAAACTCCTGTGAACCTCATCTCGGAACATAGCAGTGAACCTCTCCCAAGTCACTGCTGCAAGCTCAGCAGACGTGTAGTGCGCCGTCACAAACTTCCACCAGTCCTTCGCTCCCAAGCGAAGCTGGTTCAGCGCGAATCGGACTCTCAAATGCTCACGAGATGAGCAAGTAAAGAAACACCCCTCTATGTCTGAAATCCATCTCATCGCCACAATCGGGTCCTGGGTCCTGTCAAACTCCGGTGGTTTTGTGTTGCTGAACTCTCAGAACAGCAACGCATCACCACCCTGCGGCCTAGTCGCAGCTATAGCTGCAGTGGCCGCAGCAACAGCAGCCTCAGAAAGAGCAACATACTTCTCATCAAATGTCTCTATCAGTGTGGTCTTGATAGACCCGAACATCTCTGATATCTCTGCCCTGATGGCCGCAGCCACCTCCTCCTAGATGATCCTACGGATCTCCTCATCCCTTGTATCGCTGGTCCCTGGTGTGTGGCGAGTCCCAACCATGATCTCTCTCTCTCTCTGAAATACAACATAAGAATAAATATCAGGGACTCACTCGAGTATACTCAAACTCGAATACTCCATCCTACTTGTCCCTTGGTACTCCAAGGATTGTTACTTGGACTGTGCACTGACCTGGTGTCTTCAGTAGTACGGGCCCAATTACATTTGAAAACACATTTTTAACAAAACCATTCATTTGAAAACACATTCTTAACAAAACCATTCATTCATAAAATGTCATAACATCATGTTTTTGTTTCACAAAATGTCTCCCAAGATCAAAATACATCTAATCCCATGTGTGTGTACGAATCAAGCCGACGCCTTCACGCGGTCATCACTGGTACCTGAAACACATAACACTGAACACTGTAAGCATAAGCTTAGTGATTTCCCCAAAAAACCACACTAATCACATAATAGCCACTCGAGGCTGTAACTCTGTTGACCCTCTGGTCAATGTCTCTCAGTGGGGCCCTCCAGCCCCAACTCTCTGTGGGCCCTCTGGCCCTAACTCTAGGGACCCGAAAGTCCCAACTCTGTAACTCTGAATCATGCATATCACATATCACAATAAATCACAACACATAATAACATGAAATCACACTGGCATATAACTCTATAATACTCTGTCTCTTAACTCTATTACCGCAATAGGTAAAGTATAGTGAGAAGACTCACCTCGGGTATCTCGGTAAATCTCTGACTTGGTAAACGTTGGCCTAGCCTCCGCCTAATCATATGAAATAAACACTCTATTTAATATAACTCTCAAAGGCTAGACTATGCTCTCTTATGACACTCTCAGAAGGGTAAGAGACCATTTTACCCCTCTCATAGTTCAAAGGCCCCACAATAGACCATACCCTAAAAGTCAACAAAAAGTCAACTCTCCGGGTTACGCTGAGCGTACCTGGCTGCATCTCAGAATCGGGGAGCGCCACCCAGTACGCGGCGCGTACTAGGGATTACGCCCGGCGTCCTCCCCTGCTTCGGCCCTTTAGCTCTTGAGGTCTTAAACAGTTAAGACCTACGTCCATATTTTAGATCTGACCCCATCTAAGCCCCTTAATCCATAAAGTTCATGACTTTAAGCCTTTGCATGGCTGAACAAGTCACCAACTCCCACAATGATCCAACCTCCAACTCTAGAAGGCTTAATACACATGCATGACTTCAAACTAACATCCAAGATGGAAAATTTATGGCTCTAAATCACCAATACCACTGAAAAGGGACAGATCTCGGACCATGGAGCACTTTACACTCATAAAGTCTCCACCTTTGGGGTTTTTAGCCCTAAAAAGGGCACATACAACAACAACCAAAAGAAGTGGAATGTTTTGAACTTTATACCTCCAAGTGTAGCCCTTTTCTCTATAGATCTCATATCGAAAATGGCACCTCAAGCTTTAGCCTCCAAGAACTCCCTTCCTTCTTCTTCACTAAGTCACTAAAGCACCAAAAAGCTCAAATCAACACTCTCACACACTAAGGATGATGGGGCTCTCTTTTAGGGTTTCACTCACTGATATGGAGGCTGAGAAATGAGCCATAACACCCTTTAAATAGTGCACAAGATGGATTAGGGTTTTTGCACCTGGGCCGGGTACGCCCAGCGTACCTTGGCGACTCCGCATCCAAATTAAGCGCATGAGTACGCGCAGCGTACCCCTCTGGTACGCCCAGCGTACTCACTTGCTACAATCCCACCACTCAAGGACTAAACATGCCCAATCAACAAAGAAAAAGGATGAAAGAAATGTACCTGAATCTCGGGGTGTTACATCCGGAGCAGCAACGACAACAGTCAGAGGATTCCCGCACAGATCAGCAGCTACTACGAGGTGAGTTACCTTCTAGTAGCAGTGGGTCTACGGCCACAATGCCGGCCCACCAGTAGGAATTGTATGTTAGATGCTTGTCTTTGTGATATCATCTAGGTTCGCTACTACCTGATATGTTATATGCTGGCATGATATGTTATATATGTGATAGTAGTAGAGTTCGGTTGTTAGGACCGAAGGGTAGGTCAGGCACCCTAGATATGTCTACTAGTATGAGATTATATGTTTATATGTTGGCATGATATGTTATATGTGATAGCGGTAGTAGGAGGGGAATAGTCCCCAAGTTCGGTTGTTAGGACCGAAGGGTAGTTCGGACACCCCAGATATGTCTGATAGTATGTTTATGTTATGATATATGTGATTGTAGCAGTATGGGTGGAATAGTCCCTGTAACGCCTGTGTTTCCGTGCTTGCCATTTTTAGCAATGTAATAGTCTAGGTTAACCTTTGTAACCCGTTTTGAAATAATAGAAGTATATTATTTGAGTATTATGTGTTTTGTGCTTAATTGCTTAATTATGTGGTTTGATTAATTAAGAATAAAAATAAGCGTCAAAATTTAAGTGTGAAATAAACTTGATATCTTTGGTTAATGTTGTAGTAGTTGAAACGAGGTTTCCGAATATATATAGAACGCCCAAATCTAACTTCGTATGAAGAAGTTATGATTTATCGAAGTTTCGGCTTAGCGGTGTGCAGCCCGAAATACTCGATTTGAGATCGAGCGGTTTTTAGTCGAAACAATCTAAACGAGGATCGAAGGTCTCGTTGTTGGTCTCGAAGCGATGAAAAGTTAGGCAAGAACGGACGTCAAACGAAGAAGTTATGAATTTATAACAAAGTTGTTCTATCCCGGCCTATTAAAAATAAATAATAAAAATAAATTTAAAATTAGCCGACGGAGTCTAAACGAAAGTTGTAGAGCGTAGTCTCACATTCGTGTGGTTATAAAGAACGTCGAAAACGGAGTTCGTATGAAGAAGATATGAATTTCCGAATTTTATTAAATAATTTGTATTTAATTTTAATTGGAAAATTCGGCATTATCCGAAGGGGAGTCAGCGATCCGATCCGAAGTACGCCCCGCGTACACCGAAGATGTCGACACTCGCAGCAAGTGACTTCGGATGACGAACGCAGTGACGAATTCGGACCAGTATGCCCCGCGTACTCCGAGGCTCCAGCCTCCTATAAATAGGATGCGAGGGCAGCCGAGTTCTTTTGCTATTTTCTCTCTTCTCTCTCCCGTTTTGCATCGATTTGCATGCCAGAAATACCCCGAAGCCCCGGTATTATTCTCGAGCCCCGAGGGAAGTCCCGAGATCCCGAAGATCCCGAGAAGTGCGGTTCCCGAGCCGAAGCTCTGCCCGTGAGAAGTTCGATTTTTGTGAAGATCTTCCAGATCTGCTGAGATTTACTACTTCTGCAAGTCGTAGTGCTGTCTGATCATCTTCTGATCAAGTGAGTGTATACTACCTTTCATAAACACGATAATAATACAAGTATGGTTTGAGTGTATTAAGTATATTGTTGTTTATATGTGTGAATGTGTATTCACTTTCTTCTATCTTATAGATATGATTTATTCTCTATGAAATACGTGTTATGTGTGTGTGTGCCTCATCTGTTATGTGGAATATGTATTAATTAAAGCATGCTATACAGGTTTTCAAAACTATGTATAAAAAATGTATATTTTATCTACTAATATGTTGGGTAGAACATGGGTAGATAGTTGGTGTGTAATAAAACAGATGAGAGGCCTCGTTGTTGTTTGATTTAGTCATCTAGCGGAGTTTAGATGACGACCACGGACTTTTCTGGATAGTCTTGTGGAAACATTAGCAGGTTCGCCACCTGTAGGTGTTAATGAACTTGGGTGTTCATTCGTTGTACTCCATCCCCCTCATGGTTGCCTTATTTGACTTATATTGCTGAGGAACCCCCGAAGCATGTGTTGTCGCCCCGATGAAATATTCTTTGACTAGGTCCCTTATGTTAGTTGTTTTAGGGACATAAAGTGAGAATAATGGGAATGGGTAATTGGGTTATTGTTGGTTGGTGGAAATTAAATATGATTATTTATTGTGGGTTTAAAACCCTATATGCTCACTAGGCTCCTAAGCCTGACCCACTCAGTTTTATTTGTATTACAGGAAGTGGCGCGAGGGCATAAGATGGATGAACCATCAAGTTGTTTTGTTTACAAGTCTGTATATGTATATATTTGTTGAATGACTTGTAATGTAATCGTTTATGCTTATTGGTCTGTATCGGAACTTGACACCCCGAGTTTTGATTATATAATGAAAAATACATTTCTTTTATGAAATGCTTTAGTAAACATTGTTTCATCATGTTTTGTTTTTGGGAACAAATTTCCGCAACTCTTTCAAATCAAAAGGATTTACTCTGAAAATATTTTAAAAGCATAAATGAAAATCGGTCTTTTTTGGCCGAGATTTTGGGGATGTCACAGTTGGTATCAGAGCATTAGTTTAAGCGAACTAGGAATTTGTAGGATTTCTAGACTTAAACTTAGAATGCTAAGCGAAGTTTTGAGATGTATGTCTGTTATATTTTAGACACGAGCACTGGTTTATTTTAGGAAAGTTGCCTAAAATGATTTATGTGCTAAATGTTATATGTTGCCATATATGATATTATTTGTTCGGATCTATGGTCTGTTGCCGACCGGATCTAGAAACCTTATGTGTGTAGGATTCTAAGCGTACGTCTACGATATTAGAACTATCATGTAAACGTTTCGGAGTGATAAGGATGATTTGAATATCTATCGTGATTGAGGATCTAATTTCACCTTATTCGGTGTGTAGATCAAAATGGTGAGAACAAGAAGTGGAGTTGGAAATGCTGACGAAAACAGGAATCAACCACCAGTGATTGAACAAGTACCTGTCGTAGCAACAGCACCTGAGCCAATAACCATGGCTGGTGTGCAAATGATGATTCAGACGATGTTGGATCGTCAGATGGATGAAACTAGACGGTTGCTTCAACAGAATCGTGAAGAACTGTCAATTCGTGTGGAGGAGCCTGAATTAAATGAAGGGCACTCGGAAGGTGGAAACTTCAGTGGGTCTGTTGGTCAAGCCAACCCACCGATAGTTAGGCAAAATAACCGTGATGGAAGGAATGATGGAATGGGATGCAAGTACAAGGACTTTCTAACTTGCAAACCATCGACCTTCAATGGAAAGGAGGATCCGATTGGAGTTATGGATTGGATCTCCGAAATGGAGTTAGCCTTCATGACATGTGGCTGCAGAGGCAAGTTGCAGACTATATATGCAGTGCGTCAGTTTCGAGGTGGAGCCGTTCGTTGGTGGAACACTCTAGGGAAGACGTTAAGCCCTAATGAGCCACTGCAATTGACATGGGCAGAGTTCTTGGTGCAGTTCAAGCGCAAGTTCTGCGCGGCCCAAAATCTGTTGGAACTAGAGAACAAGTTTCTGACATTGACGAAAGGTAGCACGTCAGTTGATGAATACACCAGTAACTTCACCGATAAGATGGATTTTGCCTTGCGTATCGTCCCAGACGAGTTGAAAAAGGTGGACCGGTATGCAAAGGGACTCCCATGGGAGTACGAGGTGCCAGTACGTCAGGCACATACTCTAGAGGCAGCTATGTGGGCTGCCAAGTCTGTTGAGAACATGATTTAGGGGAGAACCACCGACAAGGTTGAGGTTGGTGAGAAAAGAAAGTTTTAGGGAACATCTGGTTCCGGTAAGAAAGGCAAATTTTTGAAATCTGATTCGAAATAGTTTGGAGGAAAGGGAGGCGAAGCGAAGTGGTGTGATAAGTGTAAGAAGAAGCACTTTGGGAAATGTAACGAGGATGTAACCTGCTACAAGTGTGGAAAGGTTGGACATTTTGCCAATGATTGTCCGAACAACAAAAGGATGTGTTTTGGTTGTAATGAAGAAGGGCATATTTTGAAAGACTGTCCGAAGAAGAAGGAGGCAGCTAGGCCCAACATTCCACCAAAGCCAAAGGCGAGAGCCTTCCAGATGACACTTGAGGCTGCGAAAGATGAAGTTGATGTCGCTTCAGGTACCTTTCTTGTTAACGAACTACCTGCTCAAATTTTGTTTGATTCTGGAGCCAACTACTCCTTTATTTTGCATGAGTTTGGTAGAAAGCTAGCTTTGCCTGTTGATAGACTAGATAATGCTTTATTAGTCGAAGTTGCTAGTGGAAAGTTTGTACCTGTTAGCCATCGTATCAAAGACATCTTAATCGACCTTAATGGGAATAAGTTTCACGAGGAATTATTGCCTATCAAGCTTAATGGTTTCGACATCGTGTTGGGAATGGATTGGCTTAGCGCCAATGATGCCGAAATTTTCTGCAAGAAGAAGATAGTTAAAGTAAACCCGCCTGGAAAAGATTCATTTATGGTGTACGGGGACAAACGCAGAGTAAATTTTGGAATCATTTCTCTAATGAAAGCCATAAAGTATTTGACCAAGGGATGTACATCATATTTAGCATTCGTGATCGATGCTAAGAAGGAAAAGAAGGTGATGCAGAGTATTCCAGTGGTGTGTGATTATCGGGAAGTATTTCCCGAAGATCTTCCTGGATTACCACCTGATAGACAAGTGGAGTTCAAAATAGACTTGCTACCAGCAACCACGCCAATAGCAAAAGCACCTTATCGATTGGCACCGACAGAGATGAAGGAGCTGATGATGCAACTTCAGGAGTTATTGGACAAAGGTTTCATTACACCTAGTTCATCGCCTTGGGGAGCTCCGGTGTTATTTGTGAAGAAGAAAGATGGAAGTATGAGAATGTGCATCGATTACAGAGAGCTGAACAAGGCAACAATAAAGAATAGATATCCGTTGCCGAGGATTGATGACCTATTTGATCAATTTCAAGGTTCGAGGTATTTCTCGAAGATCGATCTAAGGTCAGGATATCATCAGCTGAAAGTAAGAGAGCAAGATATAGAGAAGACTACATTCAGAACGCGATATGGACACTACGAGTTCTTAGTTATGTCGTTTGGACTAACCAATGCTCCGATAGCATTTATGGATTTAATGAATAGGGTTTGTAATCCGTTCCTTGATAAATCCGTGATAGTTTTCATAGACGACATTCTGATTTACTCGAAAAGCCAGGAGGAGCATGGCAGACACTTGCGATAAGTGTTAGAAGTTTTGAAGTAGGAGAAGATGTATGCAAAGTTCTCTAAGTGTGATTTTTGGATTCGTGAAGTCCAATTTTTGGGTCACGTGGTCAACCAAGAAGGTATAATGGTTGATCCAGCAAAGATTGAAGCTGTAACGAAGTGGGAACAACCGAAAAGTCCCACGGAGATTCGAAACTTTTTAGGATTAGCTGGATATTACCGAAGGTTTATCCAAGGCTTTTCTTCGATTGCTACTCCATTAACAGCTTTGACCCACAAAGGAGATACTTATGCTTGGAGTGATAAACATAAAGAAGCATTCAAGAAGCTAAAGATGAAGCTATGTGAGGCACCGATACTTTCTCTACCTGATGGATTTGAAGACTTCGCTGTTTATAGCGATGCGTCTGGGGTTGGATTGGGATGTGTTTTGACCCAAAGAGAAAAGGTGATAGCATATGCGTCTCGACAGCTGAAGGAGCATGAAAAGAATTACCTGACTCATGATTTGGAGTTGGCAGCGGTAGTTTTCACTCTGAAAATATGGAGGCATTACCTCTATGGCACGAAGTGAAAACTTTTCACTGATCATAAGAGTCTCCAATATCTCTTTAATCAGAAAGAATTGAATATGAGGCAACGACGCTGGCTAGAGTTACTTAAAGACTACGACTGCGAGATACTTTACCACCCCGGTAAAGCTAATGTTGTTGCTGATGCTCTCAGTCGGAAAGTCAATCTTGAAAGGAAAAGGCCAAGAGCGTTGAGAATTGAAGTTGTCTCGACTATTTTGGAAAGTATAAAGAAAGCTCAAAGCGAAGCTTCTGAAAAGAATGACCGAAAGGAGGAACGTTTGGGCAAAACGTTGGTGTTCGGTGTAAACAGTCATGGACTGAAGGTGTTCCAAGATCGGATTTGGATACCTAAGACAGGAGGAGTCAGAGATCTTCTGATGGAAGAAGCTCACAAGGCCATGTACTCGATTCATCCCGGTAGCACTAAAATGTATAGGGACCTGAAACCCTACTACTGGTGGCCGACGATGAAGCTTGATGTTGCAAAGTATGTGGCCGAGTGTGTGACTTGTGCGAGAGTCAAGACACAACATCAGAAACCATATGGGAGTTTAGAACCATTGCCTGTGCCTATGGGTAAGTGGGAAGACATTGCTATGGATTTTGTCACTAAACTACCCCGAACAAAGAATGGTCACGACATGATTTGGGTGGTCGTTGATCGATTCACTAAGAGTGCGCATTTCATAGCAGCCAAGGAGAAATGGTCTATGGATTAGCTTGCGAATTCTTACGTGAAGGAAATTGTGAGGCTTCACGGTGTTCCGTTAACGATTGTATCGGATCGTGATAGTCGTTTCACCTCAAGGTTTTGGAAAAGTCTACAAGAGGAAATGGGTACCAAGTTATGTTTAAGTACAGCTTACGATCCGCATACTGATGGTCAGAGTGAAAGAACAATACAAACACTTGAAGATATGCTAAGAGCATGTACCCTGGAATTCCTAGGTAACTGGGATGAACATTTACCATTGGTATAATTTTCCTACAATAATAGTTTCCACTCGAGCATTAAGATGGCACCTTATCAAGCTTTGTATGGACAGAAGTGTCGTACGCCGTCTTGTTGGCTTGAGGCTGGGGAAAAGCAGTTTATGGGACCGGAAATGGTCCATCAGACTGCTGAGAAGTTGAAAATAATTAGAGAAAGAATGTTAGCAGCTCAAGATCGTCAAAAGAGCTATGCTAACAAGAAGCGAAGACCGATGACTTTTGAAATTGGAGATTCGGTTTTACTTAAAGTCTCGCCGTGGAAGGGACTTATAAGATTTGGTAAAAGGGGAAAGTTGAGTCCAAGGTTATTTGGACCGTTTAAAGTTCTTCAGAGGATTGGGAACCAAGCTTACAAGCTCGAACTACCAGAAGAACTGAATAGAATCCATAACACTTTTCATGTGTGTTATTTCAGGAAGTTCACGGGAGAAGTTCCCGACTTAATTCCAATTTCTGAATTTAGAATTGATGAGAAAAAAAGGTTGATTGAAGAACCAGAGGCAATTGTTGACCGAAAGACTAAGAAGTTGCGACGCAAAATGGTTGGGTTAGTGCTTGTCCGATGGAAACACAAGAATGGGCTGAATCTCACCTGGGAGACGGAGAGTGACATGTTGAGTCGCTATCCGCATTTGTTTGTTGATGTGTGATTCCGGGGACGGAATCATTCTAAGGTGGAGAGAATTGTAACGCCTGTGTTTCCGGGCTTGCCATTTTTAGCAATGTAATAGTCTAGGTTAACCATTGTAACCCGTTTTGAAATAATAGAAGTATATTATTTGAGTATTATGTGTTTTGTGCTTAATTGCTTAATTATGTGGTTTGATTAATTAAGAATAAAAATAAGCGTCAAAATTTAAGTGTAAAATAAACTTGATATCTTTGGTTAATGTTGTAGTAGTTGAAACGAGGTTTCCGAATATATGTAGAACGCCCAAATCTGACTTCGTATGAAGAAGTTATGATTTATCGAAGTTTCGGCTTAGCGGTGTGCAGCCCGAAATACTCGATTTGAGATCGAGCGGTTTTTAGTCGAAATAATCTAAACGAGGATCGAAGGTCTCGTTGTTGGTCTCGAAGCGATGAAAAGTTAGGCGAGAACGGACGTCAAACGAAGAAGTTATGAATTTATAACGAAGTTTTTCTGTCCCGGCCTATTAAAAATAAATAACATAAATAAATTTAAAATTAGCTGACGGAGTCTAAACGAAAGTTGTAGAGCGTAGTCTCACCTTCGCGTGGATATAAAGAACGTCGAAAACGGAGTTCGTATGAAGATGATATGAATTTCCAAAGTTTATTAAATAATTTTTATTTAATTTTAATTGGAAAATCCGGCATTATCCGAAGGGGAGTCAGCGATCCGATTCGAAGTACGCCCCGCGTACACAGAAGATGTCGACACTCGCAGCAAGTGGCTTCGGATGA
Source organism: Lactuca serriola (assembly GCF_051521515.1). Lineage (NCBI taxonomy): Eukaryota > Viridiplantae > Streptophyta > Magnoliopsida > Asterales > Asteraceae > Lactuca > Lactuca serriola. The sequence continues at coordinate 214,291,765 of NC_136416.1, forward strand.
CGAACGCAGTGACGAATTCGGACCAGTACGCCCCGCGTACTCCGAGGCTCCAGCCTCCTATAAATAGGATGCGAGGGCAGCCAAGTTCTTTTGCTATTTTCTCTCTTCTCTCTCCCGTTTTGCATCGATTTGCGTGCCAGAAATACCTCGAAGCCCCGGTATTATTCTCGAGCCCCGAGGGAAGTCCCAAGATCCTGAAGATCCCGAGAAGTGCGGTTCCCGAGCCGAAGCTCTGCCCGCGAGAAGTTCGATTTTTGTGAAGATCTTCCAGATCTGTTGAGATTTACTACTTCTGCAAGTCGTAGTGCTGTTTGATCATCTTCTGATCAAGTGAGTGTATACTACCTTTCATAAACATGATAATAATACAAGTATGGTTTGAGTGTATTAAATATATTGTTGTTTATATGTGTGAATGTGTATTCACTTTCTTCTATCTCATAGATATGATTTATTCTCTATGAAATACGTGTTATGTGTGTGTGCCTCATCTGTTATGTGGAATATGTATTAATTAAAGCATGCTATACAGGTTTTCAAAACTATGTATAAAAAATGTATATTTTATCTACTAATATGTTGGGTAGAACATAGGTAGATAGTTGGTGTGTAATAAAACAGATGAGAGGCCTCGTTGTTGTTTGATTTAGTCATCTAGCGAAGTTTAGATGACGACCACGGACTTTTCTAGATAGTCTTGTGGAAACATTAGCAGGTTCGCCACCTGTAGGTGTTAATGAACTTGGGTGTTCATTCGCTGTACTCCATCCTCCTCATGGTTGCCTTATTTGACTTATATTGCTGAGGGACCCCCGAAGCATGTGTTGTCGCCCCGATGAAATATTCTTAGACTAAGTCCCTTATGTTAGTTGTTTTAGGGACATAAAGTGAGAATAACGAGAATGGGTAATTGGGTTATTGTTGGTTGGTGGAAATTAAATATGATTATTTATTGTGGGTTGAAAACCCTATATGCTCACCAGGCTCCCAAGCCCGACCCACTCAGTTTTATTTGTATTATAGGAAGTGGCGCGAGGGCATAAGATGGATGAACCATCAAGTTGTTTTGTTTAAAAGTCTATATATGTATATATTTGTTGAATGACTTGAAATGTAATCGTTTATGCTTATTGGTCTGTATCGGAACATGACACCCCGAGTTTTGATTATATAATGAAAAATACATTTCTTTTATGAAATGCTTTGGTAAACATTGTTTTATCATGTTTTGTTTTTGGGAACAAATTTCTGCAACTCTTTCAAATCAAAAGGATTTACTCCGAAAATATTTTAAAAGCATAAATGAAAATCGGTCTTTTCTGGCGAAGATTTTGGGGATGTCACAGTCCCCAAGTTCGATTATTAGTACCGAAGGGTAGGTTAGCACCCCCGAATTGCTAGACATAGGTAGGACGGCACCCCAGAATGGCCACATGGTTAGGACAACACCCCAGAATGGTCGTACGGGTAGGTCAGCACCCCAGAATGGTCGTACCGGGTAGGTCGGGCACCCCAGAATTGTCCGACAGTATGTATCTTATGTGATTGTATGGTATGTGGTACGATGGGGGAACTCACTAAGCTTCATGCTTACAGTTTACAGTTTTGGTTTCAAGTATATCTTCATCAAAGGGGAAGGAGTTGGTGCGGTAGCGGCACATCATACACACACTCTTTGTTTTCTGCACCATCATACACACACTCTTTGTTGTCCGCACTATGAGTTATTCTAGGATTTGTACTCTGACATTATTATGTTTTTACGATTCAGTTTTCAGATACGAGACATGTTTTTTATTAAATGATATGATCGGATGATATTTTGTTAGAAATGTTTTGCAAATCACTTAATCAAAAATAAAAAATTTGGACGTGAAAATTGGGTCGTTACAAGTTGGTATTAGAGCCCTGGTTTGAGGGATTCAGACACACTTCGGGGGTGTCTTGACTCAAACCAAGGGATTAAAAGATTTTTTTTACAAGGAAAATGACTTTCTAAAAGCTAAGATAAAAGATTTTTGAGAAGGAACAAGTGTGTGATGTGCGTAACCGGCCGATCTCAAGTAAGTATTCCCCATAGTACCCATACCAGTTATCTTATGTTTATTAGTTTCAGTAGAACAGCATTCTAGAATAGGACTAAGGGTCTAGGAATGATGTCGTATGTGCCTGCTTTATGTGCTTCAGCTTATGAGAATTGCATGCTACTATTGAGTAGACAGTAGTAGGATAGCCTGTTTAGGTTATGCCTGGTAGTATGAGCTCAGCATTATATGCTAGTTCAGCTTCTCAATATGAGGAAAGATTTGCTTGAGTAGTTTTCCTGCGTCCGAATGTCGCTTGCTTTGTGCTTTGTGGGACTCTAAGTGATGGGAGTTAGCCATTAGGCGAACACGTCATGCCACATGTGATCAGGGTTGAATAATCTCAGAGTGCTGGATTTGGCCCTATTGTGCAGCTCTTGTATGAGTCTAACCGTTGTAGGGACGAGTCTGTTACTCGAAGGATTATCTGAGCCTCATCACATGTGATGGTATTCAGGTAATGGAAAATTGGCATTACAAGGAGGCCTTCAGCAGCTGAGGACCGGTTTGGGTGGAGTTAGAGATTTTCCATAGGGTAAGCCTAGAATGGGAATAGCAAAGAATGAACAATGGTGAAAAGGACTTGGTGGAGTCAAGGCAGTCCTTGAGGAAGTTACGGATAAATGTGGAAGGTAGTATGGGCCCGAACTACTGAATGTACAGGATCCGTACCTAAATTAAGGAAGGCTAAGACAAGACCAGGGAACTTGTAGTGGATGTGATCCCTCGAGATGTATCGGTATCACTAACGGATAGTATCATGTTTCACAGAATGGTGGTACTATGATAGAGGCCAGTAATTGGCAGTTCAGGAGAGGGATCAGGTTCGGGATCAGGTTTCGAGCTAGCAGATGAGAGGCTACGCGAGTTCATCGCGTCAGAGATCACCAGGGGCATCCTTGAGTCGACCCCCATCATCTTCGGGTCGATCAAGGAAGGGATACTTGAGTTGATGAGGATCGCCTCAGGGCTTTCAGGAGTGATATGGCGTCTGGCCAGTCAGGATCCTGCACACTGTCCTTTAAGGACTTCAGGGGTAGTGGTGCACCATATTTCCACGGGGCGAAGGACCCTATTGTTGCCAGACGATGGATTGCGGATATTGAGTCTACACAGCTGACCAGCTTCTGCCCCGAGGGGTCGAAGGTGAGATATGTAGCAGGGTGTTTGAGAGACAGAGCTAGAGACTGGTGGGAGTCTGTTGGTGACGCATTGGGAGCCTCGGCCATTGAGGCTATGACCTGGTCAGATTTTGTGACCCGGTTCCGAGCAGAGTTTGCGCCAACTGTAGAGCTTCAGCAACTGGCCAGGGAGTTTTTGGACATGAGACAAACTACGGAGACTGTGGCGGAGATCACTGCTAATTTACGGGAGAGGGCATTATTGGTGCCCCAGTATGCGGGAGATGAGGATATGAGGAGGACCCGCTACCACGACATGCTACGGGCTGACATTCGGGAGCATGTTAGTTTTTCAGTGTGCCCTACCCTGGATTCCATGATTGCTAGGGCAAGGGAGAGGGAGATCAATCTGGAGCATGTCAGGAAAAGAAAGATAGAGGAGGGTCAGACTACTGGGCTTCGGGGAAGAAGCCCAAGGGATCATATGGTAAGCCGAAAGGCCAGTCAGGTCCAGGCCGCTGTAGGAAATGTGGCAGGCCACATGAGAGGGCGTGTAGACTGGGATCGTCGGGCTGCTACAAATGCGGCAAGACGGGTCACTTCAGCAGGGATTGTATTGCCCTTACACCAGTTATTCAGACGTCTGATTTTCTATGTTTCCACTGCAACCAGAGGGGCCACAAGAAGGCCAACTGCCCCCAGCTGACAGTAGCATTAGCGCCAGTGAAGGCGCCAGCTCTAGCAACCCTGCGGATCACTGATGGCCAGAAGAGCAAGGCAGAGGCTCCAGTTGTGAGGAGTCGGGCATTCCAGTTGTGAGGAGTTGGGCATTCCAGTTGACTACCGAGGAGGCACACGTTGCACCTGATGTGGTGACGGGATCGTTCCATATGAACGGTATCCCAGTTCAGGTATTATTTGATTCAGGGGCTACCTGATCATTTGTCTCTCATGCGCTTAGCGAGAAGTTTCCTGAGTCTTCGGGCATGATGGATTGCCCTTTAGAGGTAGAGATTGCAGATGAGAAATCGGTGCGAGCATCGACGGTATTCCGAGACTGTGTGCTGAGATTATTCGAGGGGCGTTATCTGGTGGACCTGGTTCCTATTCTATTGAGAAGGAACAAGGTGATTATAGGCATTGATTCATTGAGCCCCAATGGGGCAGTGATAGATTGCGTATAATAGCTGGTTCGGACCAGGACTCCAAGTGGAGGAGAGTTGGTAGTTCAGGGCGAGAGGCCACTGCAAGGACCACCAGTATGTTCAGCAGCGAGAGTTAGGCGTTACCTTAAGCAGGGTTGCGCAGGATATGTCGCTTATGTTATGGATACCCAGGAGGCGGGTAAGGTGACCGTGGGCGATGTGCCCGTAGTGCGAGAGTTTACGGATGTATTCCCTGAGGAGTTGCCAGGGATACCTCCGGAGAGGCAGGTGGATTTCAGGATCGACCTAGTCCCTGGTGCGGCTCCGATAGCCAAGGCACCGTATCAGTTGGCTCCTCCCGAGATGCAGGATTTGTCTACACAGCTGCATGAGCTGTTAGACAAGGGATTCATTAGACCGAGTAGCTCTCCCTGGGGAGCCCTGATTCTATTTGTGAGAAAGAAGGACGGGTCGCATCGGATGTGTATAGATTACCGGGAGCTGAACAAGGTAACGGTGAAGAACCGTTACCCACTCCCAAGGGATGATGACCTCTCTGACCAGCTACAGGGAGCATCTTGTTTCTCTAAGATTGATCTGCGTTAAGGATATCATCAGATGAGGGTCAGAGAGGAGGATGTGCAGAAGACTGCGTTTCGGACGCGCTATGGACACTACGAGTTTGTGGTGATGCCCTTCGGGCTCACCAATGCTCCTCCGCGTTCATGGACCTCATGAACCGCGTGTGTAGACTGATGTTAGACCGGTTTGTGATAGTGTTTATTGATGATATCTTGGTTTACTCCAAGACGTAGGAGGAGCACGAGGAGCATCTGCGAGAGGTTCATCAGACTTTGAGTAGGGAGAACTTGTATGCTAAGTTCTCCAAGTATGAGTTTTGGTTGCGCGAGGTGCAGTTCCTTGGGCATCTCGTCAACCAGAACGGGATCTTAGTGGACCCAGCCAAAGTGGAGGTTGTGATGAGATGGGAGGTTCCGAAGTCTCCATCGGAGATTCAGAGTTTCCTAGGATTAGTCGGCTACTATCGAAGATTCATCCAGGATTTCTCCAAGATAGTCGTAGCCCTGACCAAGTTAACAAGGAAGGCAGTGGTCTTTCGTTGGCGGCCTAAGCAGCAGGCCGCGTTCGAGACACTAAGATAGAGATTGTGCGAGGCGCCAATCTTAGCCCTGCCAGAGGGCATGGAGGATTTTGTTGTGTACTGCGATGCATCCATCTCAGGTTTGGGCGCATTATTGATGTAGAGAGGGCATGTCATCACCTACGCGTCGAGGCAGCTGAAGCCTCACTAGGCAAACTACCCGACGCATGATTTGGAGTTGGGGTCTGTTGTATTCGCCCTCAAGATTTGGCGTCATTACCTCTATTGGGTTTGATGTACCATCTACACGAACCATAAGAGTTTGAGGTGCCTCATGGATCATCCGAATCTAAACATGAGGCAGCGTCGGTGGATGGACATGGTAAAGGATTACGATTGCGAGATCCTTTATCACCCGGGTAAGGCCAATGTGGTGGCCGACACGCTTAGCCGCAAGGCAACACCGATCAGGGATATCTACCTGAGGATGACAGTGGTGACTCTGTTGTTGGAGCAGATTCGGGAGGCCCAACAGGAGGCCATGAAGGAGGAACATTGGAAGAGCGAGCAGATCGTGGGGCAGGTTTCCTCCTTCAACTATGACAGCTGAGGATTACCGACACTACACCGTAGGGTGTGGGTTCCATACCACAAAGGTGTGTGCCAGGTTTTGATGGAGGAGGCACACAAATCTCGGTTCTTCATTCATCCAAGGGCGACGAAGAAGTATAGGGATCTTTGTCTGGACTATTGGTGGCCCTGCATGAAGCAGGATGTGGCATGGTTGGTAGAGCGGTGCTTGACCTACAGGAAGGTCAAGGTTGAGCATCAGAGACCTCAAGGCAAGATGTAGCCATTGGATATTCCGCTATGGAAATATGAAGACATCACGATATATTTTATCACCAAGCTTCCCAGGACCGCGTGGGGAGTGGATTCGATCTGGGTCATCGTCGACCGATTGACCAAGAGCGCCCATTTTATCCCGATTCAGGAGAGAATCTCGGCCGAGAAGTTGGCCGACATCTATATCCGGGAGGTGGTGGTGCGGCATGGTGTGCCAGTTTCTGTGATTTCAGACAGCGATGTGCGATTCACTTCTAGGTTTTGGAGGAATTTTCATGACGAGTTGGGTACTCGTCTGCATTTTAGCACCGCCTTTCACCCGGAGACGGATGGTCAGAGCGAGCGGACCATCTAGACCCTGGAGGATATGCCGCGAGCATGCGTGTTAGACTTCGGGGGTAGTTGGGATACCTACCTTCCATTGGCAGAGTTCTCCTATAACAATAGTTATCATGCGAGCATTGACTGTCCTCCCTTCGAGATGCTATATGGGAGGAAGTGAAGGACCCCGATATGCTGGGGCGAGGTTGGCCAAAGGGTAATGAGGAGCACTGAGGTAGTGCTCAAGACGACAGAGATGATTCAGCAGGTCTGGACTAGGCTTCAGGCTGCTCAGAGTCGGAAGAAAAGCTATGCCGATAAGCGCCGATCAGACCTGGAGTTCCAGGTCGGGGATATGGTTCTCCTGAAGGTGTCACCAAGGAAAGGCGTTATCCGATTCAGGAAGCGGGGCAAGTTGGGCCCCCGGTACATTGGACCATTCAGGGTTATAGCTCGGGTGGGCAAGGTGGCGTATGGGCTGGATTTGCCAGCCGAACTCAGTCAGATACACAACACTTTCCATGTTTCTCAGTTGCGAAAGTGCCTGGTGGACGCCTCAGCAGTGGTATCCTTGGAGGACATTCAGGTTGATGGCAGCCTGAACTACATTGAGCGACCGGTGGCAATCCTCGACCGGAAGTCGAAAGATTTGACGAACAAAAGAGTGGAACTCATGAAGGTACAATGGCCGCATCGGAAGGGGTCGGAATGGACTTGGAAGCAGGTGGACAAGATGATGGAGCATTACCCCAAGCTGTTTCAGGATCGAGCAGCAGACTTCGAGGACGAAGTCTAAAATAAGTGGGGCAGATTTGTAGCACCTGGTTCTTGGTATGTAAAATATTTTATATTTTGGCCTTGGACTGGGAGATTTGAAGGACCAACTCGCCGAGTAGAAGCGGGATGAGACGTGGGGTTTAAGCAGTAGACTCGACGAGTCGGGTCCCGGACTCAGCGAGTAGGCACTGTCTGGACAAAAACCCTAACCTGAGGGTTTGCATCCTATTTAAACACCTTAAATCGGCCTCCTTCATCCCATTTGCTCCCAAAAGACCCCCATAGCAAACCCTAGCCGTTATTGAAGCAATCTAAGGCATTTGGAGTGATTTTGGTGCTTTTTTATCCAAGGAAGGAAGGAAAAGCTTGAAGGATCAAGAGGAGGCTAGAAGGATCCGATTTTGAGAATCATTTGCAGTCTACAGAAGGTATAAAGTCTATACCTTGTTTGTTCTGTTGATAGATCCCATTTTGTGGAGTTCTAGGGCTTTTCTAAGCCATTTTGGTCACCAACCATGATTGCAATCAAGGTTTGGATTTGATGTTTCGGATTTTGGTCCTTAGAGGGGTTACAAGGCAGAAAGGAGTGGCTCTTGCACTCAAAGAAGGCCCCATGCATTGAAAGAGCTTGTTTAAGGACCTTTTGAGCTCAAAGTCCCATGCAAGCACGTAAAGGTTGTAACTTTACGTGCTAGATCGATTGTAGAAGCATAGATCTATCTTTTGATCAAGGGTTGTACATCAGAAATCGAAGATTTAGTGAGAGGTTGTGATTGACTCGACTAGTCTATTCTTGGACTCGGCGAGTCCAAGGTTTCTGTCCCATATCAGTTGAGGGTCACAAAGGACCCAGTTGAGTGTGGAAAGGTTTTAGGGGTCCCGAGGAGAGACCCAACGTTCTGGACTAAGCCATTGTTCTGGAAGTTCATGGGACTCGAAGAGTGCATGAGCGGACTCGGCGAGTCCAAAGCAATCTTCTTAAGGATGAAGATGAACTCGATGAGTTGTTCATACAACTCGGCGAGTCAAGGACAGGACCTGTGTATCAGTAGAAGATGAAATCGACGAGTTGTTGATACAACTCGGTGAGTCGGATGAGGATTCAGTCGATGTTCATTTAGAAGGAAAACTCGTCGATTCATCGCCTAACTCTACAAGTATAGACGGGTATAAGGACAAATGGAAGGATAGGGACTCGGCGCGTTGGCGAGCCAACTCGGCGAGTCAAGTCAACTAGAAGTTTACTTTGACTTTGATTTAGTTAGGAGTAAAATAGTTGGTCTACGGATTCCCGGAGGATTTCCGGAGCAGCAGCTACTACGAGGTGAGTTACCTTCCAGTAGCGGTGGGTCTACGGCCACAATGTCGGCCAACCAGTAGGAATTGTATGTTAGATGATTGTCTTTGTGATATCATCTAGGTTTGCTACTACCTGATATGTTATATGCTGGCATGATATGTTATATGTGTGATAGTAGTAGTGTTCGGTTGTTAGGACCGAAGGGTAGGTCAGGCACCCCAGATATGTCTAACAGTATGAGATTATATGTTTATATGTTGGGATGATATGTTATATGTGATAGCGGTAGTAGGAAGGGAATAGTCCCCGAGTTCGGTTTTTAGGACCGAAGGGTATATCGGACACCCCAGATATGTCTGATAGTATGTTTATGTTATGATATATGTGATTGTAGCAGTAGGGGGTGGAATAGTCCCCAAGTTCAATTGTTAGGACCGACGGGTAGGTCGGCACCCAAGAATGGCTTGACCTGGGTAGGACGGCACCCCAAAATGGCCGTACGGGTAGGTCGGCACCCCAGAATGGCCGTACCGGGTAGGTCAGGCGCCCTAGAATTGTCCGACAGTATGTATCTTATGTGATTGTATGGTATGTGGAACGATGGGGGAACTCATTAAGCTTCGTGCTTACAGTTTACAGTTTTGGTTTCAGGTATCTCTTCATCAAAGGGGAAGGAGCTGGTGCGGTAGCGGCACATCATACACACACTCTTTCTTTTCCACACCATCATACACACACTCTTTGTTTTCCGCACTATGAGTTATTCTGGGATTTGTACTATGACATTATTATGTTTTTACGACTCGGTTTTCAGATACGAGACATGTTTTTATTAAATGATATGATCGGATGATATTTTGTTAGAAATGTTTTGCAAATCACTTAATCAAAAATGAAATTTTTGGACGTGAAAATTGGGTCGTTTCATTCTAAATTATAAATTAATCACACAAAAGGCACTGGACCTGTCAATTGGTGGTATAGATCTAGTAAGCAGGGTATCGAACTCAGGGAACGGCAATTAAACTAATTCCTAAAATTATCTAAAAACAAAATAATAAATAATAGTAAAGCGGTTTTCTCTTCTTTTACAAGACTATAATGTAACAACCGAAAATTTTCAACCAATTTAAACTTTTCAAAACAACCCGATTTCATTAAATTATTACAAAAAGGTTTTCAATACAGTTAAATTATAGTATTCCCAGAATCACATCACAACATAAATGTGAGGAGCGGTACGATCACGCCTTTGCCTTGCCACGGTCTCCTGAAGAACCTGAAAAACATAAAACCACAACTATAAGCCCGAAAGCTTAGTGAGATATCCCCAAAATACCAACCACACATACGCCCTTCCAGGCTACGACCTTCCGGTCCAAATCATAATGCCTTCCGGCCCATAACATAGTGCCTTCAGGCCCATATCATACATAACATACATAACATAACAGAACACAGAACAACCATGCTCTTCGGGTATACTGTGAGACTGGTCCGCCGCACCGGTCAACAGTCCACCTGGTCCACCCTCTGAGTCTAGCCATATACATCGATTCTATAGTGTGATTGGTCCGCCCGCATCGGGCCTACAACCCACCTGGTCCACTCTCTGAGTCTACAGTATGACTGGTCCGCCCGCACCGGGCCTTCAGTCGGCCTGGTCCACTCTCCGAGCCTCGGCATGTCTGGTCCGCCTTCTTAGGGCCTACAGCCTATCCGGACCGCTCGCTGGGCCTTCGGGACAACCGGTCCGCCCTGGGTATCTTGGCCTACAGCACAAAGCAGGACCCGCCTCAACCCAAATCCAGCCCAAACAACCATGTGCACATAAACATACAATCATATAAGAATTCACAGTCAACAAGCCGATCAAGCAGATCACATAACATATAATCATCCTAACCAGGATACCGACCTAACTGGTCACTAGCATAGCATCACCCTACATATCAGGGAACCAACCTTAACCAGGTCTCTAACATATACCATCCTAGCTACCAGGATGCAAACATATCAAAGCAATAACATAACAACAAATACCCGGATCTCAATCCTATAAAGGGCCGGCCTTGGTGCCTTAGACCCTGTTGATATAGTGAGGATAACTCACCTCGCACTGCCGAAATTCTGAACTGAAGAGCAGATTCTCGAATCACCAACTCACCGCAAAATCGTGAACTAGCCATCATAAAAAAATAAACATTAGGCCAAGCATACATCCACTTATCGGGCCAAGGCCAAAGTCCAAATCTTATACAAAGTCCAATATTGGCCCAATTTACCAAATTGGGCCCACCTCACCAAATGGGCCTAGATCCAAGGTCCATAACAATAATTGGGCCCAAAACACTCTATCCATAATTTCCAGACTTCGCCCATAAACCAACTACACACAAACGGCCCAAACTCTAAGGCCCAATATTAAGGTCCAAACAGGGGGAGTACGCTGGGCGTACCCTCCTTGGTACGCGGGGCATACACACTAAAACCCAGCTGAGGATCGGGGCCCTAACCCGCTACGCGGGGCGTACAACCATGTTACGCGGGGCGTAACTTCGCTACTCATAAAGTCCTTATAACCTCATAATGGCTTAAGCTCTTAAGCCCAAACTTCAGATCCCTAGGCTAAATACGCCAAAGATTCATAAAGTCTCAAACTTTATCACTTGGGACATCCAAAAGCTCTTAATCTAAGGTCTTAATCCATTAAGACCTATATATCTCACACATGGAACAACTACAGCCCTTGGGACCTCATTTTTCTCACTCAAGACCTCTCCAAAGGTCTGAAAGGACAGATAATCTTGGCCAACACAAAGCATGAATCAAGATGAGAACTTTAGGACAAGAAAGATGCTAAAACTTCACAACACTTAGATCTATGCAAAATAAATGGCAAGCAAGAAGCTTTATACCTCAAATAAGCTCCAAAGGATGATATCTCTTCAGATCTACAAGCTCCAATCGTTCCTTTCCTTCTTTGACAACTTCTCCCTTATTCTTCTAGCTTTTCTTTTGCCAAAATGAGCTTTCCAAGGCCAAACACACCCAACAATGGAGGGAATACGGGTTTCTAGGGTTTTTGAGGTTAAGGATGAGCTTAAGGAGGCTAGGGTATGCACCAACATGTTCCTTATATAGTGGCTGACCCTAAATTTAGGGTTTTAGAACTCTGAGAGTACGCTGGGCGTACTCAACCTTGCACCCGCGTCACTTACCCAATTACGCTGGGCGTACTCGGCGAGTCCCCAATTTCATACTTGCCCTTCATTTTCCACTTTTCCCACAAGATGACCAAAATATCATTTCTATTAATTCCCGGGGACTCACAATTAGGTACTCTTAGGAACGGGGTGTTACATATAAACTTACTAACAATTAAAGTAAATAACTAACTAACAACTAAGCAAGCAAAAGACCAACTAAATTCAATATCTAAAGGGGCTTCTGTTCAGGTTCGACTCAATTGATCCTAAGGTTGATTTAATGGTAATAGTGCAATGGATTAACCTTTTATTGGCTACCGATTCAAGTGATTAGATTCACATTTGCTATGCTAATCCTTAGAGAATAAACTAATTCAAGCAGTGGCCAATTGTCTAAATTAATTAATTCTCTACGTTATTTGTTCGGGTTAAATAAGACTTGTAATGGTTAATCAATTTGTCAATTCAATTAGTCTCTTATTGTTGGTTTATCAATCAAGCTCACACATTAACTTACCCATTCTCTAATTAATCCTAGTTTTATATTCACTAATCCTAGGCTTATAATAAAGTGTTCACATAGATCACATGAGGTAAACAATCAAGAGATGTTCATGCAGCCTAATTGTCTTCCTATTAACAGAAAATAGTTATGGTTAATGCATAAGGATCTTTAACAAGCTTAATTCAACAAAATCACCAATTAAAAGTTAATCCTACAATTAATCAAACCATATTCTCGAAATTGTCTTACCCAAACAGAAGCTAGCAAGTTTAGCTCATGATTAAGGCAGTAGAAAACTCAAAAACAAAATTCAATAACATAAACATGTTTTAAATACTAGATCTAGTTAAGAGAAATCAAAGTTTGCCTTAGTTATCCTTCCAAACTTGAATTGGGTTGAATCTTCACTATTCCAGATCTCTCTCTTCGTTCTGAATTGTAGCTTCTCCTCCTAGGGTTCTTAGAAGTCCCGTCTATCGATCTGGAGGGTTTCTTTTATAGATTCGTCTCGACTCGTCGAGTCCACAACCGACTCGTCGAGTCCCTCATTAAATTCTCGTATACGGCAAGTCAAGGACTCTCCTGCTTCGCGAATCTTCTTGGGAACTCGTCAAGTAGACGTCCCTACACGCCGAGTCCTTTGTGCTTTTTGATCCTTTCTTCTTTTGTTCACTCCAAAGCTTCCCGATAGCTACTCCTGCTTCCTTTTGCTTCCGAACACTTATTTTGGACCGAAAATATAATTCGAACATAATTAAGTACCTTTTGTCCATAATATGCAATTAATTAGCTAACAAATGATAAAACTCTATACTAAATATAGGGCTAAACATGCACATACCATCACCTTTGAGAGCTTTCGGGAGTATTGAGACGGGATGTAATACCCCGGTTTTGAGGTATTTTCAAATTCATCCCTTGGTTTTATTTATGTCATTTTTGGTCCATGGATTGGAAGGAAGTGGCCATGGGAATCCCTAGTGGTGTATTTGTAATTTAGATGTGGGAGGAGTACGCTAAGCGTACATGTGAATACGCTAAGCATACTAGGGTGTACCTTAGTATGCTGGGTGTACACAAATGTACACTAGGAGTACTCATGTCCGTGTGAAACCCTTATTTTTAGGGTTTATGGGGGTTTTAAGCAATTTTATAGCTCATTTACCCCAACCTTTCCATCCTCCAATCCCTTGAGTCATTTTTGGCATACCCTAACCCCATAAGAGTATATTTTGAGCTAAAAGTGTGTCCTTTGCGTGCTTAAGGAAGAAGGAGTTGCATCAAGGAGCTTAGAAGCTGAAGCAATCTTGTGGATCTTGGATTATCACCTTCTTGGGAAGCTCCAGAAGGTAAAAAAGTATTCACGTTGATTCTTTGTTTGCTTGAATCTCATTTTTGGTTACTTTTATGTGTTCTTCTTGACACAAAAGTCCCATTTCTATGCAGGTTTGGTGGTGGACGTTTTGAGCTGTCTTTCTAGACCCTAGGAAGGGTTCTAAGCCATAAAAATGAGGTCCCTTTAGCTAGTTTGGCTCCATGCTTCTTGTAGAAGGTCTTAATAGATTAACACCTTGCATTAAGGACTTTTTGGACCTGGAAAGTCATAAATTTGGAAACTTTATGACCCTAGTATGCGTGTGGACCTTAGATCTGAAGTATGAGCTCAATTGCTAAAGCCATTAAGCAATTAATGAAGAAGTTGGATCTACGAAGGTACGCCCCACATAGGTAGGAGTACGCCCCGCATACTCGGTCAGCCACCCCATAACTTGGTCAATGTGAGGTCCTGCGTATGATGAGCTTACTTCTTAGAAATCCCCCCGTACTCGCATGGGTCAGCCCATGTTGAGTTAACTCGGTTGGGTTGACTCGGCTGGGTTGACTCAGTTGGTTTATGGACTTTTAACAGTTGACTTTGTGTTTGACCAAGTTTGACTTTTGAGGGAATTTTGGGTATTGTTAATATTTTGATGCAATTGGTCACTTGGTGTTTGTAGGCATTTGAGTTGAGAGTTGAGATTCAGAGTTGGGCCTTATCAGTTTTGTTCAGCTTATGAGGTGAGTTTTCCTCACTATACATTCAGGTCAAAGGTGTCAAGGCCGGCCCATTGGTTTGATGACCTAATATTGTTGATATGTTGAGCATGGAATAGATATGCATGCTAGTCTTGATATGCTAATCTGGTAGATCTGTAGAACTACCTGTGACACGGACTGTTTATCTATAAATGATATTATCTATTATATATCGACATATTGTTTGGGTTGGCTTGAGGTTGTACTGCTTCGTGTTGTAGCCAACAAACCCTGGAGCAAGTGAGATATCAGATGATGGTAGGGGAGGGCATGCCGGACTCATACTAAGGGCTCATGAGCATTCCTAATATGAGCTGAGGGACGGGAAGGGCATGCCACACTCATATTGTGGGCTTAGTAGTATTCAGTATGAGGACTGATCGGTCCGGGGAGCAAGCCAGACATAAGATGTGGGCCATCGGCAAGCCAAAATTATGATGTGGGCTTAGTGGTAATACAGTCTATTAGATGTGGACCCATTGCATATTGTTATTATATTTGTGAAATTTTTTATGTATTGGTATTTTGGGGGAACTCACTAAGCTTTGGGCTTACAGTTTTGAATTATGTTTCAGGTACCTCAGACGATCGTAGGAAGGAAAAGGCTTGATCATGCACCTCCTCATGTTGTGTTTTGTGATTTTGGGAAAACTCTAATGTTAAACATGTTTTGAGAACTAAAACGTAAAAAATTATGATTTTTGGTTGGTTTGAAAATGTTTAATTTTTTTATGAAATTTCATGGATGTTACAAGTTGGTATCAGAGCCTTGATTTGAGTGAATTAGAGGAACACTTGTGTGAATCCAATCTCAAACTAAGGAACTACATTTTTAAAATGGTTTTCATAATAATCAAGGAGGATGTGTTGTGTATGATCAGTCGGAGCCAGTAAGTAGACTCTAAAATATTGTACTTTTAATTGATATTATGATATGTTAGAACATCATGCTAGCGATAGGCTAGGGATCTTTAGGATTTTGCATGACAGAATTGCTTGATTATATGATGTCTGATAGCCTAGGGTTCTTATCTAATGAAATTGAAATCATTACTGCAGTTGCTTGAGAATGTTTGGTTTGGCCTTATTTCATGTTCTTGTTTGATGAAGGGATTAGGGTAGGATCAAATATTCGACTATCTATAGGGTCCAATGTTATATATGGCTAGCATACACGAGTACTACAACGTTGGTGGAAGTTTCATGGTTGAGTTGTGTGGGGTTAGGCAGGGTCCGATTCGGGATCAAGAGTTGGCCGTCAGGGTGAGTCAGCTGTGTTGGATGACAGGATCAGGGAGATCCTGCAGGAGGAGCTTGTCGCTCGATTTTGAGCTCAATTTCCAGAGATGTTTATGTCTATCAAGACCTCCATGATTAAGTACTTTGATGAGCGTTATGTTGCTTTGTCTGAGACTGTTGTTTCTGCAGCCACTGCAACGATTGCGGCTCCACGGGTTGGATCGAGTCGGGTTTTTTAGTATCAGGACTTCGGCAATACGCAGCCCCCGACTTTCGATGGGGTGCAGGACCCGATCATCGACATGAGGTTACTATCTAATGTGGAGGGGTGTTTCTTCACTTATTCTTGTCTATCTGACCAGAAGGTCAAATGCGCTTTGAACCTTCTGAGGACAGGAGCGAAGGATTGGCGGAGGCTTGCTACTAGTTCATATTCTGATGAGCAGAGAGTTGTCTTGGGAGTAGTTCTCTGAGATGTTCTACTCCCGATATGTGTTGCTGGTAGAGCATGAGAGGTTGGCCCATGAGTATCTGGATTCGAGGTAGGGTTCTAAGACGGTGACGGTGATTATAAGTTGTTCACGGAGAGGGCTATGTTTTGTCCTGAGTTTGCTGCTTCTAAGTAGTATCCGATGACCCGTTACTTGAGCATGCTCATGACGGAGATCAGAAAATTTGTTTCCACCTAACGCTATGGTACTTTGCTTGAGATGCAAGAAGCCGCCAAGCGGCGTGATATTGAGATTGATTTGCAGACGATGGAGCAGAGATCGGCCCCGGCGCAGTTGCAGCCTGCGCCAAAGCGGTTCAAGACCGTTGATTTCATATCTTGGGGTCGAAAGGGCCGCACTTGTAGAAAGTGAGGCAAGGTGCATAAGGGTGCTTGTCGATCATTTTCTAGGTGCCACAATTATGGCCGGCATGACCATATAGCAAGGGATTGCTTCCAGCAAGCCCCAACACTCAGTTCCAGGATTTGTTATCATTATGAATATGTTGTCCATGTGAAGGCCAACTACCCATCACATGCTGTTAGGCCAGCTTAGCCTCTAGTTTCGGCTACTTTGAGGATCACTGATGGGAGACAGGGCAGGGCAGAGCCCCTGAGGGCTTGAGGTCGCACTTTCCAGCTTACTGCCAAGGAGGCTAGAGCATCTTCGAATGTTGTGCATAATATGTTTCTAGTGAATTCTTTGCCTGCTCTAGTGTTGTTTGACTCGGGTGTGAGTCGGTCTTTTGTGTCTGGATCGCTTAGCAGAGAGTTTGTTATGCCCATTGGGGAGCTAGAGTGTCCGTTGGTAACTTAGATGGAAAGAAGTGGCCATGGGATGCCATAGTGGCAAGTTTGTAATTTATATGTGGCAGGAGTATGCTAAGTGTACATATGAGTACGCTAAGCGTACTAGGGCATCCCTAGTAAGTTGGGTGTACATAAATGTATGTTGGGCGTACTAATGTCTGAGTGAAATCCTTATTTTTAGGCTTTGTGGGGTATTTAAGCACCTTTATAGCTTTTTTTCCGCCCACCTTTCCAGCCTCCAATCCCTTGAGTCATTTTTGGCATACCCTAACCCCATAAGAGTGTATTTTGAGCTAAAAGTGTGTCCTTTGTGTGATTAAGGAAGAAGGAGTTGCATCAAGGAGCTTAGAAGCTAAAGCAAGCTTGTGGATCTTGGATCATCACCTTATTGGGAAGCTCCAGAAGGAAAAAAGTCTTCACCTTGATGCTTTTTTTGCTTGGATCTCATTTTTGGTAGCTTTATGTGTTCTTCTTATCGCAAAAGTCCCATTTCTATGCATGTTTGGTGTTGGACGTTTTGAGCTGTCTTTCTAGACCCTAGGAAGGGTTCTAAGCCATAAAAATGAGGTGCCTTTAGCTAGTTTGGATCCATGCTTCTTAAAGAAGGTCTTAATGGATTAAGACCTTGCATTAAGGACTTTTTGGATGTGGAAAGTCATAAAGTTGGGAACTTTATGACCCTAGTATGCCACTGGACCTTAGATCCGAACTATGAGCTTAGTGCTAAAGCCATTAAGCATTTTATGTAGAAGTCGGATCTACGAGGGTACGCCCCGCATAGGTGGGAGTACGCCCGACGTACTTGTTCAGCCACCCCATAACTTGGTTAATGCGAGGAATTGCATACGCTGAGTGTACTTCGGGGAATGCCCTGCGTACTCGCATGGGTTAGCCCACGTTGAGTTAACTCGGTTGGGTTGACTCGGTGGGTTTATGGATTTTGAGTTTGACCATGTTTGACCAAGTTTGACTTTTGAGGGTATTTTGGGTATTATTAGGATTTTGATGGAATTTGTCACTTGGTGGTTGTAGGATTTGAGTTGAGAACTAAAATTCGGAGTCGGGCCTTATCAGTTATGTTTAGCTTGTGAGGTGAGTTTTCCTCATTATACTTTCAGGTCGAAGGCGCCAAGCTTGTCCCATTGGTTTGATAACATGATATTGTTGATATGTTGAGTATGGAATAAATATGCATGCTAGTCTTCATATGCTAGTCTGGTAGATCTGTAGGACTACCTGTGATAGTGTCTATTTATCTGTAAATGATATTATTTGTTATATGTCGACATATTGTGTGGGTTGGGTTGAGCTTATACTGCTTCGTGCCATAGCCAACAAACCCTGGAGCAAGCCAGATATGATCTGAGGGTCGGGGATGATATGCCAGAATTATATTAACGGATCATGAGGATTCCAAATATGAGCTGAGGGTTACGAAGGTATGCCAGACTAATACTGAGGGCTTAGTGGTATTCAGTATGAGGACTGATCAGGCCGGGGAGAAAGCCAGACATAAGTTGTGGGCCAAGGGTAAGCCAGACTTATGTTGTGGGCTCAGGTGTAATCTAGATTGTTAGCTGTGGACCCATTGAATGCTATTTTTATATATCTGCTACTTGTTTATGTATTGGTATTTTGGGGGAACTCACTAAGCTTTAGGCATACAATTTTGGATTATGTTTTAGGTACCTCAGATGCTCGTAGGAAGGCAAAGGCTTGATCGTGCACCTCCTCATGTTGTGTTTTGTGATTTTGGGAAAACTCTGATGTTAAACATGTTCTGAAAATTATAATGTAAACAATTATGATTTTTGGTTGGTTTGAAAAAGTTAAAATTTTTATGAAATTTTATGGATGTTACACGGGAACGGTTGTATGCCAAGTTTTCGAAGTGTGAGTTTTGGTTACGAGAGGTCCAGTTCCTAGGACACCTTGTTAACCAGGATGGGATTTTGGTCAATCCGGCCAAGATCGATGTAACAACCATAAAATTCAAGCCAAATTAAAACTTTTTAAAACATTTCAAAACCAATAAGTATTGCACTTGTATTTTCAAAATGGTTTATTATCAGAGTTTCCCAGAGACCATAAGTCCAAAACATGAGGATGTGTACGATCACGCCTTCGCCTTGCCGAGTCATCTTAAGCACCTGAACCAATAAACTGAACCCGTAAGCACAAAGCTTAGTGAGTTCCCCCAATATACCAACACCATACAAATATAATCATATCATATAACAAATACAGAACAACATGCATAAGGAGCAATCAGCCTGAATGGACCGCCTCGCAGGCCTTCAGTCAATCAAGACCACTCTCTGAGCCTTCGGCACATCTGGACCGCCTCTCGGGGCCTACAGCCTATCCTGACCGCTCACAGGGCCTTCGGTCTGACTGAATCCCTTTACAGGGCCCTCAGTTATCTGGACCGCCCTGGGTATGTTGGCCTTCAGCACAAAGTAGAACTGCCTCAACCCAACCCCAAATCAAGCAAACATGAGTACATAAATATCACACTTGCATATCCACATAACAGTCATACCAATCTAACAGATCATCATAACAACATCCTATAACCAGGATACCGATCTAACAGATCATAGCAGAATACAACATCCTATATACCAGGATACCGGTGTAACAGATCATAGCAGCATACAACATCCTATATACCAGGATACCGATCTAACATATCATAGCAGCATAGCAACACCCTAACTACCAGGGTACGTATCTAACAGATCATGACAGCATAGCAACACCCTAACTACCAGGGTACAGATCTAACAGATCATAACAACATAGCATACCAAAGCCAGGATAAAAATCCAAAGGGACCGACCTAGTGTCGTAGACCCTGTCGGTATAGTGAGGAGAACTCACCTGGCACTGCTGAAGTCCCGCAGGCAACACTCCAGCTGCTGGTTGACAGATTCCCAGGCTGTCAACATCAAACAACACCCAATTAGTAATTGGCTTCGAAGCTCAAAGTCCAACTCATACTCCAAAAGCCCAAAAGTCAAGTATTGGGCAAAAGCCCAGCATATGGCCCAATTTTCCAAATTGGGTCGAGACCTCTACAGGTCTTTCTTTAAAGTCCATTCAACTCTTTTTATTTCCATGGCCCATTATCGCATGATCATTAAGGCCAAAATATGGCCAATCTATGGCCCGGTTTTCCAAATTGGGCCCAAGACCCTCACCTGGCCTTATCCTCAAATCCATACAATTATTTAGTCCATTTACTTAATCTTGGAAAGCCCATTATTAGTCCAATTAACAAAGCCCACTGGATAGGCCCAACTCAAGGCCCAAGTGAAAATTAGGGTTTTCACATGACATGATGATCAGGGTTAAGTGTTTCTCACTTAACCCATTAGGCTTAATCCATTAAGGACTTAATCCATTAAGTCCAATATTATCTTTGATTAATTTACAATGATCGTTAATTATTATTGTAGGTTATTAAATAATTTCCTTGCATGCCCCGATCAATTCTCAGAATTAGGGTCTTAAGACATTAGGGTTTTCCAAACCCTAATTAGGGTTCTCCAACCCAATACTAGCCCATTAGTCCGCTGGTTGGGCCTTTAGGTCACATTGGGCCTTATTGGCCCAATAGGGTTCCATTGATCCCACTAGGGTTTAAGTTGTCTCACATTATCCAAACACCCCTCAAACGAGGTCCAAACACAACAAAACACAACGCCACCCGACACGGCGGCCGGTGGCGGCAGGAGGCGGCAACCACCACCTCACGGTGGTGGTTTCAAGCTTTTCTTCCATTATTCACATTTTTGTTACAATTTACAATAGCATCTAATTAACACACACACACAAAATAATACACACACAGCATCAAACACACCCTCCATGGCGGTCCTTGAGGCGGCAACCATCATGGTCGGCGGCCATGGTGGTTCTTCCTTGGCTTTTCTCCGGCAGTAGTAAATCTGAGACTCCTACCAACTAGTGAATCACGGCTGAACACACATACACATATACCCACAAGCTTGAAGAAGCAACACACAAAATACTCACAGAGACCTCTACTTCTTGCTTGGAAAATAACCCATCACCCACTACAGGTGGGTGGCGACGGCATCAACTCAAGAAACGGTAGCAGCGACACTACACCGGAACGGGAACGAAGATAGAGAGGAATGACACGGTTGGGACTGATTCCTTCTTGACAGCAGCAACGGTACCGATCTCACCTCCCTGCTTCTGGTGACCCAAGAGAAACCCTTGTTGTTCACGACTTCATTGGCGGCAGGAGGATCGATGGTAGCTTCGAATCCACAGTAACTGCGGCAAGGAACGGAGAAGAGAGAGAGAGAGAGAGAGAGAGAGAGAGAGAGAGAGAAGAAGAAGAACACTGCATCAACAGCTTATCTCTCGGGAATATCCTTTGACCAAACACGACAACATAACCGACATGAGTTGAGGTGGTGATGCTTGACAACTCCAGCAATGGCGATGCAAGGTAACTCGACAGAGAAGGGGAGGGGTTAGCGGCACTGAAGGTGAAGGAGGGTGAAGGCAAGGTTGGCGGCTGTGCATAGCTAGCATTAGGGTTTACGGGATGATGGTTTTTATATCCGGAGTCCCATACCATCTATCCCATATTGACAAGATTAACCCCTCCTTCCCCAAATTCTTTCAAAACTAACTCATAATTTACCTTTCTAACCATGCTCTCTATAATTCTTTTCAAATCATACCTGAACTTATACTTTAGCCCCTAACTCCATAAAATCCTTTCAATATAAGTCCAATATTATTCTTTAACCTTTGAAACTCATATTCCAATAATTATTAATTGATTTTGGACTACAAAAATATACAACAATACAAGCTTACTTCCTGAGACTCCTGGTTTATATTTAATAACTCCATGAAAATCAGGATGTTACAATTGAGGTTGTGATGCAGTGGGAGGTTCTGAAATCTCCCTCAGAGATAAGGAGTTTCTTAGGTTTAGCGGGATACTATTAGAGATTTATTCAGGATTTCTCCAATATTGTGGTGCCCCTAACTCGCCTGACGAGGAAGGCACTGGATTTCTAATGGGGCCCTGAGCACTATACGACATTCGAGACTCTACGGTAGAGGTTATGTGAGGCCCTGGTATTAACCCTTCTAGAGGGAATCGAGGATTTTGTGGTATTCTGTGATGTATCTATCACCAGTTTGGGGATGGTCCTTATATAGAAGGGATGAGTAATTGCTTATGCTTCGCGAAAACTGAAACCGCATGAGACGTGATATCCTACTCATGACTTCGGGGTGGGGGCAGTGATGTTTACCGTCAAGATTTGGAGAGATTATATTTATAGGGTCCGCTGTACTGCTTACACGGATCACAAGAGTTTGAGATATCTTATGGATCAGCCAAACATGAACATGATGCAGAGTAGGTGGCTGGACGTAGTCAAGGATTATGATTGCACGATCCTTTACCACCCGGATAAAGTGAATGTGGTAGCGGATGCTTTGAGCCACAAATTGGCTACATCTTCAATTAGGGAGATTTGTATGAGGATATTCGTTGATTCTCTATTTTTGGATTTGATCAGAGAAGCACATGCAGAGGGAGTTCAGAAGGAGAACTGGAAACATGCGAGTATCAGGGGTAGATTGATAGGTTTGTTATCGGTAGTTGGGGGTTATTGACCTGGTACGATCGGGTTTAGGTTCCGGCTTCTAGTGGGATCAGGTAGATAGTGCTGGAGGAGGCTCATAAATCTCATTTTTCTACACACCCGGGAGCCACCAAGATGTATCGGGATCTGAGATTGAGTTACTGGTGGTCGTGCATGAAGAGGAAGATAGCCTGGTATGTCGATATATGCTTGACGTGTTGGATGGTCAAGGCCGAGCATTACAGGTCGCATGACAAGTTGCAGCCTTTGGAGGTTCTCATGTGGAAGTGGGAACAAATCACCATGGATTTCATTACCAAATTACTGAAGACTGTAGAGGGATTTGATGTTATATGGCTCGTTGTGGATCGGTTGACCAAGAGTGCCCTCTTTTTGGCCATTCGGGAGAGCTCTTTGGCTGAAAAGTTAGCCGATGTATAAGTCCAAGAGATTTTTGCTCTCCATGGGGTTTCGGACTCCATCGTTTTAGACTGAGATGTTCGGTTTACTTCCCAATTATGGCAGAAATTCCATGAGGAATTGGGTACGAGGCTACATTTTAGCACTGCTTATCATCCACAGACCGATGGTCAGAGTGAGCAGATCATCCAGACCCTTGAGGATATGTTGAGGGAATGTGTTATAGATTTTGGTGCGAGTTAGGATTCCTACCTACCGCTGGCAGAGTTCTCCTACAACAACAATTATCACTCCAGCATCGGTGCACCGCCTTATGAGCTTTTTTATGGTCGGAAGTGTCATACCCATGTTTATTGGTGTGAGGTTGGTCATAGAGTCATGGTAATGACTGTAGCGGTCCTTCAGACCACTAAGCTTATTCAACATATCAGACAAAGACTACAAACTGCTCAGAGTTGGCAGAAGAGTTATGCCGACCGACACCGATCAGAGTTGGAGTTTTAGGTCGGTGATATGGTACTAGTGAAGGTCTCACCCTGAAAGGGTGTGATATGCTTTTGGAAGACGGGGAAATTGGGTCCCCGGTATATTTTACCTTTCTGTGTGATAGCCAGGGTAGGCAAGGTGGCTTACCGGTTAGATTTTCCTAGTGAGCTCAGTCAGTTCCACAACACTTTTCATATTTCACAGTTGCGGAAGTGTGTGTTGGACGATGAGGCAGTGGTCCCCTTGGATGATATTCAGGTTGATGAGCACCTACACTATGTTGAGAGGTTAGTATCAATTGTGGAAATAAAGATAAAGATTCTTCGCAACAAGGAGATACCTATGGTGAAGGTCCAGTGGAAGCATCGAAAGGGCTCCGAGTGGACCTCGGAGCCGAAGGCTGAGATGTGGGAGAATTAACAAGAGTTATTTACTGCGGAAGACTTCAAGGATGAAGTATAGGTCAAGTGGTGGAGAATTGTAACATCCCGATTTCAAGGTAATTTCAATCTCAATCTTATGTTTGAATAGTGTTGTAATTTATTCCTTGGGATTGGAAAAGATCATGTGAATAGCCCTTAGTGGCATTATGGTAAAATTGAGCCTAGGTTTGTACGTTGGACGTACGAAGCGTATGCTAAGCGTACTTGTAACACCTAGAATCTAGAAGGCTTATTATGGAAAATAAAACCTCATTTTGAAAGGTCTACTCGTCGATTTTAAGGTATAAACTTGACGCGTAGGAATTATGAGTCACGAGCATTTTCGAAGATCAACCCGACAAGTTGGAGGGACCAACTTGACGAGTTGGTCGTTGTTTGAGAAACCCTAAATTTAGGGTTTTGCACCCTATTTAAACAACTTAAGCTCTAGGGTTTGGCCTCATTTACAGCCTCTAAGTCCCAAACCCTAGCCACGAAACCCTAATCCACTTATGTGAGTTTTTGAGCCATTTTGTGCATTCTTGGTGATTCTTGAAGAAGAAGACACTTAAAGAAGGAGCAAGGAAGAGTTGGAGAAGAGTAGATCCAAAAGTTTAGCTTCATTTTCTGGTTCATTGGAGGTATAAATCTCTTACTTGTCTATAATATGCTTAGATCTCTTTATCTTCATTTTTTGGGATTTTTGGGCCAAGAAGCATGACCATTGGGAAATGGACGTCCCAAGTGAGTATATCATCATATCTGGAACCATGGAAGGATTTCATGGCATAAAGGTGCAAACTTTATGGCCATTAAAGTCCCATGCAAGTTATAGGATGTCATTTTCGCATTTTAAGCACCAAAAGGCCATGCATGGAAAGAAAGGTGGAAGCTTTACGTGTTCATGAAGTGTCTAGAGTCCATATCTCAGTTTTGATACTTTAGTTTGGAGTATTGATGGCTTGTGGACCAAGATCTTGGTCCTAAAGAGTTAGGGTTTGAGCTAAACCCATTATGTAAGCGTATTAACATGTAACGTTGGAAACTTTACCTTTAAAAGGACATTTTTAGTGTATATGTGAAGTATGAAGCTCATATATGAAAAGTAGGAGCTTAATCCATTAAGAAGGGCTTAAGAGACTAAAGAACTCAGCGAGTTCAGGAGAGAACTCGACAAGTTGTTCTTGAAATATCCCGATTCTAAAAAGGACAAACTCGACGAGTTAAGGGAGAACTCGACAAGTTGATACCAAAAGTCACGATTTTGAGATTAATTCATGAGAACTCGGCGAGTTGAAGAGCGAACTCGACGAGTTGCGTCAACTCGGAGCATTGACTTCAACTTTGACTTGGACATTTTGGACTAGAAAAGCATTATTGGGCTCTAGATTGAGGCTCATGTGGAGGAATGGGGCCGATTGGGAAATTGGGCCATACGTTGGCCTCTTATAGATATTATGGTTTTGGGATTGGCCTTAGTTATGGGTCTTATTGGACCAGGGGTAAAATGGTCATTTTATCCCATGATTGGTTTATGGTTCATGGTTTAGAACCTAGTTGCTAATTGGATATTGTGTTTGAAATTGTTAGTTTGGGAAGTCATCAAGGAAGTAGCTAGGGAGTTCAGGCAAAAACTTCAGCATTCAAGGTGAGTTACATTCCGGTAGGAGTGGGTCGAAGGCATCAATGCCAACCCACTAATATTGATTATAGTTGAGATGATTGTCTTTGTGATAATTATCTAGTATGCCACTATTTGTTATGCTTTATGTGCTAGTATGTTATGTTATTATGTGGTAGTGGTAGGAGGGATAGGTTAGACCCCGTAGCCGGTTGAGATAAACCGGAGGGTAGGTCGGGCACCCAGATATGCCTGACAGTATGTTATGCTATGTTATTATGTGTTAGAGATGGGGGTGAAATAGTCCCCGATTACCGGTCGAAATTACCGAAGGGGTAGGCCAGCACCCAGATATGCAAGGTAGTATGTGATTTATGTGTATATGCTAGCGTATTAGGTGGTACTGGTAGGGGTGAAATAGTCCCTGGTTACCGGTTGAAACAGACAAAAGGGGTAGGCCAGCACCCAGATATGCAAGGCAGTTACCGGTTGAAAGATACCGAAGGGGTAGGCTGTCACCCATATATGCTAGGCGGTTACTCGTTGAAAGAAACTGAAGGGGTAGGCCAGCACCTAGATATGTTAGGTGATTACTGCTTGAAAGAGACCGAAGGAGTAGGTTGGGCACCTAGATATGCCTGACAATATGATATTTGTATGGTATGTGGTATGATGGGGAACTCACTAAGTTATTTGCTTACGGTTTTCAATTTTAGTTTCATGCACTTCTTTTTCAAAAGGAAAGGGGCGGGCAGGAACGCAATGCATCACACTATGAATTCCGCATTATGAGATCTTTGGGAGTTGTACTGTGATAATACTTTTCTATGACATGCTTTAGTTATTTGAAATATTGGCTTTGATTATGAAATAAGTTAACACTGTGGATTTTCAGACTACAGGTTTTATACTTACTTAATTAAAAATGAAATTTTTGGCTATAAATTTTGGGATGTTACAAGTTGGTATCAGAGCCTTGGTTTGAGGAATTCGGACACACTTTCGGGGGTGTCTAGACTCAAATCGAGGGTCTGAAAGATTTTTACAAGGAAATAATTTTTCTAAAATTTAAAATAAAGAGTTTTTGATAAAGAACAAGGAGTGTAATGCGTGCAATCAGCCGAGCTCAAGTAAGTTTTCCCCAAGATACCCATACATGTTATGTTATGTTATGATATGAATTGAGAATATATAAACTGCATGCTAGATTAGGGCTAAGGATATAGGAAGGATGGCTTATATGCCTAATATATGTGCTTGTATACATGCATGCTAGTACTGATCAGTCAGTGATAGGATGGCTTTATTAGGTTATGCTTGATTGTATGAGCTTTAGAATCTCATGCCAATATAGATTCCTGATAAGAGGATAGAATGGTTTGATTGGATCATGTTTATTAGAATTTCCATTGTCTGAATGCTACTTGCTTTGTGCTTTCTGGGACACTTAGCAATGTGAGCAACCTACTAAGTGAATATGCTTACTCACATGTGGTACAGGCTGGATAATCTCGGAGTGATGGACTTGGCCCGATTGTGAAGCTCTCATCTGAGTCCAACTGTTCTAGGATTGAGTCTTTTACTTGAAGGATTATCTAATCTTAGTTGCATGTGGCTATATTCATGAAGTAGCTACTTGACATTACTGAGAATCTTTCAGTAGCTGAGGACTGGGTGGCTGCGGTAACCTAGGAAAGCCTAGGATATGGTTCAGTGGGTTTTTAGTGAGGTTTAGTGAGACTTAGGTACATCAGTTTGAGGAAGTGACTTGGAGGATTCAGAGGATTGCTGAGGAAAGTATGGATAGGTATGAAAGGTATTATTGGGCCCGTATTACTGAAAGCACAAGATCCACACTCGAAATGGCGAGAGTCTTGAAGAATATGAGAAGATTCGTGGAGGAGAATCCTTAAGTATGTCTGACCAGTGGTTTTATGGTTTATCGGTTTGGAGATGAGCACTCAGGGAGGCGGTTCTGGTTAAGGATCAGGTCTCGGCTCAATTTGGGACCCAATCAAGGGAAGGACTACCAGGATTTTGATTTCGCATTGGATTGAGGAGATTGAAGGTGTTTTTTGCACTCTGCCCTACCCCATAGAAGCAAAGGTTCGGTTCGCCTTGGATCTCCTGTATCGGGCGGAAAGGAGTTGTTGGGAATTGATTGTGAAATATATGAAGCTTTCTAAGTTGGGGAGTATGTCTTCGGAGGAGTTTGTGACTCGGTTTAGGGTAGAGGATATTTCAGCTGTTGCAGTTCAGTTATTGCCAAGTGAGCTGGTGAGCATGACAGGGTGTCAGACCCTGAAAGATATGACTTTCAGATCGATATCGAGCATGTTGGGAAGCTAGGGTCATGCAAGGTGCGTATAGTAGAGGTTCCCGGGAAGAGAGCCAAGACTTCTGATCATCGGTTGAAAGGCCAGCAGGCCGGAGTCAGTACAGCACATGCGGGAAAGTGCACAAGGGAGTTTTTCGTTCCAGAGGTTTAGGATGCTACAAGTGTGGTGGGGTTGGTCATGTCAACAGATATTGTCCTCATGGGGCAAGCCCGTTATATTTTCATTGCGATTAGGTGGGCTACAAGAAGGCGAATTGTCCGACGAGGAGAGGATCAGTGAGCGCGCCTTCCCCAGATACTTTGAGGATCATCGATAGATGAGAGAGTAGATTCGGAGTTCCAGCAGAGAGGATTCGAACTTTGCAATGACATGTAGGAGAGATCGGGATTTCAGCAGGAGAGGTTACGGGTATACATCTTTTGCTCTTTTTCGGTTCTATCCGTATTTTGTGGTTGTTTTCTTGCATCGATTTTGAGAAAGTGTATCCAAGGGGTCAGCGCTCTGCTTATGTTTGGATTATATTTTCAAGAAATGTTATATGCCAATTGCATACCGTGAATTATAAGTAGCTAGTGAAATATCATTTCCTTTTTGCTGGTCTGTAGTGTTCAGTGTTCTCTCGTATCATAGTAGAGATCGGTCAGGGGTATTATGTAGAAGGTCTAGAGTTAGCTTCATCAGGGCTAGTCCCCCTGTATCGATGGGGCATATTGATTTCATCATTTGTTTTGGTACGAATGGTGGTTTCCTATGGGAGAACTTCTGGGTTCTAGCACTACCGTCACTAGGATAGGAGTGACAGCTGATGGATACGGGTATAGTCGCAGGGGTTGTTTGACCATTGGATATTCCAAGGAAATTGTATTTTTCGCATGGGTCATGTTTGATTAGAGTTCAGTGGTTTTGCAACGATTCGTCAACCAGAGTAAAGGTTAAGGATTCTAGTCGCAAGCACGGGACCCCAAGGAGTTGGTATAATATTATGGAAGGAGGATGGAGGTATCGGACTGGAACAAATTTCATCGGTACTCTTCAAGATCTCCGAGAATGGCCAATATTAGGGTCGACTGGTAAACGATCGTTAGCACTGGTGTAACACCAGTCAAATTAGGGTCAAAATTAAACTTTTATAAAACCATAATTGGGATGTACCAAGTGGTAGATATCATAACGTGGTTTCCAAAAATATAAAGAACACTAACATCCGAGTTATAACGAAGAAGTTATGACGATCAAAGATCCGCGACAATACCGGTAAAACATTGTTAAGCGTAAAACGCAAAATTCCAATAAAATACTTTTCAACCTTAGGTGTCTAAATGAAAGTCGTAGATATCCCAAAACCGTGATCATACATAAAAAGAACGCCCAACTCTGACTTCATTTGAGGAAGTTATGATTTTTTTGAAGTTTTGGACGTAGTAGTAGACAGCTAAAAACTCGAAATCGAGATCGAACGAATTTTTGCGAACATGACCTAAACGAGAATCGAAGATCTCATCAATGGTATTACAACGGTAAAAAGTCTGACGAAAACGGACATCGGATGAAGAAGTTATGGATTTTTAACGGACTTTTCCTATCCCGGCGTGTTAAAAATAAATAATAATAATAATAAATTCAAAATTAGCCGACAGAGTCTAAAGGAAAGTTGTAGAGCGTAGTCTCACCTACATGTGAATATAAAGAACGTTAAAAATGGAGTTCGTATGAGGAAGATATGAATTTTTGAAGTTTATTAAACAATTAAAATATTAGATTTAATTCTAAATACCCGATTCTATTCGAAGGAGGAGGAGTCACCGGGCTGATCCAAGGTACGCCCAGTGTACCCTCGTACGCCCAGCGTACTCGGGTGCTAGGCCTCGGTTCATCCACGTCGCCCCTACGCCTCTATGCCCTCCCATCAAATGCTTCGTCCGAGGATGCGGTAAGCGATGACGCACGAGTAAGCCTTGTGTAACCTCGTACGTCCAGCGTACCGAGGCGGTTCAGCCTCCTATAAAAGGGGTGCGAGGTTTCCGGGAAAAATTGCTCATTTCTTCTCTTTCTCATGCTGAAGCTCTGCGTTTAACCCCCCAAAGCCATCCCGACATCCCGGTTTTCATATCCAAGTTTGGAAGGAAGCTTTACGCTCCCGAGATTCCCGAGAATCCCGAGAAAAATCAACTTTTCCAGTCGAAGTTCTTCTCAATTCTTCTCTCGACTACTTCAAAACAACCACTTCAATCAAGTGAGTTCATATCCCCTTTTATACACCTTCAAATACTTTATAATGTACTTTTAATACATTTCGGGGGAGAATACAAGTAAACACCCGGTTAATCCCGAGTGAAAACGTGAAAACTCTTGTTATACTTTGCATGCATTAAATTTATACAAAATGCATAGTATCCAGGGTAGCCATCCTTATTAAACCATTTTATGATTTATGCTTTGTCAAACATTGTGAAAGGGGATAAACATTGCATACAAAACTATTATTTTAATACCGACTTAGTTGAGAATCCGTGAGACGATTACATCTTTAATGCTACCTTTTGTTAAAAAGGTACTACCTAAAGTCTTGTCTATTATAACTAGAGTCTCCCGTTTGGAGAGCGTGTCAAATGTGTATAGATCTATACGGGAAGTCATGATCCCGCGCCCTGACTATTTGCTACCGTCCTTTGGGTGACAGTTTGTCATAACGTTTCGACGCCTGAAGACCGTCGCCACAGGCATATTATGTTTAGTATGGTTATAAAACTCACCGGATAGACAATTATTATGGTATTCTGCTTTTATGAATGGGAAGCTATTAAAACTATTCTTCATCTAACGAGTGCGATCTTCTTATAGCTTTATTATATAAAACTATGCCTCAACCTTTAAGCATGCCAGTTGCTTGCAATTTTCGGTCTTGGACATTAGAGACTGCCTGTTACTTTAGGAAAATAAGGGATTTTCCTGTATCCAAAACAATCAACTAATAGGAAAAGAAGTGATTTTCCTGGTACAACTATTTACAATTCGCAACACGAACATTCATATGCATTTCTTACTTTTATAAGAAAATAAGGGATTTTCTTGGAAAACGCACGAACTTTGGAATGGTATACATTTTCTCAAAACCGCTTATGAACTCACCAACTTAATTGTTGACACTTCTTCTTTGAAATAATTTGTATTCTCATGGAACCGCTAAGTAGGTTTGGAAACCAACTTTTGGGGATTAACGCTCTGACGTTAATTACTTCTTTTGAAAGCTGTTTATGTATTTATCTTTTGAACATGTAACAAACACAATTATCTAAACATTTTGAAACCTTTATATGTATGGTGGTGTGTACTTTCCTTACTATGAACTGTTATGATATTGAATATGACGTCCTCCGCCCCCGAACGTTTCCGTCGTTCTGGTTTAGGGGTGTAATAGATTGGTATCAGAGCATTGTTTATAGTGAATTAAGTATATCAAAACCATATTTGGTATAAAACTATAAACACAACTGGGAAAAAACACTATGAGTAAGAGCCATACTTTTAAAAATTAAATTTATTTAATTTTTGTAAAGTAAGCATGCATTCGTTTCATATTAATAACAATGTCATAAATAGATCAATATAGAAGTATTATAAATAAATTGTGCAATACAGGTATGTCTTGGAATATGTAATCGGGACTGGGATGGATATAGCCTGATCAACTATATTTGTGCGAGAGTCGACCAGCATATGCCAAGGGATAGCTATAGTGGACAACAAGTCTAAAACTTACCAAAACCCTAGAATCAAACATAACATTTAGAATAGTACATGAGTATTTTATGCATGCAATAGTTTAACTTAGATGTTCAGCCTTATGTGCCTTAGTTCTAGACAATCCTTATCTCCCTATTCTCGTACAGACACGATGGCCGGATTCCATCCACCAGGGGATCCCTACTGCCCGAATCAAGACAGTGGGGGATGGGCAGAGAATGATCCATAAGAAGAAATGCAAGAAGACTCAGACCCAGATCCCGAGGACAATAACCTACCCTTAGTGACCCCGATCCAAAATCCTAATCCTCGACCGAAATTTCATGGCTCGACACCTCTGTGGACAACAAACCTGAATAGGTCGAGTCACGAACAGGGTCAACCCCTTCCATACCATGGAGACCGAAGCTTCTACAATCTGAGCGAGTGATGTTCAATAGACAGATTCCTTCCTATATTGGTTCGCCGAATTGCTCGCATTGATGAACAAGGAAGGACAACCATCCATCGAACTGAGGAGAATGATGCGAACACTGGAGTTAATACAGTTCGCATCCGACAGTTAGGATTAGCTCATGGGAGAATCGTAAATCAAAATGAAGCTTGGCTGAGAGAGCTCACTGAAACTCAAACTGAAGTCAGGGAACTTCGAGCATGCCAGGCAAGGTATGAATTGCGCATGCTCGAGATGGAGCGTCAAATAGCAGAACTCAAGGCTCGTCCAACCAATTCCCGTCGTAAGTAGTGGATACTCTACTCACTTCTTATTTTGGATTGTGAAATAACCTTAGTATGTACTCCTAGTAGTACTCTTTTCATGTAAACCTCCCCGTCTAGCAACTCCTATTTCACTAGACATCTATGCTGTCAAATTTTCCCTCTGTAGTATATTGTAGACCTACCACAAGGTCAAGTTTTCCAAATTCTATGTAACAATTATAGCCACTATTATGACAGACTTCTTGTTTCTTT
This sequence comes from Lactuca serriola, assembly GCF_051521515.1. NCBI lineage: Eukaryota > Viridiplantae > Streptophyta > Magnoliopsida > Asterales > Asteraceae > Lactuca > Lactuca serriola. The sequence continues at coordinate 214,324,439 of NC_136416.1, forward strand.
TAAAGATCACCTCTATCAATTCATATTTTGGCTATGTAGGCAGTTCATGTCATAAACCGTTATAACAACTCACTACACTGTCCCTGTCGATCTAATATGTTGTAGTTCAAGGATATTGGACTCAACAACCCAGGCGACGTCTTGTCACCATTTCGTCTGTAACCCTATAGCTGGAAAATGCCTTATCGCTATTCAAACAGACTAAATCCTTCGATAAATCCAATTTTTCTATCAACTACACCCTTTAGAGAAAGAGACAACTACCATAGAATAACAAACCTTTACAAGTTCAACTATGGGCAATCCAAACAATGTTGGAGATTAAACATGCCTGAGGAAAAGCAAGGACGTCGTAAATATAGATACCATGCTATAACAAATCAGTACCACCGAGGATACGACAGAGAACAGATGAAACCACTCGTAAAGCATGCGAGGTAGTAGAGAACTTGATGTGTCAGACTAATAATTCATATTTATTATTAACTAAGGAGTTGGTAATTATATTACTCACTCTATGAGATAGATACATCACATCCTTCTTCATAACTCTGAATAGTAAGAATGATACCCTCTCCCAAACCCCATGAAACTAGATCGACTTAAGATTTAAACATCCCTACCCTAAATTGTTAAAACTAAAATTAAATACGATACCTATTTCGACTCTCAATCACAAACACATCCTAAGGAATATAAGTCGAAACATTAGAAACCGAATAACCACATGAGGGAATTATACTTATAGCATCCAACTAACAACGATTATAGTTATCTAGCCAAATCGATTTGCTTCATGTAACAGAATCATGTCTTCACATGGAAATAATCGACCAACCAACGAAACACCACTCCTGCATATAGACACGGCTACTTTTCAAGCTGCGTTCACAGCCGCCGTGACAGTCATCATAGCACATCTCAATGCAAGAAACACTATTAAAACTGGGAAGGATGTCAAAAATTTGAATGTTTGTGACAACCAAGGAAATCAACGAATGTCTACCCACAAGGATACTCCGAACCACAAACCTAGTAACACGAAAGTGAAAGTTCATGAATGAAAAAGGGGGCAGTTCAAAACAATGGTCTACCAAAAGACAACGGATAGTGACAGCTCACGCTGTTACTATTCCTACCACCCCCACGCCCACAAGGCCGTACAACGGCAACCAGCCTAAGTGCAACCGATGCGACTTTCATCATCACGGACCCTGCCGTGAAATGTATTACACTAAGTGCAACAGTAAGGGACACACCGTCAGCTACTGCAGGGAACCAATCCAACCAACCACTCCAGCCACAACTGTTGTAACAAACCGTACATGTTATGAGTGTGGAGAAACGGGGCACTTCCGAAGGGACTGCCCGAAGGAAAACAACAGGCATATCGGGGGAGGTGGCCAAGTATTCGCAATGGACTAGGAGGAAGCCATTGCAGACCCCACTGTTGTTACGGGTACATTTTTGCTCGGTAGCACATTAGCATGCATTTTAAATTTATAGAGGAGTGGAGAGGAGTTTTTTGAGTCATAAATTTAAAAATCTTTTCAAACAAGCACCCCAATCATTAAACTTAACCTTCATAGTAGTAATAACACTTTTCCTGACTGACTTTACAATTGTTATGATAAGAAGTTCCCAAATAGCTGCTAGAAATGGATTGGCTTGGTCTTCACCATACCAATTGCATGTGCAATGAAAAGATCCTTTGCGTTAACCACCGACTAATGAAGCCATATCAATTTATAACGACAAACCCGACACAACTCCCAAACCATTTCTAGCTCCAAAATCCCATAGCACTCATGATAGCAGCACTATATCCTTTGCAACCTTCCCGAAGTATTACCAACAGACTATTTAGGAATAGCACACGTACGACGAGTCAAGTTAAAACCGAGAGGCTAGGAATGATTACGGTTAACCTATCACTATAAAGTGTGTATGTGAATGTTATACACAAAGCGATGATAGACGGACTAGGTATGAATTCAACCATGAAGTTCAAGACAAAGTCGGCCTGTATTACTAGTGAACAATGCTAACATTTAGATGAACATAGAAACCCAAATCTACACGACCTATACCGGTCAAAACAACAGATAGGATAATGAAGGTCCGCTGGAACACCCACACTAGAATCTAGATCCACTAGAAAACAAGAAGAGAAAATGGAACAGAAGTTCCCACATCCTCCCTCAAACAATTGACGTCCTAGTCGAAATGCGAATTTCGAGACGAAATTCTCTCTAACGGGGGGATAATGTAACACCAATCAAAATTAAAATTTTATAAAACCATAATTGGGATGTACCAAGTGGTAGATATCATAACAAGGTTACCAAAAATATAAAGAACACTAAAATCTGAGTTATAACGAAGAAGTTATGACCGATCGAAGATCCACGACAATACCGGTAAAACACTGTTAAGCGTAAAATGCGAAATTCCAATAAAATACTTTTCAGCCTTAGGTATCTAAATGAAAGTCGTAGATATCCCAAAACCGTGATCATACATAAAAAGAACGCCCAAATCTGACTTCATAGGAGGAAGTTATGGTTTTTTGAAGTTTTGGACGTACTAGTAGACAACTAAAAGCTCGAAATAGAGATCGAGCGACTTTTTGCCAACATAACCTAAACGATAATCGAAGATCTCATCAATGGTATTACAACGGTAAAAAGTCTGACGAAAACGGACATCGGATGAAGAATTTATGGATTTTTAACGGACTTCTCCTGTCCCGGCCTGTTAAAAATAAATAATAAAAATAAATTGAAAATTAGCCGACAAAGTCTAAACGAAAGTTGTAGAACGTAGTCTCACCTAAGCGTGGATATAAATAACTTCAAAAACGGAGTTTGTATGAGGAAGATATGAATTTTTGAAGCTTATTAAATAATTAAAATATTAAATTTAATTCTAAATACCCGATATTATACGAAGGAGGAGGAGTCACCGGGCTGATCCGAGTTACGCCCAGCGTACCCTCGTACGCCCAACGTACTCAAGTGCTAGGCCTCGGTTCGTCCACGTCGCCCCTATGCCACTATGCCCTCCCATCAAATGCTTCGTCCAAGGGTGCGGTAAGCGATGACACACGAGTACGCCCCGCTTCAATCAAACGTACTCAATTCTTCTCTCGACTACTTCAAAACAACCACTTCAATCAAGTGAGTTCATATCCCCTTTTATACACCTTCAAATACTTTATAATGTACTTTTAATACATTTCGGGGGAGAATACAAGTAAACACCCGGTTAATCCCGAGTGAAAACGTGAAAACTCTTGTTATACTTTGCATGCATTAAATTTATACAAAATGCATAGTATCCAGGGTAGCCATCCTTGTTAAACCATTTTATGATTTATGCTTTGTCAAACATTGTGAAAGGGGATAAACATTGCATACAAAACTATTATTTTAATACCGACTTAGTTGAGAATCCGTGAGACGATTACATCTTTAATGCTACCTTTTGTTAAAAAGGTACTACCTAAAGTCTTGTCTATTATAACTAGAGTCTCCCGTTTGGAGAGCGTGTCAAATGTGTATAGATCTATACGGGAAGTCATGATCCCGCGCCCTGACTGTTTGCTACCGTCCTTTGGGTGACAGTTTGTCATAACGTTTCGACGCCTGAAGACCGTCGCCACAGGCATATTATGTTTAGTATGGTTATAAAACTCACCGGATAGACAATTATTATGGTATTCTGCTTTTATGAATGGGCAGCTATTAAAGCTATTCTTCATCTAACGAGTGCAATCTTCTTATAGCTTTATTATATAAAACTATGCCTCAACCTTTAAGCATGCAGTTGCTTGCGATTTTCAGTCTTGGACATTAGAGACGTCCTGTTACTTTAGGAAAATAAGGGATTTTCCTGTATCCAAAACAATCAACTAATAGGAAAATAAGGGATTTTCCTGGTACAACTATTTACAATTCACATCACGGACATTCATATGCATTTCATACTTGTATAAGAAAATAAGGGGTTTTCTTGGAAAACACATGAACTTTGGAATGGTATACATTTTCTCAAAACCGCTTATGAACTCACCAACTTAATTGTTGACACTTCTTCTTTGAAATAATTTGTATTCTCAGGGAACCACTGAGCAGGTTTGGAAACCAACTTTTGGGGATTAACGCTCTAACGTTAATTACTTCTTTTGAAAGATGTTTATGTATTTATCTTTTGAACATGTAACAAATACAATTATGTAAACATTTTGAAACCTTTATATGTATGGTGGTGTGTACTTTCCTTACTATAAACTGTTATGATACTGAATATGACGTCCTCCATCCCCGAACATTTCCGCCATTCTGGTTTGGGGGTGTGACAACCGGTAAGCGCTGGTTGTCAACAATTAGAATTTAGAAGGTAAGAAGGATTGGGAATTCTTCAATTCTCACGTGCCGTGATGATTTAGTCGAATCTAAGTGGGGGAGAATCGATCAAGTATTCAGGAGCATAACTAAATATGAAACTAGGATGGGTTTCGCATCCCCGTCAGAGAGGAAGGCGGCCAAGTGGCCGTCTAGGTTGAGGATTGGGTGAGTTGGGAAATCGGAACATGTTCCAACATTTGGTCCACATTTTCCCTTAGCATCAGATAGTAGGCCTCGGGAAACAGGTTAGGGGTCTAGTTAGGACTCGAGTTCAGTCGAATGTGAGGTCGAGTGTGTGTCGACTTGGGATGGGTATAGATGGATTGGTGGTAGGACCAAGGTTGGCAAATAGTGCTAAAGTGTTGTAAGTATGTGGGTGTAGCCGTAGCATTCACAGGGTTGGCAAATAGTGCTAGAGTGTTGTAAGTCTGCAGGTGTAGCCGTAGCATTCACAAGGTTGGAAGATAGTGCTAGAGTGTTGTAAGTCTACGCGTGTAGCCGTAGCATTCACAAGGTTAGCAGATAGTGTTAGAGTACTGTAAGTTTGCAGGTATAGCCATTGCATTCACTAGGTTGGTAGATAGCATGGGTGTATTGCTAGATCGTGGAAGGAACAGTACCCATCAGTTTGGGCGCAACACTTAGGGCATGGAAATACACAGATTGTGTTAGGTAATTAACCAGATAGGTTAGATCTGTTTGAGCCAGTGACAAGACCGTGGGAACACCACGACAATCGTGGGGTCAAGGAAGCCATGGACCATGTAAGGTCGTTTGTCATATAAGGATATCTCTAGTCATGTAGCAATCACTTTTAGTGTTGGGTTTATTGATGATAGGATTAATCGTATGGACCGGAACGGTTGGATCAGGAGGTCTTTAGAGCCACAGTGGCAAGATAACTAGTGGCAACTATTATCAGACGAGGATTTCACTCGGAAGTCATGTGGGGCGACTGTGTGGGAGTATTTTGGCTCAGAAACCAGGACGGAACTCAGTAGTTCAGATGACTGCAAATGAATTGAGACCAGGAAGGTCTTGGTGGATTTTGGAAAACAGCCGGGAGCCAGCATACTATTTCAGGCAGATCAGCGTTTTGGGCAGTTCCAATGTATCGGGCAGTATTCGTGTTTTAGGATTTCATGTATGGACGGAGTAACAGATTAATTGAGAAGTGATAAGTGACTCGCAGTGAGATTAAATAATCTCAGAGTAGTTGATTTGAATATGTTGTGCAGCTCTTGTATGGGTCTAACCTTTGCAGGATTGTATCTTCTACTTGAAGGATTATCTAATCATTCTGTCAAGTTTAAGTGTTCTGTAGCCATTTATGAACAGTTACTTGTTCCCTTTTCAGCAGCAGCGTGACGGGTGACAGTTCGGTTTGAGGGGTCTGATAGGGAGCCAGACCACTGAGACCTTAGGGTTTGGATTTCAGGGAAAGCAGGATTGGTTTTACTTGAGAGATCGAGGAGTCATTCTTCACCGATTTTGAAGAATTATTCTAAGGAAGGTTTGAGTAGATCGGGATAGGCAGTGGTATGGTCAAAGTTGGAAGGGTTATGATTAGTTGGCAATTCACTGAGAGATGACATGGGTCGGTTTAGCACGGTCGAGCTGTCAATGAGTCAGGATATTGCAGATTTCAGGTCTAAGGAGGTAGAGACGGTTTGCAAGAGCTGATGGTTCGGGTGTAATTTCGGGGTAAGATTTTCGTTTGGGTTTTGTTTTCCTGGGTAAGGCTATTATACGTGCATAAATTTCCGACTATGACCCTCATGATTGATTGCTTTGATATGGGTATTAATAAGGAGCGATTTCGAGGGCGAAATCAAATTTAAGTGCGGGAGAGTTGTAACACCCAGAATCTAGAAGGCTAATTATCGAAAATAAAACCTTATTTTGAAAGGTCTACTCGTCGATTTTAAGGTATAAACTCACCGTGTAGGAATTATGAGTCACGTGCATTTTTGAAGATCAACCCGACAAGTTGGGGGGACCAACTCGACGAGTTGTTCGCAATTTGAGAAACTCTAAATTCATGGTTTTGCACCCTATTTAAATAACTTGAGCTCTAGGGTTTGGCCTCATTTTCAGCCTCCATGTTCCAAGCCCTAGCCACGAAACCCTAATCCACTTATGAGAGTTTTTGTTCCATTTAGTGCATTCTTTGTGATTCTTGAAGAAGAAGACACTTGAAGAAGGATCAAGGAAGAGTTAGAGAAATCTAGATCCAGAAGTTTAGCTTCATTTATGGTTCATTGGAGGTATAAAGCTCTTATCTTGTTTATAATATGCTTAAATCTCTTTATCTTCATTTTTGGGGATTTTTGGTTCAAGAAGCATGACCTTTGGGAAGTGGACGTCCTAAGTGAGTAAATCATTAGATATGGAACCATGGAGGTCTTTCATGGCATAAAGGTGCAAAATTTATGGCCATTGAAGCCCCATGAAGCCATAGGATGTCATTTTGGCCTTTTAAGCCCTAAAAGGCCATGCATGGAGAGAAAGGTGGAAGCTTTACGTGTTCATGAAGTGTCTATAGTCCAAATCTCAGTTTGTATGCTTTAGTTTGGAGTATTGATGGATTGTGGACCAAGATCTAGCTCCTAAAGAGTTAGGGTGTGAGATAAACCCATTAAGTAAAGGTATTCACGGGTAAAGTTATAAACATTACCTTTAAAAGGATATTTTCAGTGTATATGTGAAGTATGAAGCTTAGATCTAAAGACTAGGAGCTCAATCCATTAAGAGGGCTTAATAGACTGAAGAACTCGGCGAATTCTTGAGAGAACTCAATGATTTGTTCTTGAAATGTCCCAATTCTAAAAAGAAAAACAAGACGAGTTGAGGGAGAAATCGACGAGTTGATATGAAAAGTCACGATTTTGAGATTCATGAGAACTCGGCGAATTGAAGAGTAAATTCGACGAGTTGAGTCAACTCGGATCGTTGAATTCGAATTTGACTTTGAGCTTTTAGACTAGAAAAGCATTATTGGGCTCTAGATTGAGGCCCATGCTGACTAATGGGGCCCAATTGGAAATTGGGCCATACGTTGGGCTCTTATGGATATTATGGTTTTGGACCTTAATGGTTTTGGGATTAGGCTTTAGTTATGGGTCTTGTTGGGCTAAGGGTAAAGTGGTCACTTTACCCCAAGATTGGATTATGGTTCATGGTTTAGAACCTAGTTGCTAATTGGATATTGTGTTGGAAATCGTTAGTTTGGGAAGCCGTCATGGCAGCAGCTAGGGAGTTCGAGTAACAACTTCAGTATTAAAGGTGAGTTACCTTCCAGTAGGAGTGGGTCGAAGGCACCAATGATGACCCACTAGTATTGATTATAGTTGAGATGATTGTCTTTGTCATAATTATCTAGTATTCCACTGTATGTTATGCTTTATGTGCTAGTATGTTTATTTTATTATGTGGTAGTGGTAGGAGGGGTAGGTTAGACCCCGTAGCCAGTTGAGATAAACTGGAGGGTAGTTCGGGCACCCAGATATGCCTGACAGTATGATTATGATATGTTATTATGTGGTAGAGGTAGGGGTGAAATAGTCCCCGATTACCGGTCGAAAGGACCAATGAGGTAGGCCAACACCCAGATATGCTAGGTAGTATGTGATTTATGTGTATATGTTAGGGTATTAGGTGGTAGTGGTAGGGGTGAAATAGTCCCTGCTTACCGGTTTAAAGAGACCGAAGGGGTAGGCTAGCACCCAGATATGCTAGACAGTTACCGGTTGAAACGACCGATGTAACATCCCGTTTAAATAGAATAATTAAATGATAAATCAGGAACCCCAAGAAGTAATTATTATTATTTTTATTATTTTATATTATTAGAGATCAAATTTTAATAATAATTATTGGCATGTTAGTTTCAGGGGTTAAAGAATAATATTGGACTTAAATTGAAAGGATCTTCAATGACTGGGGTTAAAAGAGTAAATATCAGACTTCTTATGAGAAGGGTTCTTGAAGCCAGGGTAGAAATGGTAATTTATGGATCTTAATTGAGAATGATTTGTAGAGGAGGGGTTATTTTGTAACTGATGGACATATATTGAAAAGAATTATGGGAGCAAGGGTTTAAATTGTAAATATTGGATTTATTTTGAAAGAAGTATGGGAAGGAGGGGCCATTTTGGCCATTATGGGATACATTCATAAGGGCTTGGGGTATTTAACTGTGTTATCCCTGTCAAACCCTAACCCTACACAACTAAAGATGCAACCATCACCCCCACCTCTCTCCAGCTGCCACCATTCGCCTTTTTGTCGTTCTGACCGACCAAAACCGCCGCAGACTCGTTGTAGCGAACCACCGAGGCAGCCATCTTCGTATCTTGCTACACTGATCCGACCCGCTTTAGCGACTACCTTTCCTTCCTAGCGAACTCGAGTAGATGATCGTTCCCCCACCATCTTCTTCTTCTGTCGTTGCAAGGTCGCCATTTCGGAGAGGCTGTTGTGGCTGATGTTCAACCCTGATAGCAATGCGCCACAATTCGTGTTGATGTGTCCGTCTACCACTGATATCGTCGGTTGCTCGCGTATGCTACCATTACCATCGACTGCCAGAAGCCGCCTTGGGAGTGGCTGAGATCGGAGTACGATCGGTGTTGAGCTCACGACGTTTGGTGATCTATGGATGAGTGTTGCTTGATGGGGATTCAAGGAAAATCGCCACCACCGTGAGGTGGTGGCTGTCATCACATCCGCCAATGTTGTTGCCTATAGATGTCCGTTTGGGTGTGTGTGTTTCAGTAGCAAGAAGTCGTGTATGGTGTATTGCCTGGCTGGAGTTCATGGAAAAAGTCGTTGCCACCACCATGAGGTGATGGCTGCCACCATATACCACCACCGGCTACCACGAGCTGGTTGTATGTGTGTGTGTTTATAGGTGTGTGAGTGTGTGTATGTTAAATGGATGGTGTTGTAAATTGTAATTTGAAAATGGAATAATAAAAGAAATTGAAAACCACCACCATAGGGTGGTGGCTGCCGCCACCGGCCACCGTGTCAGGTGGCGGTGTGCCTTATTGGATAGTGACTAGTTTGGGCTTAATGGACCTAAAAGCCCAAGCATGTGACAAATGGGTTTAATGAAACTCTAGTGGGCTTAATGGGGCCCAATAAAGCCCTAATTGACCTAATAAAATCTTAATGGGCCTAATGAGGCCGAAGGTGACCTAAAAGCCCAACCGGTTGACTAATGGGTTAGTATTGGGTAGGAAACCCTAATTTGGGTTTGGAAAATCCTAATGGCTTAAAACCTTAATTTTGAGGATTAATCGGGACACACACGAGATTATTTAATAACTTAAAATATTAAATAATAATTATTGGCAAATTAACCTAAGGCAATGTTGGGCTTAATGGATTAAGTCCTTAGTGAATTAAGTCCTTAATGGGTTAAGTAAGAAACACTTAACCCTAATCATCATTTCATGTGAAAGCCCTAATCTCTCTCGGTCCTTGAGTTGGGCGTTCCTTTTGGGCTTTGGCAATTGGATTATTAATGGACCATCCAAGAATGATCAGATGGACTAGAATATATTGATGGGCTTTAGGGTAAGGCCCATATGAGGGGTTAGGCCCAATTTGGAAAATTAGGCCATAGTTGGGCCATAGTTTGGGCCTTCATGAGTATGTGATATTGGGCCATGGGAATTGGACTGGAATAGTTGGATGGGCCTTAAGGAAAGACCATGTAGAGGTATGGGCCCAATATGGAAAATTGGGCCATATGTTGGGATTTGGCCCATTACTTGACTTTTGGACTTTTGGTGTGTGTGTGTTGGATCTTAGGCTTGGAACCCAATTATTAATTGGGTATTGTTTGATGTTGACAGTTAGGGAATCTGTCAACCAATAGCGGGAGTTTTATTCGCGAGACTTGAGCAGTGTCAGGTGAGTTCTCCTCACTATACTAACAGGGTCTACGATATTAGGTCGATCCCTTTGGATTTTATCCTGGATTTAGTATGTTATACTGTTATGATCTGTTAGATCTCTACCCTGGTAGTTAGGGTGCTACTATGTTGTTATGATCTGTTAGATCTGTACCCTGGTAGTTAGGGTGTTACTATGCTTTATGATATGTTAGATCTATACCCTGGTAGTTAGGGTGTTGCTATGTTGTTATGATCTGTTAGATCTGTACCCTGGTAGTTAGGGTGTTGCTATGCATTTATGATCTGTTAGATCTGTACCATGGTAGTTAGGGTGTTATTATGCTGTTATGATCGGTTAGATCTGTACCCTGGTAGTTAGGGTGTTGTTATGCTATCAAGATCTATTAGATCGATATCATGGTAGATAGGACGACGTTATGCTTAGTAGTCGGTATGATTTTTGTTATTGTTCGATTATGTGTTATATGTATGTCCACATATGTGGTTGGGTTGGGTTGAGGTGGTCCTGCTTTGTGATGCAGGCCAACATACCCAGCGAGCGGTCCGGATACGCTGTAGGCCCTATGAGGCAGTCGAGTGATATTGAAGGCTCAGAGAGCAGTCCATATAGACTGAAGGCCTGTGAGGCAGTCCAGTCAGGTTGACGATTCATTATGCATGTTGTTCTGTATTTGTTGATTTGATATGATTATGGTTATTTGAGCTTGGTATTTTGGGGGTAACTCGCTAAGCTCTCGAGCTTACAATTCCAGTTTATTGTTTCAGGTATATCAGATGACCGCAGGAAGGAAAAGGCGTTATCGTACAACTCCTCATATTTTATGGTTTTACGAATTGATTATGGGGATACTCTGATGTCTAAACTATTTTGAAAACAAACTATAATAACTTGATGGTTTTAAAATGTATTAAAAAGTTTTAATTTGGCTTGAATTTTATGGGTGTTACAACTTGGTATCAGAGCCTTGGTTTGAGTGAATTGGAGGAACATTTGTGTGAATCCAGTCTCAAATCAAGGAAGAGTTTTCCAAATGATTTGTAAATGGTTTTAAAAATAAGTAAAGTAGGATGCAGGGTGTACGATTAGCTAGAGCCAGTAAGTAGACCCCAAAATACCATACAGTTATTTGATTATGTGATATGTTAGAACGACATGCTATTACTAGGCTAGGGATATTCAGGAATTGCATGATAGAATTGCCTGATTACATGATGCCTGCTAGCCTAGGTTTTTCCTTAAATGAGATTGACATCATTATTGTAGTTACTTGTGTATGAATCACATATGTATATAATTAAGATCTTATAGCCTGAGAATGTTTGATTTGGCCTTGAGTTCTGTTCTCGCTTGGGGGCTTAGGGTAGGATCGGACATTCGAAAGTCTATAGGGTCCAGCATTATGTATAGCTAGCATATACCAGTGCTGCAGGGTTGGTGGAAGTTTCACGGATGGGTGAGTTGTGTGAGGTCGGTAGGTCAGTTATGAGACAGTTAGTATTCCTCTAGGAGTGAGGATTGAGTGCTCGCTATGGTTATGTATATTGTTAGGGCGTTTTAATGATACTTGAGACAAATATGGGTAGGTGTGGAAGGTAGTATGGGACCCGTACTACTGAAAGCACAGGACCCATACACGTAGTAAGGAAGTCACAACCCCTGGGTTTAAGTTGGGAGTTGGTTCCCTATTATTACATGGATTATCCAAGATCTCTCTGGTGTATTATCAGAATGGTGGTCACGAGACGTCTTGAGACCGGATCCGGGTCAGGATCGGGAGCTGGCAGCTAGGATAGGCCAGTATTGTCATATGATCGTGTCAGGGAGATCATCCGGGAGGAGGTGATTGGGATTTTCCAGGGTCAGATTCTGGAGATGCTTGGGTCTATCAAGACCGCCATGGTTGAGTATTTTGATGAGCGCTATGCAGCCCTTGTTGAGACAGTAGCCACAACAGCTTCAACAGCTGTAACGACGACAGGGGGAGGAGCTGGTCGAGCTTTCCAGTACCAGGATTTGTTAATGAGACATATTCTGATTAGCAGAGGGTTGCAGTTACTTGGGACCATAGAGATATTATGTACTCGTTACATTCTGCGGGTTGAGCAGCAGAGTCTAGCACATGAGGTTCTATATTTGAGGCTATGGGGGGTTTGCTCGAGGTCGGATTGTAAGTCACGAGGACTCCGAAAAGGAGTGATGATTATGTTCAGTTGGGGCTTTGCAGCTAGGAGTAGAATGATTAATTGGTGGATTGGAATGTCATCTTAAAGGGGAAGGATTGTGCCCTTTCAGTTTTCGAGCTCAAAGGAGTGAGCAGACTTGGGACCCCAAGATTAGGTTGCGTTCCATCTCGGGTCAGTTGGTCACCAGGATTGGCGATAGTAGTTTAGTATTGGTAAGAGCGGGTGGGTCGATGTGGCATAAGCATTTTGGAGTTCCAGTTCGTCTTGGATCTCTTGTATCGGGTGATAAGGATTGATTGCGCGATCTATTTCACTTTTGGGGATTTCAAACTATGTCTTGGGAGTAGTTATAGCCCAACTTAGGGCAGAGGTTGTTTCAACTCCTGCAGTTTAGCGGTGGATGACCAAACTGGTGAGTGAGTCAGGGTGCGAGACCCTGAATGACATGATTTATAGAGCTGAGAGCGGGAGATTGTTTGAGCACTTTGGAAGAAAGGTATTATATAGGAGGGCTGCGGATAGGGTCCCACGGGATGGTTATTCAGCATCATCGAGATTAGTGGTTTAGTAACCACTATCGACTGGCAGAGGTAAGCATCACGAGAAGTAACTCATTGTTTAAATATTAGTTGGAACATCAACCTGTTGGACTTCAAGATTTAAGTATGGGGTCATTCGAGCGTTTGGGACTGTTGATTTCACTGGAATTCAGGGAGTGTTCATTTGGTTCGTAGAAGTGTGTGATCATTTGGGATTGGCTAGTGATGGAATACTAGTTGGAAAGAACTGGTCGTCTGATCGATCGTTGGAGAGTGAGAAGGATTGGAAATTCTTAAACTTTCATGCAGTGTGTAGACTTAGTCGTATATAAGTGGGGAAGTATTATTTAGGGTTTCGGAAGCATGAGTGGTTTTGAAGTTGGGATAAGTTTCGTATCCCTGTCATGGAGAAAGGAAGCCCTAGTTGGCTGTTTGGTTTGAGGGTTGTATGTATTGGGAATTTGGTAGAAATCCCCAACGTGTGAACCGTGTCATCTGGGTGCTTGATAGCATAATTTGGGGAAAACAGGTTAGGATTCCAGTTATGAATTGAGTTCATTTCAAGTGTTCGGTCGAGTGTGTGCTCGACTCTGAAGGTTTTTTTAGATTGATAGGTTGAAGGTTTTGTTAGCTGCCAGGACTCGACAGTACATTCAGCACGGGTGTGCAGGTTGCTAGTGTACGAGGTAGATACGTGGGTTAGAGATCAAGCGAAGATTCCCAGAAAGGTGGGCAATCAACATGAAGTCTAAAGTTTGGCTGAGATTATAACCCCCGGATTGGATTAGGGGTTCAAAACCCCAAGTGAGGGAGAACTGGCTATATGGAGAGGGTACCAGGATGGGTCTAGGTTTATGTTCAATCGACTTAGAGCGGTCCGAATAGAATGAAGGCGAACGGGGCATACCAATCAGGACGAAGGCTCGGAGAACGATCCAGACAGGCTGAAGGCCCAGAGGGGCGCTCCAAACATGCTGAAGGTTCTAAGAGTGGTCCAGATAGGCTGAAGGCCCAGAGTGGCGGTCCAGACTGATAGAATACTCTGTATGTAATTCGTTAGATTTAGCGATCAGACAGTATGGGAAGTATTGTAAGACTGCGGGGTAGCCGTAGCATTCCCGAATCCTTTTAGATGATTAGGCCAATGTGAGCCAGTTCGCAGACTTGTGAACAGACCACAACATGACTGAAATTGGGAAACGATAGGTCATTAGAGACCAAGCTTGAGGTAAGACTACAGTTATTCTGGTAGCGTTACTTTTAGTAATTGATTTGATGGTGCCAGGTCATCAGGCTGTTATGATCAGGTGGATCAGAAGGATTGATTGAGCCATGAGTGGCGATATATCTAGGACAGTTATTGCTAACCGAAGTTTTCTTTGGAGGTCATGCAAAACGACTATAAGATTGCTCGTGGGTATAGTAACCAGTAAAGATTTCAGTATTCCAGGTCAGTTGAGACCATGGAGGTCTTACTGGATTTTGGAAGCAGTCAGAAGGCAGCCTACTGTTCGGAGAGATTTGTGTTAGGGCACTATTGACGAATTGAGTTTTCAGGTGTATGAGAAGTATCTAGATGTTGGAATTGCCAAATTATCAAAAGTTGAACAGTTAGTTGAGAGATAAGTGGACGGGGTTCAACAATAATGATTTGGTATGAGCGGTCTGTCAGGGAGCCAGACCATCTCGAGACTTCAGACGTCGGGTCGAGTGAATGTGATCATATTTTAGACGATTTGTTAATTTTCAATTTTAGAACCCTGCGAGGGTTGGTTGTAGTTGCCTTGGAAAGGCTAGGGATATGCTCGGGATTGTAGTTCAAGTTGTTGGCGTGTAAGGAATGAAAAGAAGCGATTTCGAGGACGAAATAATATTTTAAGTGGGGGAGAGTTGTAACATCCCGTTTAAATAGAGTAATTAAATGATAAATCAGGATACCCGAGAAGTAATTATTATTATTTTTATTATTTTATATTATTAGAGCTCAAAATTTATTAATAATTATTGGAATGCTAGTCTCAGGGATTAAAGAATAATATTGGACTTAAATTGAAAGGATCTTGAATGACTGGGGTTAAAAGAGTAAATATCAGACTTATTTTGCGAAAGGTTCTTAAAGCCAGGTTAGAAATGGTAATTTATGGATCTTAATTGAGAATGATTTGTAGAGGAGGGGTTATTTTGTAACTGATTGACTTATATTGAAAATAATTATGGGAGCAAGGGTTTAAATGGTAAATATTGGGTTGATTTTGAAAGAAGTATGGGAAGGAGGGGCCATTTTGGCCATTATGGGATACATTCTTAAGGGCTCAGGGAATTTAACTGTGTTATCCCTGTCAAACCTTAACCCTACACAACTTAAGATGCAGCTGTCACTCCCACCTCTCTCCAGCCGCCACCGTTCAGCTTTTTGTCGTTCCGACCGACCAAGACTGTCGCAGACTCGTTGTAGCGAACCAACTAGGCGGCCATCTTCGTCTCCTGTTGCATTGATCTGCCCCGCTTTAGCGGCTGCCTTTCCTTCCCGCCGAACTTTAGCAGACGATCGTTCCCCTACCGTCTTCTTCTTCTGTCGTTGCAAGGTTGCCATTTCGGAGAGGCTGTTGCGGCTGATCTTCTCCCCTGATGGCCATGCACCACCATTCGTGTTGATGCGTCCGTCTGCTGCTGCTATCATCGGTTGCTCGCGTATGCTACCATTACCCTCGACTGCCAGAAGCCGCCTTAGGAGTGGCTAAGACCGGAGTACGTTCAGTGTTGAGCTCACGACGTTTGGTGATCTATGGACGAGTGGGGATTCAAGGAAACTCGCCACTACCGTGAGGTGGTGGCTGTCATCACAACCGCCAATGTTGCTGCCTCTAGATGTCCGTTTGGGTGCGTGTTTCAGTAGCAAGAAGTCGTGTATGGTGTACTGCCTGGCCGGAGTTCACAGAAAATGTCGTTTCCACCACCATGAGGTGGTGGCTGCCACCATATACCACCACGAGGTGGTTGTGTGTGTTTGTGTTTGTTGGTGTGTGAGTGTGTGTGTGTTAAATGGATGGTGTTGTAAATTGTAATTTGAAAATGGAATAATAAAAGAAATTGAAAACCACCACCTTAAGGTGGTAGCTGCGCCTCCTGCCGCCACCGGCCGCCGTGTCGGGTGGCGGTGTGCCTAATTGGATAGTGACTAGTTTGGGCCTTGTAAACCCTAATAGGCCCAATGAAGTTTAATGGACCTAAAAGCCCAAGCATGTGACAAATGGGTTTAATGAAACTCTAGTGGGCTTAATGGGGCCCAATAAAGCACTAATTGACCAAATAAAATCTTAATGGGCCCAATGAGGCCCAAGGTGACCTAAAAGCCCAACCGGTTGACTAATGGGTTAATATTGGGTAGGAAACCCTAATTTGGGTTTGGAAAATCCTAATGGCTTAAAACCTTAATTTTGAGGATTAATCGGGACACACACGAGATTATTTAATAACTTAAAATATTAAATAATAATTATTGGCAAATTAACCTAAGGCATTGTTGGACTTAATGGATTAAGTCCTTAGTGAATTAAGTCCTTCATGGGTTAAGTAAGAAACACTTAACCCTAATCATCATTTCATGTGAAAGCCCTAATCTCTCTCGGTCCTTGAGTTGGGCGTTCCTTTTTGGCTTTGGCAATTGGATTATTAATGGACCATCCAAGAATGATCAAATGGACTAGAATATATTGATGGGCTTTAAGGTAAGGCCCATATGAGGGGTTAGGCCCAATTTGGAAAATTGGGCCATAGTTTGGGCCTTTATGAGTATGTGATATTGGGCCATGGGAATTGGACTGGAATAGTTGGATGGGCCTTAAGGAAAGACCATGTAGAGGTATGGGCCCAATTTGGAAAATTGGGCCATATGTTGGGCTTTGGCCCGTTACTTGACTGTTGGACTTTTGGTGTGTGTGTTCGATCTTAGGCTTGGAACCCAATTATTAATTGGGTATTGTTTGATGTTGACAGTTAGGGAATCTGTCAACCAGCAGCGGGAGTTTTATTCGCAGGACTTCAGCAGTGTTAGGTGAGTTCTCCTCACTATACTGACAGGGTCTACGACATTAGGTCGGTCCCTTTGGATTTTATCCTGGATTTAGTATGTTATGCTGTTATGATCTGTTATATCTGTACCCTGGTAGTTAGGGTGTTACTATGCTGTTATGATCTGTTAGATTTGTACCCTGGTAGTTAGGGTGTTACTATGTTGTTATGATCTGTTAGATCTGTACCCTGGTAGTTAGGGTGTTGCTATGCTGTTATGATCTGTTAGATCTGTACCGTGGTAGTTAGGGTGTTGCAATGCATTTATGATCTGTTAGATCTGTACCCTGGTAGTTAGGGTGTTATTATGCTGTTATGATCGGTTAGATCTGTACCCTGGTAGTTAGGGTGTTGTTATGGTATCATGATCTGTTAGATCGATATCATGGTAGATAGGACAATGCTATGCTTAGCAGTCGGTATGATTTGTGTTATTGTTCGATTATGTGTTGTATGTATGTTGACATATGTGGTTGGGTTGGGTTGAGGCGGTCTTGCTTTGTGCTGCAGGCCAACATACCCAGCGAGCTGTCCGGATAAGTTGTTGGCCCTACGAGGCAGTGCAGTCATGCCGAAGGCTCGGAGAGAAGCCCAGGTAGACTAAAGGCCTGTGAGGCGGTCCAGTCAGGTTGACGATTCATTATGCATGGTGTTTTGTATTTTTTGATATGATATGATTATGGTTATTGAGGTTGGTATTTTGGGGGTAACTCACTAAGCTCTCGGGCTTACTGTTACAGTTTATTGTTTCAGGTACATCAGATGATCGTAGGAAGGCAAAGGCGTGATCTTACAGCTCCTCATATTTTATGGTTTTATGAATTGATTCTGGGGATACTCTGATGTCTAAACTATTTTGAAAACAAAGTATAATAACTTGATGGTTTTAAAATGTATTAAAAAGTTCTAATTTGGCTTGAATTTATGGGTGTTACAACCGAAGGGGTAGGCTAGCAAGCAGATATGTTAGGCGGTTACCGGTTGGAAGAGACCGAAGCGGTAGGCCAGCACCCAAATATGTTAGTGTTGGGTTTTGAGCAATCTAACACTTCCTAAGTGTGCATGCAACCCTAATAAACCTTGGATCTATGTGACGGGTTTTGAGCATTCTAACACTTCCTAAGTGTACATGCAACCCTAATAAACCTTGGATCTATGTTTGTCTAAGATACATGCAAATAATTATTTTTCCAAGGCTTATATCCTAACTAGCATGGCATGGGGAACTTGAATCAAATAAAGCTAGTAGAAACACTTACCTTGTAGTTGTAGTTGATTGCTTGGAGTTTTAGAGCCTAGCACCAATAGTGTGGATGCCTCAAATGAAAGTCACAAATCACCACAAACTTGGAACTTTGAGAGAATAGTCACCACTTCTCTTGAAATCGGCCCTCACCTCAACATGTGTCAACTAGTAGTGATTTCAAGAGCCAAAGCCTCCTTTATATAGTGTGGTGGATTAGGGTTACATCCATGTAAACCCTAATACCCATATCTCTTCATTTCCATGAGACCCATGGGTTAAAGCTCCATGGAGTATCCATGGACTTCTCCATCCAAGCCTAGCCCATTCCAAATAAGCATAAGCCCACACTATATAAATATAGAAGCCCATATTTAATTAGTAATATCTTTGATCACTAAATTAATCCTAGATTAATTATAGATCACTACTAATTAAATAATATGATCTTATATTAATATATTAGAACTTATAATATATTAATAAATCATAACTTGTACTATTCTCAAATATTATCCATAAATTGTTCGGGTGAAGTGCAACCCAAATGGACCATGCCGGGTCGGGTCAAGTACATACCAAATATAGTTATGGACTTAGACACTATATCCAACAGTCTCCCACTTGGATAAGTCTAGTAACTATATTTGCAAGTATAACTTCAGGAACCGATCAGCAATCGTAGCTCTTTAAACTCTGTTAAACTAGAACGCGCCATTTAGATAAGTGATCATATAATCCTCTATTCTAGATATCAGTCGGACAAATACATGGAACATTGTCTTGCTTATTGTCCAGCATTTGTTTCTCGATTTCCGATTTGTTCGACATAGAACTCAACTGAACACATCAATTTAGTTCTGACCGGGCCCAGTACATAGGTCAAAACAAAATCATCGAGGGGCCCAGATATCAGCTTCTAATCCAAGAAGGAACACATAAACTTCGACTCATATGTTTGTTCTACCACTCACTGAATTACACACAAAAGCATGTTTTATAACATCGAGTTACCAATGCGTTTACGTACAATCAATGCATAACCAACTCGTAAGTAACAAATCATATCTCTAGCTTTGAAGACTTATATGATATTACCGTCTCACGATCACTCAAGATAAAATTCCATGAAGTGATTCCAGTGAGCGTGGGTTGAGTCCAATGCTCAGAACTTATGAGCACTCATGATTGTTGTAGCCATGTCCAACACCTTAGACCTCTGCAACCAATCATGACAGTCTTGATTCATACCTACTTCCGACATATGACCGACTGTGGAGGTTTGAATAATATGATATACCAAACATAATTATTCTGGAAGTCAAAACATGCAAAAGAAATATAGTAAAAGATTGACAAGAGATAGCAACACTTTACTCATAAATAAAACACCTTTTATTCATCATCAAATGTCAATTACACTTTACAAATTTCATAATTTATCTAACTACTAAAACTTATATCATCCTTTAGCCCTATGCTCCGAGCATGCTGGAGATGCTTAACCCTACTCAGTCCCTTCGTGAGGGGATCTGCTGGGTTCTCATCCGATGATACCCTCTTCGCCATGAGGAGTCCTTCTTCGATTCGATGTCTGATAAAATGGTATTTTCTGTCGATGTGTCTGGATCTCCCGTGATCCCTTGGTTCCTTGGCTAAGGCAACCGCACTATTGCTGTCACAGAAAATCTCCATTAGCTCTTTTATAACTGGTACAACTCCAAGGTCTCCGATGAAGTTCTTTAGCCATATCGCCTCCTTTGCTGCCTCGCTTGCTGCTATATACTCTGATTCACAAGTGGAATCAGCCACTGTCTCCTGCTTGGAACTCTTCCAAGAAATTGCTCCTCCGTTTAGGGTAAAGACCCAGCCCGACTGAGAGCGGAAATTATCCCTATCAGTTTGGAAGCTAGCATCACTATACCCTACAACTCTCAAGTCATCACTCCCACCGAAGGTAAGGACCCAGTCCTTAGTCCTTCGCAGGTACTTGAGGATATTCTTTACCGCAGTCCAGTGTTCCTTGCCAGGGTTTGCCTGATACCTGCTAACCATGCTCAAAGCAAAAGCTACATCAGGTCGAGTACACGTCATGGCATACATGATCGATCCTACAGCTGAAGCATAAGGAAGTCGACTCATTTCTGCTATCTCAGCCTCAGTACTAGGGCTTTGTGTCTTACTCAATCTGGCGTTACACTGAATGGGTAACTCACCTTTCTTGGAGTTATGCATGTTGAATCTTTTCAACACTTTGTCCAAGTAGGTACTTTGACTAAGTCCAATTAGCCTTTTACTCCTGTTTCTCAAAATCTTTATCCCTAGGATATAGGCAGCTTCACCAAGGTCCTTCATAGCGAAACACTTCCCAAGCCAGGACTTTACTTGCTGCAGGGTTGGGATGTCATTTCCTATGAGTAGTATGTCATCCACATACAGTACCAAAAAACTGACTATGCTCCCACTAGCCTTGATATAGACGCAAGATTCATCTTCACTCCTTGAAAAGCCAAATTCCTTGACTTTCTCATCAAAGCAAAGATTCCACCGGCGAGGTGCTTGCTTCAATCCATAAATGGATTTCTCAAGCTTACACACTCTATTAGGGTACTCGTTGCTGACAAAACCCTCTGGCAGACTCATGTAAACATCTTCAGCCAACTGTAACGCTCGTGTTTCTAGGCTTGCCATTTTAGCAATATAATAGTCTAGGTTAACCATTGTAACCCCAATTTGAAATAATAAAATGTATTATTTGTGAATTATGTGAATTATGTGATTTATGTGTTTATTTTCTTATTTAATGAATTAAAAATAAAATAAGCGTCAAAATTTAAGTGTGAGATAAGCCCGGTATCTTTGCATAAAGTTGTAGTGGTTGAAACAAGGATTACGGAGATATAAGGAATGCCAAAATCCGAGTTATAACGAAGAAGTTATGACCTGTCGAAGTTTCGCGACGGGACCGGCACGACGCCGAGTGACGTAAAAACATGAATTTAAGACAGAGCGATATTTAGCCTTAGCGATCTAAACGAAAGTCATAGATTTCGTTAAACCGAGAGCGTGCGTGAAAGGAACGCCCAAATCTGACTTCGTACGATGAAGTTATGATTTTCTGAAGTTTCGACGTGGCAGTAGGCAGCCCGAATACTCGATTTGAGATCGAGCGATTTCTAGCCAAAACAATCTAAATGAGAATCGAAGATCTCGTTGTTAGTAGCGAAACGATGGAAAGATAGGCGAGAACGGACGTCGGACGAAGAAGTTATGATTTAATAACGAAGTTTTCCTGTCTGAGCCTTCTAAAAATAATTAATAAAAATAAAAGTCAAAATTAGCCGACGGAGTCTAAACGAAAGTTGTAGAGCGTAGTCTGACCTTCGCGTGAATATAAAGAACGTCGAAAACGGAGTTCGTATGAAGGAGATATGAATTTTTGAAGTTTTAATAAATATTTAATATTTATTTTTATTTAACTCCGATATTATCCGAAGAGAAGGATGAGGCGGTCTATCCGAAGTACGCAGCGCGTACTGCTGTACGCCCCGCGTACAGTGTAGGGCACACGAGTTCTACGGAGTAGTGAGTCGTATGCAGTGACGTAAGGGGACCGATGACGTAAGCGTTGACGATCTGTGAAGCATTACGCCCCGCGTACGCCTGAAGTTACGCCCCGCGTAACCCCGAGGATCAGCCTATAAAAGGAGGTCCGAAGCAGCCGAGTTTTCTTTTACAAATTCTTCATCTTCTCTCATCTTTTGCCTCGATTTGCGTACCGATTGTACCCCGAAGCCCCGGTATTATTCCCGAGCCCCGAAGCGAGATCCGAAGCCCCGAGAATCCCGAAAAGCGTTATTCCCGAGCCGAAGCCCTGCCCGCGAGGAGCCGGTTTTTGTGAAGATCTTCCAGATCTATGGAGAGACGCTACTTCTATAAGCCGTAGTGCTGTCGGATCATCTTCTGATCAAGTGAGTGTGTAGTTATTTTCTCTCCAACGCAATATTATGAAGTATTTAATATAAAATACGTGCTACGTGTATATATTTTGTGGTTATATGTGTGAATGTATATTCTCTATGAAATACGTGTTATGTGTGTATGCCTCATCTGTTATGTGGAATATGTATTGATTAAAACATGTTATACAGGTTTTTAAACAGTGTATAAAAATGTATATTTTTATCTACTAATATGTTGGGTAGAACATGGGTAGATAATTGGTGTGTAATAAACAGATGAGAGGCCTCGGTGTTATTGGTGTTATTCTAGTCATTCAGCAGAGTATGGATGACGACCACAGACTATTCTAGACTGTCCTGTGGAACACTAGCAGGCTCATTACCTGTAGGTGTTGTGAACGACGTGTTCACCGGTGTACTCTATCCCCCACATGGTTGCCTATAGGACACTTATTTTCGAGGAAGCCCCTCTGCAGTAATGTCCGTCCCGATGAAAATCCTGAAATAAGTTCCTTATAATAGACGTTATTTTTAGGAACGTAAGGTGAGGATAACGGGAATGGGTAATCGGGTTTATTGTTGATTGTTGTAATTAAATATAATTATTGTGGGTTTGAAAACCCTATATGCTCACCAGGCTCCCAAGCCTAACCCACTCAGTTGATTTGTATTACAGGAAGTGGCGCAAGAGCTTAAGATGGGCGAATCATCAAGTCATTTTTGTTTACAAGTCTGCATATGTATATATTTGTTGAACGACTTGTAATATCATCGTTTATGCTTTATGATCTATATCGGAACATGACATCCCGACTTTTGATTTATGAAATGAAATCATATTTCTATATGAAATGTTTTGATAAATATCTATTTTATCCTGTTTTGTTTTTGGGAACAAATTCCGCATCACTTTTAAAATCAAACGGATTTACTCTGAAAAAGATTTAAAAAACATAAATGAAATCGGTCTTTTCTGGCCGATATTTTGGGGATGTCACAGTTGGTATCAGAGCATTAGTTTAAGCGAACTAGGAATTTGTAGGATTTCTAAACTTAAACTTAGTATGCTAAGTGGAGATTGTGAGATGTGTGTCTGATAAATTTTAGACACGAGCACTAGTTTATTTTAGGAAGGTTGCCTAAAATGCTTTTATGTGCTAAATGTTATATGTTGCCATATATGATATTGTTTGTTCGGATCTACGGTTTGTTGCCAACCGGATCTGAAGGTTTATGTGTTTAGGATTCTAAGCGTATGTATACGATATTAGAACTAGCGTGTAATCGTTTGGAGTAATAAGGTGAAATTATTCGGTGTGTAGATCAAAAATGGTGAGAACAAGAAGCGGAGTTGGAAATGCTGATGAAAACAGGAATCAACCGCCTGTAATTCAACAAGTACCTGTCGTAGCTGATGAACCTGAGCCGATAACAATGGCTGGTGTACAAATGATGATTCAAATGATGTTGGATCGTCAGATGGAAGAAACAAGACGCCTGCTTAGGCAGAATCGTGAAGAACCGTCAATTCAAGCGGAAGAGCCCGAGGAGAATGGAGGGCAGTCTGAAGGAGAAAACTTTAGTGGAATCATTGGTCAAGACGAACAACCAGTGGTTAGACGCAATAATCAGTATGGAGGAAATGATGGTCGTGGGTGCAAGTATAAGGATTTCATGGCATCCAAACCACCATGTCTATCCAGAAGCCCGACGCCGGTGCAAGTTATGGACTGGGTCTCCGAAATGGAGACTATGTTTGAAAGTTGCGAATGCAGCAACATGCAGAAGACCGCTCTTGCGATCCCTCTGCTAAAATCTGGGGTGTTGAGTTGGTGGAAGCTGTTAGCTGACTCTATGCCCAAGGGAGAAGCAAGCAAAATGTCTTGGGAAGACTTTGTGGAACAACTAAAACTGCAATACTGCTCCGAGCAGGACCTTCTGGAAATCAGTAATGAGTTTCAGAATTTGAAGAAAGGGAAATTGAGCGTTACTGAATACGCTACAAGTTTCACGGAAAAGATGAAGTTTATCCCATATTTGGTGCCTACAGAACTCTTTAAGGTCAACAAGTTTGCCCTTGGACTACCAGCAGACTATGGTCCAATGGTTAAGCAAGCAACCACATTGAAAGCCGCCATCTGGGCTGCTAGAAATGTTGAGACCCAGATAAGGGAAAAAGGTCTGGAAAGGTCAGTGGTTGGCGAGAAAAGGAAAATCGATGGATTTTCAGGGTCCAGCAAGAAAAGTAAATTCTCGAAGTCTAGTTCGAGGGAAAGTGGAGGAAAGGTAGAAGCGAAATGGTGTGAAAAGTGCAAGAAGAAGCATTATGGGAAGTGTTGCGGGGAAACCACATGCTTCAAATGTGGAAAGCTAGGGCATTATGCCAATGACTGCACCTTCACCAAAAATGTTTGTTATGGTTGTGGTGAAGAGGGGCACATCTCAAGGGATTGTCCGAAAAAGAAGGAAGCAGCAAGACCCAACATTTCGCCAAAGCCAAAGGCGAGAGCATTCCAGATGACACTGGAAGCTGCTAAAGATGAAGCTGATGTCGCTTCAGGTACCTTTCTCGTTAACAAATTGCGTGCCCAAATTTTATTTGATTCTGGAGCCAACTACTCCTTTATATCGCATGAATTTGGTAGAAAACTAGCTTTGCCTGTTGATAGACTAGATAATGCTTTATTAGTCGAAGTTGCTAGTGGAAAGTTTGTACCTGTTAGCCATCGTATGAAAAACATCTTAATTGATCTGAATGGAAATAAGTTCCACGAGGAATTATTGCCTATCGAACTTAACGGTTTCGACATCGTTTTGGGAATGGATTGGCTTAGCGCCAATGATGCTGAAATTTTATGCAAGAAGAAAATAGTGAAAGTGAACCCACCTGGGAAGGAATCGTTTATGGTGTACGGAGATAAACGCAGAGTAAACTCTGGAATCATTTCTCTAATGAAAGCCAGAAAATGTTTGACCAAGGGGTGTACATCATACTTAGCATTTGTGATCGATGCTAAGAAGGAAAAGAAGGTGATGCAAAATATTCCTGTGGTGTGTGATTATCCGGAAGTATTTCCCGAAGATCTTCCTGGATTACCGCCCGATCGACAAGTAGAATTTCGTATTGACTTGTTGCCCGGAACAACGCCAATTGCAAAAGCACCTTATCGATTAGCACCAACGGAGATGAAGGAGCTAATGATGCAACTTCAGGAGTTATTGGACAAAGGTTTCATTAGACCTAGTTCATCACCCTGGGGAGCTCCGGTGTTATTCGTAAAGAAGAAAGATGGAAGCATGAGGATGTGCATTGATTACCGAGAGCTGAATAAGGCAACAATAAAGAATAGATATCCATTGCCAAGGATTGATGACCTATTCGATCAACTACAAGGTTCCAGTTATTTTTCAAAGATCGACCTGAGGTCAGGATATCATCAGCTGAAAGTAAGGGAGCAGGATATAGAGAAGACCGCATTCAGAACGCGATATGGACACTATGAGTTCTTGGTTATGTCGTTTGGACTAACCAATGCTCCAGCAGCATTCATGGATTTAATGAACAGGGTTTGTAATCCGTTCCTTGATAAATCTATGATAGTGTTCATTGATGACATTCTGATTTATTCAAAAAGCCAAGAGGAGCATGGCAGACACTTGCGAGAAGTTTTGGAAGTCTTGAAGAAGGAGAAGTTGTATGCGAAGTTCTCCAAATGTGATTTCTAGATTCGTGAAGTCCAATTCTTGGGTCACGTGGTCAACCAAGAAGGGATAATGGTTGATCCAGCGAAGATCGAAGCTGTGATGAAGTGGGAACAACCGAAAAGTCCCACGGAGATCCGAAGCTTTTTAGGATTAGCCGGATATTACCGAAGGTTTATCCAAGGCTTTTCTTCGATCGCTAGGAGCTATTTATGCTTGGAATGATAAGCATAAAGAAGCATTCGAGAAGCTAAAGAAGAAACTATGCGAGGCACCGATACTTTCTCTACCCGATGGAGTTGAAGACTTCGCTGTTTATAGCGATGCGTCTGGGGTTGGATTGGGTTGCGTTTTGACCCAAAGAGATAAGGTGATCGCATATGCGTCTCGACAGCTAAAAGAGCACGAAAAGAACTACCCGACTCATGATTTGGAGTTGGCAGCGGTAGTTTTCGCACTGAAAATATGGAGGCATTACCTCTATGGCACAAAGTGCAAACTTTTCACTGATCATAAGAGTCTCCAATATCTCTTTAGTCAAAAAGAATTGAATATGAGGCAACGACGCTGGCTGGAATTACTTAAGGACTACGACTGTGAGATACTTTACCACCCCGGTAAGGCCAATATTGTTGCTGATGCTCTCAGTCGGAAGGTCAATCTTGAAAAGAAAAGGCCAAGAGCGTTGAGAATTGAAGTTGTCTCGACTATTTTGGAAAGTATAAAGAAAGCTCAAAGCGAAGCTTCTGAGAAAAATGACCGAAAGGAGGAACGTTTGGGCAAAACGTTGGTGTTCGGTGTAAACAGTCACGGACTGAAGGTGTTCCAAGATCGGATTTGGATACCTAAGACAGAAGGAGTCAGAGATCTTCTGATGGAAGAAGCTCACAAAACCATGTACTCGATTCATCCCGGTAGCACAAAAATGTATAGGGACCTGAAACCCTATTATTGGTGGCCGATGATGAAGCTCGACATTGCGAAGTATGTGGCCGAGTGTGTGACTTGTGCAAGAGTCAAGGCACAACATCAGAAACCATACGGGAGTTTAGAACCATTACCTGTGCCTATGGGTAAGTGGGAAGACATTGCTATGGATTTTGTCACTAAACTACCCAGAACAAAAAGTGGTCACGACATGATTTGGGTAGTCGTTGATCGATTCACTAAGAGTGCGCATTTCATAGCAGCCAACGAGAAATGGTCTATGGAAAAGCTTGCGAATTCTTACGTGAAGGAAATTGTGAGGCTTCACGGTGTTCCGTTAACAATTGTGTTGGATCGTGACAGTCGTTTCACCTCACGATTTTGGAAAAGTCTACAAGAGGAATTGGGTACCAAGTTGTGTCTAAGTACAGCTTACCATCCGCAGACTGATGGTCAGAGCGAACGGACGATACAAACACTGGAAGATATGCTGAGAGCGTGTACCTTGGAATTCCTAGGTAATTGGGATCAACATTTTCCTTTGGTAGAATTTTCCTATAATAATAGTTTTCACTCGAGCATAAAGATGGCACCTTATCAAGCATTGTATGGACAGAAGTGTCGTACGCCGTCTTGTTGGCTTGAGGCTGGGGAAAAGCAGTTTATGGGGCCGGAGATAGTCCATCAAACTGCAGAAAAGTTGAAAATAATTAGGGAAAGAATGTTAGCAGCTCAGGACCGTCAAAAGAGCTATGCTGACAAAAAGCGAAGACCGATGACTTTTGAAGTTGGAGATTCGGTTTTGCTTAAAGTCTCGCCATGGAAGGGACTTATAAGATTTGGTAAAAGGGGAAAGTTAAGTCCAAGGTTTATTGGACCATTTAAAGTTCTTCAGAGGATTGGGAACCAAGCTTACAAAATCGAACTACCAGAAGAACTGAATGGAATTCATAACACTTTTCATGTGTGTTACTTGAGGAAGTTCACGGGAGAAGCTCCCGACATAATTCCACTTTCGGAGTTGAGGATCGATGAGAACAAAAGGTTGATTGAGGAACCGGAGACAATCGTTGACCGAAAGACTAAGAAGTTGCGACGTAAGATGGTTGATTTAGTGCTTGTCCGATGGAAACACACGAATGGGCCGAATCTCACCTGGGAAACGGAGAGTGACATGATGAGTCGCTATCCGCATTTGTTTGCTGGTGTGTGATTCCGGGGACGGAATCATTCTAAGGTGGAGAGAATTGTAACGCCCGTGTTTCTAGGCTTGCCATTTTAGCAATGTAATAGTCTAGGTTAACCATTGTAACCCCAATTTGAAATAATAAAATGTATTATTTGTGAATTATGTGAATTATGTGATTTATGTGTTCATTTTCTTATTTAATGAATTAAAAATAAAATAAGCGTCAAAATTTAAGTGTGAGATAAGCCCGATATCTTTGCATAAAGTTGTAGTGGTTGAAACAAGGATTCCGGAGATATAAGGAATGCCAAAATCCGAGTTATAACGAAGAAGTTATGACCTGTCGAAGTTTCGGGACAGGACCGGCACGACGCCGAGTGACGTAAAAACATGAATTTAAGATAGAGCGATATTTAGACTTAGCGATCTAAACGAAAGTCGTAGATTTCGTTAAACCGAGAGCGTGCGTAAAAGGAACGCCCAAATCTGACTTCGTATGATGAAGTTATGATTTTCTGAAGTTTCGACGTGGCAGTAGGCAGCCCGAATACTCGATTTGAAATCGAGCGATTTCTAGCCAAAACAATCTAAATGAGAATCGAAGATCTCGTTGTTAGTAGCGAAACGATGGAAAGATAGGCGAGAACGGACGTCGGACGAAGAAGTTATGATTTAATAACGAAGTTTTCCTGTCCGAGCCTTCTAAAAATAATTAATAAAAATAAAAGTCAAAATTAGCCGACGGAGTCTAAACGAAAGTTGTAGAGCGTAGTCTGACCTTCGCGTGAATATAAAGAACGTCGAAAACGGAGTTCGTATGAAGGAGATATGAATTTTTGAAGTTTTAATAAATATTTAATATTTATTTTTATTTAACTCCGATATTATCCGAAGAGAAGGATGAGGCGGTCTATCCGAAGTACGCAGCGCGTACTGCTGTACGCCCCGCGTACAGCGTAGGGCACTCGAGTTCTACGGAGTAGTGAGTCGTATGCAGTGACGTAAGGGGACCGATGACGTAAGCGCTGACGATCTGTGAAGCATTACGCCCCGCGTACGCCTGAAGTTACGCCCCGCGTAACCCCGAGGATCAGCCTATAAAAGGAGGTCCGAAGCAGCCGAGTTTTCTTTTACAAATTCTTCATCTTCTCTCATCTTTTGCCTCGATTTGCGTACCGATTGTACCCCGAAGCCCCGGTATTATTCCCGAGCCCCGAAGCGAGATCCGAAGCCCCGAGAATCCCGAAAAGTGTTATTCCCGAGCCGAAGCCCTGCCCGCGAGGAGCCGGTTTTTGTGAAGATCTTCCAGATCTATGGAGAGACGCTACTTCTATAAGCCGTAGTGCTGTCGGATCATCTTCTGATCAAGTGAGTGTGTAGTTATTTTCTCTCCAACGCAATATTATGAAGTATTTAATATAAAATACGTGCTACGTGTATATATTTTGTGGTTATATGTGTGAATGTATATTCTCTATGAAATACGTGTTATGTGTGTATGCCTCATCTGTTATGTGGAATATGTATTGATTAAAACATGTTATACAGGTTTTTAAACAGTGTATAAAAATGTATATTTTTATCTACTAATATGTTGGGTAGAACATGGGTAGATAATTGGTGTGTAATAAACAGATGAGAGGCCTCGGTGTTATTGGTGTTATTCTAGTCATTCAGCAGAGTATGGATGACGACCACAGACTATTCTAGACTGTCCTGTGGAACACTAGCAGGCTCATTACCTGTAGGTGTTGTGAACGACGTGTTCACCGGTGTACTCTATCCCCCACATGGTTGCCTATAGGACACTTATTTTCGAGGAAGCCCCTCTGCAGTAATGTCCGTCCCGATGAAAATCCTGAAATAAGTTCCTTATAATAGACGTTATTTTTAGGAACGTAAGGTGAGGATAACGGGAATGGGTAATCGGGTTTATTGTTGATTGTTGTAATTAAATATAATTATTGTGGGTTTGAAAACCCTATATGCTCACCAGGCTCCCAAGCCTGACCCACTCAGTTGATTTGTATTACAGGAAGTGGCGCAAGAGCTTAAGATGGGCGAATCATCAAGTCATTTTTGTTTACAAGTCTGCATATGTATATATTTGTTGAACGACTTGTAATATCATCGTTTATGCTTTATGATCTATATCGGAACATGACATCCCGACTTTTGATTTATGAAATGAAATCATATTTCTATATGAAATGTTTTGATAAATATCTATTTTATCCTGTTTTGTTTTTGGGAACAAATTCCGCATCACTTTTAAAATCAAACGGATTTACTCTGAAAA
This sequence comes from Lactuca serriola, assembly GCF_051521515.1. Classification (NCBI taxonomy): domain Eukaryota; kingdom Viridiplantae; phylum Streptophyta; class Magnoliopsida; order Asterales; family Asteraceae; genus Lactuca; species Lactuca serriola. The sequence goes on from NC_136416.1 coordinate 214,354,891, forward strand.
TGATTTAAAAAGCATAAATGAAATCGGTCTTTTCTGGCCGAGATTTTGGGGATGTCACACCAACTTTCCATTAAGGAAAGCGGTTTTGACATCCATTTGCCAAATTTCATAGTCATGAAATGCAGCTATGGCCAACAGAACCCGAATAGACTTAATCTTGGCTACTGGAGAAAAGGTCTCATCATAGTCCACTCCAGGAATTTGAGAGAAGCCCTTTGCAACCAATCTAGCCTTATAAGTGTGTACATTACCATCTATGTCGGTCTTCTTCTTGAAGACCCATTTGCACCCTACAGTCTTACGACCAGGTACATTCTCAACCAAGTTCCAAACTTGATTGCCATGCATGGATTGTATCTCGCTATCCATGGCCTCTTTCCAATTAGTAGCCTCAGGGCCTGCCATGGCTTCCATGTAGCTGTTAGGTTCATCCAGACCTACTAGTGTCTCATCACTAATAAGTGTCTCACCTTCCGCAGTAATATGGAAGCCATAATAATGCTCAGGTGCATTCCTAACTCTCGTGGAATACCTAAGAGGTACAGGCACATCAGCTGGCTCAACAGGAGTTTCCTCCTCAAGTTGAGGGCTAGTGTTTGAAGTTCCTTCACCGCTTGACTCTTGAATTTCTTCAAGATCAATTTGCCTCCCACTGTCTCCTTGGCTTATAAATTCTCTCTCTTGAAAAACTCCTCTTCTTGCTACAAAGACCACATTATCACTAGGTCTGTAGAAGAGGTAACCAAAGGATTGTTGTGGGTAGCCGATGAAAATACATCTCTCGCTTCGGGGTTCGAGCTTATCATGAGTCTCGCGTCTCACGAAAGCCTCACAACCCCAAATATTGATGTGGTCTAGCTTAAGTACTTTGCCAGTCCACATCTCGTGAGGAGTTTTGGCAACTTTCTTTGTAGGGACAAGATTAAGAATATGGGCGGCAGTCTCTAAGGCATACCCCCAGAATGAGATTGGTAGCGTAGCTCGACTCATCATGGAACGAACCATATCCAACAAGGTTCGATTACGCCTCTCAGCCACACCATTCAACTGTGGTGTCCTGGGAGGTGTCAATTGTGAGACAATCCCACATTCCCTAAGATAGTCGAGGAACTCTGAACTAAGATACTCACCTCCTCGGTCGGATCGAAGCATCTTAATGTTCCTGCCCAATTGATTCTCGACTTCCTGTTTAAATTCCTTAAACCTCTCGAAAGTCTCTGACTTATGCTTGATTAAGTAGACATATCCATATCTACTGTAATCATCAGTAAAAGTCAAATAATAACGATTAGCATCCCTTGTGGCATGTTTGAATGGTCCACACACATCCGTGTGTACAAGGTCCAACAAACCTTCACCCCTCTCACACGAGCCTGTGAAGGGTGACTTTGTCATTTTTCCAAGTAAGCATGATTCGCAACTATCATCTGACTTTAGGTCAAACGACTCCAAGACTCCATCCTTTTGGAGTTGGCCTATGCATTTCTTTCTTATATGTCCAAGACGACAATGCCATAATGATGCTTTATCCAAGTTATTATGATTAGTAGAATCAATACACAAAACATTATTTCCTAAGTTATCTACAACAGATACAGCTTCATACACACCATCACAAGGTAATGCTTTAAAATAAAAAACATTATTATAGAAAACATCATTAGAACCAACTTCATTATTAAATGAAAAGGTAAACCCTTGTTTGTACAAAGCATGAAAGGAAATAATATTTCTTGCCATTCCTGGCGAATAACAACATTTATTCAAATCTAAATTAAACCCACTACTTAGCGATAAAGTATAAACTCCAATCTTGGTGACAGGTGAAGCTTTCCTATTCCCCATGATCAAGTTTATTCTTCCTTGCTCCACATTCTCACTTATTCTTAGTCCCTGCAAGTCACAACAAATATGAATACCACAACCGGTATCAAGGACCCAAGATTTAGAATGGGGTGAGTTATTAGAAATGATAGTGTAAATACCTGCATGGTTGGGTTTGACTTTCCCATCCTTCACATCCTGCTGGTACTTTGGGCAGTTCCGCTTCCAATGAGACTTTTCATGGCAATAGAAGCATTCAGCCTCTTTTGGGTCAGAAGAAGGAGTGATGAAACCTTTCTTGGTTCCACTTGAAGAAGAGCCATCAAGGGTCCGAGCCTTGGTACCCTTAGAAGAGCTCTTTCTCTTCTTCCCTCGACTTTTCCCGATTGCCAAAACCGGAGTAGAGTTTGGAGTAGGAGTGTTAACAACCGACTTCCCCTTAAGACCTGTTTCTACGGTCTTGAGAAGTCCCTGAAGTTTGCTGAGTGTGACCTCTTCCTTATTCATGTGATATGTCATGCGGAATTGATCATAGCACGATGGTAAGGAGTGCAAAATGATATCTATTGCAAGATCCTCAGGGAAGTTCACATTAAGCTTCAGCAAACGATCCACATACCTTTGCATTTTCTACATGTGGCTCGTGACGGATTCCCCATCCTTCATCATGGTTGTTATCATGGAGCAGATGATTTCATACCTCTCTTGTCTTGCACTTTGATGGTATCTTTCCATCAAATCTTGGTGCATTTCATAAGGGTAGAAATCCTCATAAGACTTTTGGAGTTCCGCTGTCATCGTGGCCATCATGATGCAAGCCACTTTCGTAGCATCCCTTTCATGTGCCCGAAAGTCAGCGATCTCCTGAGGAGTTGCAGTGGTCTCATCAATTTCCTTAAGCTCCTTGTCAAGGACATATTCTTTGTCCTCGTAGCGGGTAATCATCCTGATGTTTCTGATCCACTCATTGAAGTTGGATCCATCAAAGGTGACTTTCCCACACAAGTTCATAAGGGTAAAGGAGCCATTAGGATTAGAGCCAGAAGCAGCATTGTTTGAAGACATCTGAAAAGAAGAGAACAAGATTAGTTTAGATATAAGAGAGTCCTTAATAAAACACCCAAATGTAATATTAAGGCTAGGATCCAATCACAATATAATATAACTTAGAAGAGGTATGTCGTAATCTAAGCTATACCATATTTGAAAGGTAGGTGAATGACGATTCACCAATTTCCACCACGAAAACCGAAATGTTTAAATATTAGGTTTTTGATTGGTTCTTAGAAATTCCTATATTCTTTGAGATTCAATGAACTTTTCAAAGGCATGTTTCAATCTCGAGTGTGCCCTCCAAGTTTTGTGACTGGGATGCCGAGGATCACAAAACGAGGTGTGAAGTAACCATGCAAATCACTTGGTACCCTTAAGGTTTATCACTCAATCGATGTGCCGGTAAACCACACACGCTCCATCGATACTATAATAAACCCTAAGTCACCCTTTACCTACCTTGTTAAGTCCAAGTTAGTGTGCCGGTTAACCACACACGCTCCACCAACGACTTAATCAAAGTGTAAAGTGTGATTTCATGGATTAGCACCTTATTCACATTTTTCCTAAAGTAACTAAGATTGGGAATTTAATAAAAAATTTAGTTACTTTATAATATTCATCATACTTTTAATGAGAATTTATAAGTCCTTGTCTTACCCGTTCGGCTAACGACCCTCCACCAGTCAAGCAAGCGGTGGGTGAGAGTGGACACCCATTAAGTCACCATTTTATAGGCAACAACCTTATACCCACCTTATAGACCGGCTTCGTGAATGAGGCGTACTAGCGGTAAGACGACTTTGCTCTTATACATATATATATATATATATATATATATATATATATATATATATATAATTATTAAATCATAATAATATAAGTATAAGGGTTGAATTTTAACTTTTAAAATTCTAAGGGTTGGAACTAAAGTTTTAACTTGACTTTACTTGTTCCAAAACATGAGGGCAAGTTTTGTAAACTTTCAAAACTTTTCATTTCTTGTAACTTATGAGTTTAATAGAGTAATAAAATGAAGACTCTTCACTTTTCTAACTCTTGTGTTCTTTTAATGGTTTTCAATCCAAGAGACTTTTGGTTTTCCATAACTTGAGGACAAGTTATGGACTCCACTAAATCACATTATGATCAAGAATTAATCTACCACATAGGTTACAAATAATTCATATGATTATCTAAACATCATAAGAACAAGATCATGAACATGAACACTTGCATATATCAAAATCACACTTAATCTTTGTAATTTTGATAACTAGTTGTTGTAAATGAGTTAGAAAAGACATTACACCTTCTAAAACAAGTTTTCAAGTACCAAAACCTTTTAGGGTAATGTTTCTAATCCATTTCCAGCAACTAAAGTCGAAAAACTGCACTCTGTCGACCCTACTCGCCGAGTGCATGAACCTACTCGGCGAGTAGGTTGAAGATACAAGTGAACACGGCGAGTCCTCCCATGGACTCGGCGAGTCCAGCAGTCAGACAGCAAGATTTCGACTTTTTCAAGCATATTGCAACAAGTATCAAACAAACAAGCCTAGGCTCTGATACCACTGCTGGGTTTCGAGCATTCTAACACTTCCTAAGTGTACATGCAACCCTAATAAACCTTGGATCTATGTTTGTCTAAGATACATGCAAATAATTATTTTTCCAAGGCTTATATCCTAACTAGCATGGCATGGGGAACTTGAATCAAATAAAGCTAGTAGAAACACTTACCTTGTAGTTGTAGTTGATTGCTTGGAGTTTTAGAGCCTAGCACCAATAGTGTGGATGCCTCAAATGAAAGTCACAAATCACCACAAACTTGGAACTTTGAGAGAATAGTCACCACTTCTCTTGAAATCGGCCCTCACCTCAACATGTGTCAACTAGTAGTGATTTCAAGAGCCAAAGCCTCCTTTATATAGTGTGGTGGATTAGGGTTACATCCATGTAAACCCTAATACCCATGTCTCTTCATTTCCATGAGACCCATGGATTAAAGCTCCATGGAGTATCCATGGACTTCTCCATCCAAGCCTAGCCCATTCCAAATAAGCATAAGCCCACACTATATAAATATAGAAGCCCATATTTAATTAGTAATATCTTTGATCACTAAATTAATCCTAGATTAATTATAGATCACTACTAATTAAATAATATGATCTTATATTAATATATTAGAACTTATAATATATTAATAAATCATAACTTGTACTATTCTCAAATATTATCCATAAATTGTTCGGGTGAAGTGCAACCCAAATGGACCATGCCGGGTCGGGTCAAGTACATACCAAATATAGTTATGGACTTAGACACTATATCCAACACTATGTTTGTCTTTTTGATGAGTTTGGTTCTTGAGGAGTTTGAGGGCCAAGCACCAATAGTGTGAATGCCTCAAATGGAATCACAAAACACCACAAACTCTTGGAAAACTTTGAGAGAGTATACACACTTTGTATTTTTCGGCCACACACAAGCACACACACACTAGTTCACTAGTTTTCATTTCATGCACCATAAGCATGCTTATATAGGGTACATGGTTAGGGTGAAACCCTAATAACCCATGACCTTTCCTTTTCCAAGGATCCATGGGTTAAAAGCTCCATGGATCATCCATGGACTTCCATCAAAGCCTAGCCCATTAACAAATGAGTGTTAGCCCACACCATATAAAACCAATAGCCCATAATCTAATTAGTCTTCCTTTTAATCTCTAAATTAATTCATAATTAATTTAAGACTAATACTAATTAAATAACATAACTTCATATTAATATATTATAACTTATAATATATTAATAAACATATGTGTATAACTCTCATAAAATTATCCATAAATAGTTTGGATGAGATGCAACCCAAATGGACCATGCCGGTCGGGTCAAGTATATACCAAATAAGTTATGGACTTAGACACCTTATCCAACAGATTCCCACTTGGATAAGTCTAATAACTGTATTTGCCTATATAACTTCAGGAACCAACCAGCAATCGTAGCTCTCGAAAACTCCGTTGAACTATGAAGCGCCATTTTAAGAAAAGTGATCATATAATCCTCTGTTCTCATGATATCAGCCGGACAAACACATGGAACTATGTCTTGCTTATTGTCTGGCATTTGTTTCTCGATTTCCGATTTGTTTGACAAAGAACTTTACTGAACACATCAGTTTAGTTCTGACCGGGCCCGGTACATGGGTCAACACAAAATCATCGAGGGGCCCAGATATCGTTTTATTTCTAGAAGGAACAGACAAACTTCGACTCATATGCTTGTTCTACTACTTGTTGAATTGTACACAAAGGCACGTTTTATAACATCAAGTTACTGATGCGTTTTTCGTGCAATCAATGCACGACCAACTCATAGGTAACAACTCATATCTCTAGGTTTGAAGACTTATATGATATTATCGTCTCACGATCACTCGAGATAAATTCCATGAAGTGATACAAGTGAGCGTGGGTTTATACCAATACTCATAACTTATGAGTACTCATGAATGTTGCAGCAACCATTGCCATGTCTAAACACCTTTAGCCATCTACAAACCCAATTCATGACAATCTTGATTCATACCTACTTCCGACGTATGACCGATTGTGGAGGTTTGAATAAATTAATTATTCTGGAAGTCAAAACATGCAAAACTGAAACAATAGTAAATAACTGACAATGATAGTAATACTTTACTCATAAATAAATCACAAATTTTATTCATCATCAAACGCCGATTACATTTTACAAGTTTCAGGAAATCTATCTAATCTGTAAAACTAATATCGTCCCTCAGCCCAATGCGCCTCACATGCTGAAAATGCTTAACCCTCGTCAGTCCCTTCGTAAGGGGATCTGCAGGATTCTCATCCGACGATATCCTCCTTGCCACGAGGAGTCCTTCTTCAATCTTGTGTCTTATGAAGTGATATTTTCTGTCAATGTGTCGGGATCTGCCATGATCTCTTGGTTCCTTAGCTAAGGCAACCGCACTATTGTTGTCACAGAAAATCTCCATAGGTTCTTTAATAGTTGGTACAACTCCAAGGTCTCCGATGAAGTTCTTTAGCCATATCGCCTCCTTTGCTGCTTCACTCGCTGCTATATACTCTGATTCACAAGTCGAATCAGCCACCGTCTCCTGCTTGGAACTCTTCCAAGAAATTGCCCCTCCATTTAAGGTAAAGGTCCAGCCCGACTGAGAGCGGAAGTTATCCCTATCAGTCTGAAAACCAGCATCACTATACCCTAATACTCTCAAGTCATCACTCCCACCAAGGGTAAGGATCCAATCCTTAGTCCTCCGCAGATACTTGAGAATGTTCTTTACCGCGGTCCAATGAGCCTTGCCAGGGTTCCCCTGATACGATACCTACTGACCATGCTCAAAGCAAATGCTACATCAGGGCGGGTACAAGTCATAGCATACATGATCGAGCCAACAACGGAAGCATACGGTAATTGGCTCATCTCAGCTATCTTTGCCTCTGTACTCGGACTCTGAGTCTTACTTAGTTTGGCATTGCTTTGGATCGCTAAATCTCCTTTCTTGGAATTCTGCATGTTGAACCTTTTCAACACCTTATCCAAGTAGGTACTCTAACTAAGTCCAATTAGTCTTTTACTCCTTTCTCTTAATATCCTTATCCCTAGGATATAGGTAGCCTCCCCTAGGTCCTTCATAGCAAAGCACTTCCCAAGCCAGGACTTAACCTCCTGCAAGGTTGGGATGTCATTTCCTATAAGTAGTATGTCATACACATACAGTACCAAGAAGCTAACTATACTCCCACTAGCTCTGACATATACGCAAGACTCATCTTCACTTCTCGAGAAGCCAAACTCTTTTACCTTCTCATCAAAACAAAGATTCCAGCTATGAGATGCTTGTTTTAATCCATAAATGGATTTCTCAAGCTTGCATACTCTATTAGGGTACTCTGCACTGAAAAAACCCTCTGGCTGATTCATATACACATCCTCAGCCAACTTTCCATTAAGGAAAGCGGTTTTGACTTCCATTTGCCATATTTCATAATCATGAAATGCTGCAATGGCTAGCATAACCCTAATAGACTTAATCTTTGCTACCGGAGAGAAGGTTTCATCATAATCAATACCCTGAGTCTGAGTAAAACCCTTCGCAACCAGTCGAGCCTTATAGGTATGCACTTTTCCTTCCATGTCGGTCTTCTTCTTGAAGATCCATTTGCACCCGACTGTTTTACGGCCTGGTACATTGTCAACCAAGTTCCAAACTTGATTGTCATACATGGACTGTATCTCGCTGTCCATAGCCTCCTTCCATTTAGCAGACTTCGGGCCTGTGATGGCTTCCTTAACACTGCTAGGTTCATCCAAGTTTACCAGTGTACTATCGCTGATAAACATATCACCTTCCGTAGTAATATGAAAGCCATAATAAAACGAAGGTGTGTTCCTAACCTGTGTGGAACGCCTCGGAGGTATAGACATGTCATCTTGCTCAACAGGAGTTTCCTCCTCAGGTTGACTGCTAGTGTCTGAGGTTCCTTCACCAATTGCTTCTTGAATTTCTTCAAGATCAATTTGCCTCCCACTGTCTCCTTAGCTCATAAATTCTCTCTCACGAAAGACCCCTCTTCTTGCTACAAAGACCACATTCTCACTGGGTCTGTAGAAGATGTAACCGAAGGATTTCTGTGGGTAGTCGATGAAAATACACCTTTCACTTCGGGGTTCGAGCTTATCATGAGTCTCACGCCTCACGAAAGCCTCACAGCCCCAAATCTTGATGTGGTTCAAATTGGGAACCTTCCTAGTCCACATCTCATGAGGTGTTTTGGTAACCTTCTTTGTAGGGACTAGATTAAGGATATGGGTGGCAGTCTCTAAGGCATACCCCCAAAAAGAGATTGGTAGCAAAACTCGACTCATCATAGAGCGAACCATGTCCAGCAAGGTTCGATTACGCCTCTTGGCTACACCATTCAGCTGTGGTGTCCTGGGAGGAGTCAATTGTGAGACAATCCCACACTCCTTAAGATAGTCAAGGAACTCGGTACTAAGATACTCACCACCTCGATCGGATCGAAGCATCTTAATGTTCCTGCCCAATTGATTTTCTACTTCCTGTTTGAATTCCTTAAACCTTTCAAAGGTTTCTGACTTATGTTTGATTAAGTAGACATACCCATATCTACTAAAATCATCAATAAAAGTCACATAATACCGATTAGCATCCCTTGTGGCGGTTTTGAAACGCTTACATACATCAGTATGTATTAGGTCCAACAAACCCTCACCCCTTTCACAAGTTCCAGTTAAGGGTGATTTTTTCATCTTTCCAAGTAGACAAGATTCACAACTATCATCCGATTTAAGGTCGAATGACTCCAAGACTCCGCTCTTTTGGAGTTGGCCTATGCGTTTCTTGTTTACATGTCCAAGACGACAATGCCACAATGATGCTTTATCTAGGCTAGTAAAAGAATCAATATACAACACATTATTTCCTAAGTTGTCTACAATCGACACAGTTTCATACACACCATCACAAGGTAACGCTTTAAAATAAAACACATTTTTAAAGAAAGCATTAATACCACCACATTCATTATCAAACAAAAAGGTAAAACCTTGTTTGTACAAAGCATGAAAAGAAATAATATTTCTCGCCATTTCAGACGAGTACACACATTTATTCAAATCTAATTTTAACCCATTATTAAGCAACAAAGTATAAACTCCAATCTTGGAAACAGGCGAAGCCTTCCTATTCCCCATGATCAAGTTTATCTTCTCGTGCTCCACATCCTCACTTCTTCTTAGGCCCTGCATATCAGAACATATGTGAATACCACATCCTGTATCAAGCACCCAAGAGTTAGAATATAATGAGTAATTAGACAATATAGTGTAAATACCTGCATGGGTGGGTTTCACTTTCCCATCCTTTAGATCCTGCAAGTACTTAGGGCAGTTTCGCTTCCAGTGTGCCTTTTCATGGAAATAGAAACATTCAGCATCCTTGGGAATGGCAGAAGGAGTGACAGAACCGCTCTTGGTCTTCGATGAGGAGCCTTCAAGAGACTTTCCCTTGGTACCCTTCGAAGGGTGCTTCCTCTTTTTCCCTTTGCCTTGCCCGATAGCCAAAACAGGGGTAGATGTTGGAGTAGGAGTAGTAGAGGTAACAAGCGCCTTGCCCTTAAGACCGCTTTCCGCGGTCTTCAAGAGTCCTTGAAGCTTGCTGAGGGTAACTTCCTCCTTGTTCATATGATATGTCATACGAAAATGGTCATAACAAGAAGGTAAGAAGTGCAAAATGATGTCAATTGCCAACTCCTCATGGATGTTCACATTCAGCTTCAGCAAACGGTCCACATACCTTTGCATCTTTTGCATGTGAGCCGTGACGGAATCACCGTCCTTCATGCGGGTAGTTATAATGGAGGAGATTATTTCATACCGCTCCTGACGAGCACTCTGATGGTACCTTTCCATCAGGTCTTGGTGCATCTCAAAAGGGTAGTAATCTTCATATGACTTTTGGAGCTCGGCTGTCATCGTGGCCATCATGATACATGCCACCTTAGTAGCATCTCTCTCATGTGTCCTGAATTCAGCGATCTCCTCAGGAGTAGCAGTAGACTCATCAAGCTCTTTTAACTCCTTATCGAGGACATATTCCTTGTCCTCATAACGAGTAACCATCCTGATGTTCCTAATCCAATCCATGAAGTTAGAACCATCAAATATGACCCTCCCACAAAGATTCATGAGAGAGAAAGAACCAGTTGGGTTAGAGCCTGAAGCATTATTGTTGGAAGACATCTGAAGGAAGAAAGCAAGTTTAGATTAGATATATAGAATCCTTAATAAGACACCCAAATGTAATATTAAGGCTAGGACCCAATCACAATATATTATACTTAGAAGAGGGATGTCGTAATCTAAGTAATAATATATTTGAAAGGTAGGTGAATGACGATTCACCAATTTCCACCATGAAAAACAAAATGAATTATTAGGTTTTAATTGGATTTGAAATTCCTAGATTCTTTTGAGATTCATTGAACTTTTCAATGGCATGTTTCAATCTCGATTGCGCCCTTCAAGTTTTGTGACTGGGATGCCGAGGATCACAAAACAAGGTGTGAATAACCATGCTAATTCACTTGGTACCCTTAATATTATCACCTAATCAATGTGTCGGTTAACCACACACGCTCCATTGATCTATGACAAACATTAAGTCACCCTTCGTGATCCTTACTAGTCCAAGTTAGTGTGCCGGTTAACCACACACGCTCCACCAACGACTTGGTAAGGTACAAAGTGTGAATTCCATGGACTAGCACCATGTTCACATTTTTCCTAAAATAACTAAGATTGGGAATTAAAAGGTTTATTTACTTTATAATAATCATTATACTTTTAATGAGGATTTAAAGTCATTGTCCTACCCGTTCGGCTAACGACCCTCCACCAGTCAAGCAAGCGGTGGGTGAGAGTGAACACCCATTAAGTCGCCATTTTATAAGCAACAACCTTATACCCACCTTATAGACCGGCTTCATGAATGAGGCCTACTAACGGTAGAACGACTTATTCTTATACATATATATAATAATTAACCATTAATGTTATAAATAGGTTGAATTTTAACTATTAAAACTCTAAGGGTTGGAATTAAAGTTTATTAAAGTGTGTGAAACTTTACAAATTCCAAAATTTGAGGACAAGTTTTGTAACTATCCAAAACTTTTCATTTCATAACTTATGAATTAAAGGTTCACAAAAATGAAGACTCTTCACTTTCATGTAACTTATGTGTTTAAATGTGTGTGTTAAAGAAAGTGACCTTTGGATATCCATAACTTGAGGACAAATTATGGACTCCATTAAAACACATAAATGATCAAGAATTAATTCTAAACAATTCAGCAAATAATTCCTATCATCTTCTAAATTCATAAGAACATGAACATGATCATCAAAATTTCAAGAATTATATGAACACATAAAATCATGGAATTTTGATATATGCTATTGTAAATGGATTAGAACAACCATTACACCAACTAAAACAAGTTTTAAAACACCAAAACAGTTTAGGGTAATGTTTCTAGTCTATTTCTAGCATCAAAAGTCGAAAATCTGCACTCTGTCGCTCTTACTCGTCGAGTGCATGAACCTACTCGATGAGTAGGTTGAAGATACACATGGACTCGGCGAGTCCCCCCATGGGCTCGGCGAGTTCATCAGTCAGACAGCAAGTTTTTCGACTTTTTCAACTATTTTGCATCAAGTATCAAACAAGCAAGCCTAGGCTCTGATACCACTGTTGGGTTTTGAGCAATCTAACACTTCCTAAGTGTGCATGCAACCCTAATAAACCTTGGATCTATGTTTGTCTTTTTGATGAGTTTGGTTCTTGAGGAGTTTGAGGGCCAAGCACCAATAGTGTGAATGCCTCAAATGGAATCACAAAACACCACAAACTCTTGGAAAACTTTGAGAGAGTATACACACTTTGTATTTTTCGGCCACACACAAGCACACACACACTAGTTCACTAGTTTTCATTTCATGCACCATAAGCATGCTTATATAGTGTACATGGTTAGGGTGAAACCCTAATAACCCATGACCTTTCCTTTTCCAAGGATCCATGGGTTAAAAGCTCCATGGATCATCCATGGACTTCCATTAAAGCCTAGCCCATTAACAAATGAGTGTTAGCCCACACCATATAAAACCAATAGCCCATAATCTAATTAGTCTTCCTTTTAATCTCTAAATTAATTCATAATTAATTTAAGACTAATACTAATTAAATAACATAACTTCATATTAATATATTATAACTTATAATATATTAATAAACATATGTGTATAACTCTCATAAAATTATCCATAAATAGTTTGGATGAGATGCAACCCAAATGGACCATGCCGGTCGGGTCAAGTATATACCAAATAAGTTATGGACTTAGACACCTTATCTAACAGTTAGGCAGTTACGTGTTGAAAGATACCGAAGGAGTAGGTCGGGCACCCAGATATGTCTGACAGTATAATATTTGTATGGTATGTGGTATGATGTGGGAAGTCACTAAGCATTATGCTTACGGTTTTTAGTTTTGGTTTCAGGTACTTCTTTTTTAAAGGAAATGAGCCGCCAGGATCGCAACGCATCACACTATGAATTCTACATTATGAGATCTTTGGGAGTTTTACTCTGATAATAATTTTCTATGACATGATTTAGTTATTTGAAATACTGGTTTTGATTACGAAATGAGTTAAAACTATGGATGTTTCAGACTACTGGTTTTATACTTACTTAATTAAAAATGAAATTTTTGGCTATGAATTTTGGGATGTTACAAATTGGAATCAGAGCCTTGGTTTCAGGTACTTCTATTTTATGAACAAATAATAATATGATTCAAATACATTATATCCTTAATAGTTATGATCTAAAAATTTTATGATTAAAAATGAATATGATTTAGAGTCACAGCTAAATCATAGATTAATGATCATATCATTTAAAAATATATGATTCAAAATGTTATGATTTGAAAATGACACAATCCAAATGTTACAAATTAATCAATATAATGATCCAATTTGAACATTTTATGATCCAAATAGTTTCATGATCCAAACATGTTATGATCTAATGCTACAAATAAGGTGATAAACATACCAATGATATAAAAATTTTATAAACACTTTATGATCTAATCTAAAATAGTATAAAAATCCATGATAAGATGTAGTAGACTAATTCCCATAATATTTTTGCTGCAAACATGTTATGATCCAAAACACTATATTGCTCTAAATACAGATATCATAAATATAACATAAAGAAACTGCAACAATATTATATGTTTACCGTGTGTTGGCACATATGACTAGTCTAATAGTAACTATTTTTTTTCCAATAAGACTTTCTCATTTACTTAATGGTGATGTGTAACCATTTCTATAAGAGCTTGGTATTTATCCATTTTAGATGTCTTTTATATTGATCCACTTTTCTTTATGTTGATCGCCTTTCTTACACACACACCCACAAATCCACAATTCTATCATCCTTTATCCTAAAAATCTTTTAGATTTCAAAAACCTACATGAAGACAAAAAAAGAAACATAAATGAAGAGTAATAAATCACCCACTTACATCTCATACATACATAAATACAAATATTTTGTATGTAAAACTTAACAAAATTTTATAAAATCTTTTCAATTGTCTTATAACCGTTTTAACAAACACCTTGAGTGTTTCATCAAACTTGGGGTTTCAATTTAATTTTATGATTTAAACATGTAATAAGCTATAAATATGTCAAAGTAGGGAGATTATAACAAACAAAAAACACGACAAAATGAAATACCTTAAAAAACCTTTAACTTGAGCAACTTTGAACTGGGACAAATGCATATAACCTACACTTGAGAACATTGCAACTTGAAAACTTTGTGAAACCTTGCACTTGCAAATCTTGTTAATGAACCAATCGTAATAGCAAGAATATACCATCTATCATAATCTATTACATGTAATTTCGAAAGAACATACCATACCACCAGAAGGAGACCATTACAAACAACCTTATATAAACATTTTGAAACCACCAAACACACATTTTCAACAAACGAGCATAAATTATAGAGCAAGTTAAACCATCACGTCATATATAAGACCTCAAAAAACACCATTAAACTTTTAAGTATGCACACCATTAGAAAAAAAAAACATACCCTAAAGACATCTGCTAAATGCAAAACTAATGTGAAAAAGATTAACACAAGTAAAAAAATGGTGAGCTCTTTTAGGTATGCATCAATAAACATAAGTTGATAGATTTCTTATCGTTTAATTTTTCACACGTAATTTGTTCACAAACATATATAATCCATCTAAAAGCAACTAATTTAATGAAACTAACATAAAGTAGAAGAAACTAAATATCAATTTTTGTTCTAGAATTGAATGTTTAGCTAGTTAATTGTAACAACAGTTAAAAGTCAATTTTTGTAGATTCAGTTAGTTCATTAGGAAGTGGAACAATGAAGTATGTGTGTTTGTCTATTCAATCTTGTTTTTTGTTCGAATTGAATGACGAATCGAAAAGAATTAATTCTTGTAAAAACAAAGCTCTTATGCAGATTTCGACCGATTACTAGATACAATGTAAGAAAAATCATTTACAATAATTAGAAATTACATGATTACATCAGAAATCGCAGATTGATGGACAAAGTCAAAGTTAAAAAAAATTATGCGAATTGATTTACTCAATATACAACTGTAACATCCAAAATTCTGGTATGTCTTAAAACCCTAAGGAATGATAATTTTTGCATAAATGGTCCCTTAAGTACGCTGGGCGTACTTAAGTGTACGCTTAGAGTACTACATGGAAGTAGTCACAGAGGAATTAGGGTACGTTGGGCGTACCTTGAGTTACGCGGGGCGTACGCGCCAGGGACATAAAACCTTAAATTTCCCGACTTGAGGCCTATTTAAACAACTTTAAGTCCCTTTGACTAAACCCTAGAGAGCCTCCACACCCTTAGAACGTCCATATATTCCAGGAAACCTTGTGAGATCATTCTTGAGCCTTAAAGAGTGCATTTGTGGCCTTTTAGTGTGTATTTCAAGAAGAAAGGGTGGTCAAGCAAGCTTGGATCAAGTGGGTGCTTTCAAGATCTTGCACCAAAATCATCTTGCAAAGCTTCTGGAGGTAAAAAGCTTGCATCTTTCCTTTCTAATCTTTAGATCTAGCTATGGTTTTGGTGGTTTGTCCCTTGGATGAACTTTGGACCTCTTTTGTTGAGCTAAGCCTCCCCATTTGATATAAAAGGCGGATCTGAGGTCCACTAGTCATTTAGAAGTATAAAAATGGAAGCTTGATGGGAGATTTGAGCTCATGCATGGGTAAACAACCTTGGAAAGGTCTTAATGGAGTAGTTGGGCATGTAGGAGACATGCAAGGGCATAAAGTTGCCAACTTTATGCGTTAGGACATCTTTTCAAACTTAGATCTAGATTTTGGACATAAAGGATTCGAGCATTAAGCACTTAATGGAAAGAGTGCTTAAAATGGTGTACGTTGGGCGTAACTGGCTGAACGCGACGCATAGTCCCTAAACCTTCAGTATGCTGCGCATACCAGGGTGGTACGCTAGGCGTATGCAACTCAGTTGGGCCCTTAGTTGTTTTGGGGCCTTTGAGCCTCATTTGGTTGTTGGGCTTGATTGGATTATGTGAGTTATAGGCCTTTTCATCTGTTTGGGCCATGAACTTATCGGTTGGGCCTTATTGGGCCAAGGGGACCATTAAGGATATTGGACTTGGACTTTGGGGCCCATTTGCAAGAAAAGGGTAATTGGGCCTTAGGGGTAGAGTTTGAAGGTTGGGCCTTTCCTTAGGTAATTTAAGGTCTTTTCATTGATTATATTATTATTGTTGTTATTCAGCTCGGGAGGTTGCGGATTACTAGGAGGGCAGTATTCGTATTCATCAGATGGAGATGAGTCTTTACACCATATCTATGGGTCTATGGCACCAAGGTCGGCCCATTATGTGAATATGTTATGTGTGTGTGTTATTCATTTATGAATTGATATGTTATGTGATATTATGTTTGTATGGAAGACCCAGGGGGAGCCCGTGGCATTGGATAAGACCATGTGGGGTAGCCCATGGCATTCCTAGGTAAAGAACATGTTGGGTAGCCCATGACATTGGATGTAAGGTCATGTGGGGTAGCCCATGGCAGTCTTAGGTAAAGACCATGTGGGGTAGCCCATGGCATTCTTGTTGAATCATATTGCATGGTTTATGTGGCATGATTATAGCTTTATTAGCTATCAGGATATGTGTATGTGAATGCGTGTGGGATGCTCTGGGAAACTCACTAAGCATTTCGCTTACAGGTTGTTGATTTGTTTCGGGTACTTTTGAGCCCAAGGGTAAGGGAAAGGCGTGATGACATGGCGTGCACTCTATCTCTCTTTTTAGTGTTTGGGACCCTCTGATGTTTAAAAAAAGCAATGATGTAATGAAGGTTGATTTGAAAACAAATGTTTTGGGAATTTATGGTTTATGAGATTGGTATTGATTAACTAAAAATGAAAATTTTCTTTGTAAAAATTGGGTCGTTACAACAACTGAGTTTTTTATTTATTTATCTATTTATTATTATTATTATTATTATTATTATTATTATTATAAGCCGCGATGAAGAAGATACACTCAGGTAAGCCCAATCCACTTTATTAATGTTTTGATGAAAATACCCTTAATGAACATGAGTGATCAATAATTGTCCTTATAGTGTTCATCAATTTTTTGGTACTCGTTGGATTCAGACCCTCTGTGTAACACCATAAAATTTCAAACAATTTTTTTCATTTTTAAAATCACATAATTCTCATAAACATAGTTCTGAAATCTCCAAAATGACAATTTATCAAAAACACATGTTCACAAATTGTTTAAACACAATCCAGGATCCTCAAAACATAACTCCGTCTCGTGTGTACAATCAAGCTGGTGCCTTCCCGTGATCCTGAGATGTACCTGAAACACATAACACAATACATCGTAAGCACGAAGCTTAGTGAGCTACCCAAAATACCACACACATCTCATTATCCTCTCATGGCCATGCTCAAATAAGACCCTTCGGTCAATGTGTCTTAGTGGGACCCTTTGGTCCCACAACTCGGGTGGACCCTCTGGTCGCAACTCAGTAAGCTCAGAATAATACAAAACATAAATCACAAAGACATAATGTAGGATATCACAATACTCAATACAAGTACATAAGACCCTCCGGTTACACAAAAGTTACCACTCTAGGTAAGTATGGTGAGAAGACTCACCTCGTAAGCAAGCAAATGAATCTCGTACACGAATCACCAATCTAGCCTCCGCCTAACACATATGATAATTATCTCTAATTAACACTCCATTAACAACTCTGAATAACCAATTGCTATTCTCTCTCTCTCTCTCTCTCTCTCTAACACTTGGAATGGGAAAAAGACCATTCTACCCCTCCATGGTCTCCGTATACCCTGTCTTGACCAAACCCTAAAGTCAATTGAAATCAACACTCGAGTCAATAGTCCATGTTGATCCGACACGTCGAGTGCATCTATGTGACTCATCAAGTCCCCTTGTTCGTTTAGAAAAGTCGCAAAAACCCAACTATATCGTCGAGTTGTCTCATCAGCTCGCAGAGTTACTAATGTCAAACTCATCTGGGAAAACCCTAGCCGATTCGTCGAGTTGGCTCATCAACTCGGCAAGTCTTATTTCTCATTCAGACGTTATAAGGCAGATTTACAACCCCAAACTCTAGATCAAGCCTCCCAAGGCTGAAATACCACGTAAAGCTACAATCTTTACGTCCATGCATGGCATTTAGGGCTTGAAATGCCAAAACAAACTCCATTTAGGGTCTCAAGCATAAAAGCTACTCTATAGCTGGATAAAGTTAGGACATATGGACTCTAGGGACCTCACAAGGTCCAGATCTGAAGTCTCAAACTCTTGGTGAGTTAAATACACTCAAAGTATTATCGAAAGATGGAATAAGCCCTAAACTCCATGAAAAATAAGATCTAATCACAACAATGAGCAAAGTGAAGGATTTTTACCTTCAACAGAAGCTGTAGACGAATTAACACCATATCCAAAAGTCTCTTCTCGATCCTTGCTTCAATACTCCACTATTCTTTTCAAAAATTGCACTAAAATGCCCAAAGATTCTCTCTCTCTCTCTCTCTCTCTCAACTCAATATAGGCGAGCAAGGTTTCACACAGGGGAGTAAGGTGGCTGGTGAGGCAGAAATGAGGGCTTAAGGTCCTTTAAATAGGGCCCAACCCCGGAGAATTAGGATTTCCTTGCACAGCGCCAACTCGCCGAGTTGGTCTCTCCGACTCGTCGAGTTGGTCATAAAACCCACGTGGTCAATCCGCCTCTGCTCGACGAGTCAGAGCATCCAACTCGTCGAGTTGTTTAGACAACTCATAAATATATGTATAAATATTATACCTGAGAGTCGGGATGTTACACTCTCTCTCTCTCTCTCTCTCTCTCTCTCTCTATATATATATATATATATATATATATATATATATATATATATAGGGTTAGGTTCATGTGAGACGGCCTAATTTTGTGAGACTGTAAGACGTATTTTTTTATTTTTTTTATATTTTTTTTAGTTAATTCAAGTTCCGAAAATAATATTTAAAAAAAGAATTTTTGGATTTTTCTATTTATTTTGCATTTTAAAATTATTTTTTAGAATATGTATAGTGTAATATTCTATTAGAATATTTCACATATTTTTCAAAAAAAATGGAATTTTTTTTATTTTTTTATTTTTTTTAGTTAACTCAAGTTCCGAAAATAATATTTAAAAAAAGAATTTTTAGATTTTTCCATTTATTTTGCATTTTAAAATTATTTTTTAGAATATGTAAATGTGATATTCTATTAGAATATTTCACATATTTTTCAAAAAAAAACGGGATTTTTTTATTTTTTTTATTTTTTTTAACTTTTTTTAGTTAATTCAAGTTCCGAAAATAATATTTAAAAAAAGAATTTTTGGATTTTTTTTATTTATTTTGTATTTTAAAATTATTTTTAGATTTGGTTTCACGGTCTTACAAAATTAGAATGGTCTCAAATGAACCTGGACATATATATATATATATATATATATATATATATATATATATATATATATATATATATATATATATATATATATATATATATAATAAGAAAGGTTAGACATACCCTTTAAGTTGAAATTATTTACAAAGTTGTCCTCCTAAATTCGATATTATGATAAATTGAATTTATACCAACATAGATGATGACTTATTGACATACATGGTTTTATGATGTGAAAGAACGTATGGAAACTGGGGAGTGTAATGTAGTTGGGTCCCCACAGTCTATTGTCTAAAGAGCACAATGGGACCCAATTATATTTCCAATAGCAACCATGCAAAACCAATTGCCTTCTCAACCAACTTAAAAAAAGAGCTTGGAAAAATGTGAAAGAAGGGTTTCAACTAAGGTATCATGAGAGGAGGCTATGTGATATCTCATCTCTCTATGTCTAGATGCCATAATGCAATATCATGAGATTCACTTCTACCTCATCTTTATTGCCCATCATTTAGGAAAATAACCCCCTTTTTTCTAACCATTTTTTTAATTATTTTTTAACATTTGTACATTATGATTTAATAGTTGTACGGGATAAGACCATCAATATGGTCGCATTTAATATGAAACATTTATCATTCCAAAAAAAAAATTGACTCGTATTCGAATTCCACAAACTTTAATACCGGTGATCTGTTGTAAAAGAAAATTGTATTAGATTAAATATGAAAGGAATAACTACCATTTCGTTCATTTGTATCGTTTTAGTATTGTGTTTTTTGGGTTCTATCTTTTTTGTTTTCATTTGAAACAAGAGAGATCCAGTATAACATCAGAGTCTAATTAAAAAGATCTTTTTGGCTGAATAGAATGGAAAAACTGTTTGATTTGCATAAAAAAAAGATATTTCTTGGTAAAATATGTTTTTTCCAGAAAGCCTCAAAATCATATCTTTCTGGCTGAATGGACTGGAAAAACAATTATGCACCAAACTCTGCATCTTTCTTTTCTTTCTTGGATTATTAATTTTTTTAAATAACTTTTTTTAATTTATTTTTTTATTGATTTATTACTTTTTTTCATCATTCATCACAGTCAATCAGATATACAATTAAACATCATGTTTTTTTTTTCTAGTTAGAAAACTTTCACAGACAACATTTAACCATACCGAAACTATCAAACGGGATCTAATATTCAATTTCTTTCTCCAACATAATATTTTTTTTCTGAACCACACATTAATATATTTTTAAACTACCACCTAAGTCTTTAATGAAACATGAATATATGAAGAGAGTCATTCCCTTTAGTTCTCCAACAACATAACTAACGTCTACATTATGCTTTTGTAGTTGTATTAAAGTGATATTTCCACTTGATAAATTGATTCGCTGATACGAGCCCAACTACAGCAAACCCACCTCCACCTGAAGAGTCCAACACAAGGCCTAAGTGAAGTCCTCCCAGCTCGTTTTCGTTAATAAAAAGATCAGCTAACCCTAGTGCTTGACTGATTCTTTATGCATTTGCACGTAGTTAGACCACTTCATGTTTTCTTAGTCTTAAGGCATGTTTCCCTTTTTGTTAGCATCAGTTCTTATTTAATATGCATTGTAATGTCATTAGAGAAATATATCGAGAAAATTGCTTTAATTCTTATGTGTTCTTCCCTAATTCTTGGGAGACTAGCCCTCTCAAACAGGCTTCTATCAATTTGGTGCTTTCATCTTCGTCCTCATGCCTCCTAAAACCGAATCCGGCTCCACCTCCGACAACCCCAAGGCCACCCCGGACAACCCCAATGTCGCCCTCCCGAATCAACTGCAGGTTTTAATCCATCTTTCCACCGCCACCAACCACCGGCTCGACACCATCACCACTCATCTCGCTACTCAAGCCACGAATATCGCTAAACAAACTGAGGCTCTGATCAACCTTGCTCAACTCCTTCTAGGCAACAACATCAACGGGCCACAGCCGCCGCCGCCGCCACCGCACACCAACCCTCGACCACCTAAATT
The DNA here is from genome assembly GCF_051521515.1 of Lactuca serriola. Lineage (NCBI taxonomy): Eukaryota > Viridiplantae > Streptophyta > Magnoliopsida > Asterales > Asteraceae > Lactuca > Lactuca serriola. The sequence continues at coordinate 214,376,516 of NC_136416.1, forward strand.
TCACCTTCCGACATTTGATGGCTCCAATCCCCTCGATTGGCTTTTTCAAGCTGAAAACTACTTCACCTATTACTTCGTTCCACCACCACAACGCCTCTCCTTGGCCCAATTTTACTTCACCGGCGATGCCTTGAGTTGGTATAAGTACCTTGCCAACAACCAACTTTTGGGTATGTGGCAGGAATTTTCCCGGGCTCTCGAACTCTGGTTCGGTCCTTCAGACTATGAAAACCACCAAGCCTCCCTCTTTAAACTCAAACAACTAAGCACCGTCACTGCCTACCAGGCTGCATTTGAGAAATTGTGTAACCGGGTGATCGGACTCTCCAATGAGGCTCTTCTTAATTGCTATATCTTGGGCCTTACACAGGAAATCCAAACTGAGTTAGTCGTGCTTCGCCCCACTACCCTACATCAGGCTTATGGGTTGTCTAAACTAATTGAAGACAAACTTGCTTCTTCACTAGCTTCTCAATCAGGTTCCACACAATTATTGCCCTCTGTAGTACAATTAGCCGCCTCTTCACCAAAAAACCCACTTACCGCCCCTCTGCTGCCGGCTCCGGTAACCCCCAACACCACCCTACCGACTGCCCGCCTGTCACCTGAACAACTCCAACAACGTCGTGCCTCCGGTCTTTGCTTTCGCTGCCCCGCCAAGTACCACCCCGGCCACAAATGTGACCCACCACAGTTCTTGCTCATAGCTAACAATGACTTTGAAGCCCCTCAACTTACTGCACAACCGCATGTCCATGTTCTGAAGAGGCACCTAACACTCCACACTTTCTAGTTCTCTCCCCAACAACATTCTATGGAATTGCACCCACTATAGCCTTGCGTCTCATAGGATTTGTCAACCACAAATCGCTTCAAATTCTTGTTGATTCGGGCAGTACTCACAATCTAATTCAGCCTGGAGTAGCTGTTGAGTTGCACCTCCTGGTCCACACCGCCTCAGCCTTTCCGGTCCTCATCGGCAATGGCGAACCACTCCTTTGCACCGGCTATTTCCCGGACGTTCCTCTCACACTCAAAGAAGCTTCATTTAAAGTCCAGTTGTTTGTTCTGCCATTTAAAGGCTTCGATGTTATTATGGGGTTAGATTGGTTAAGTTCCTTAGGTCCGATCACAGCCGAATTTTATATGCCTTCCCTCACCTTCCAGCAGAACAATAACACTATCACCTTGACGGGGACTCTTCCAATTCCTTGTCACCCAGTTGCAAGAACAATTTCAGACCTTGAGGACAAGGTCAATCCTTATGGGCGGGGTATTGATACGAGCCCAACTACAGCAAACCCACCTCCACCTGAAGAGTCCAACACAAGGCCCAAGTGAAGTCCTCCCAGCTCGTTTTCGTTAATAAAAAGATCAGCTAACCTTGGTGCTTGACTGATTCTTTATGCATTTGCACGTAGTTAGACCACTTCCTGTTTTCCTAGTCTTAAGGCATGTTTCCCTTTTTGTTAGCATCGGTTCTTATTTAATATGCATTGTAATGTCATTAGAGGAATATATCGAGAAAATTGCTTCAAGTCTTCTGTGTTCT